>NW_021703771.1:30847347-30932256 GCF_005190385.1 Monodon monoceros
CGCGGGCGGCGGGCCTGGCCGGCGGGGCCCCGGGGCCCGGGGCGGCAGCGGCGGCCGCCGGCTCCCCCCGCAGCGGCCTCTCCGCGCCGCTCTTTGTGTCGGCGCCGGGAGAAGGCCGCGTGATGTCATTGCTCCCTGGGGCAGGGAAACAGAGGCGGGATAAAGTCACCTACCCCGCGCCCTGCCCCCGCCCCGCATCTCCGCGGTCCGGCGGCCTCCGCCCCGGCCGGAGCTGCAGGGCTGGGCGAGCCGGGCGGGCTCCGCGCCTCCAGGCGGCACGGCCGGGAACGGCTCGGCGCGCGAGGGCAGGGCTGCGGACGTGGCTGGAAATGCGGCTCCCCCCGAAGGAAGCTGCAGTCGGGCCCGGATCTCCGTCCCCCACCGCCACCCCCGGCCCGTCCTCCGCCTCCGCTCCAGCCCCTCCCGCAGGCGCGAGAGCGGGGCGCGCGCAGGACTCACCTGCGGCCGCGCGGAGCTCGGGCAGAGACACCGCCCAGCGCGAGCCGGGAACCGGGGCCCGGACAAGGTCGCGAATTACGTTGCTCCGGCCGTCAGGAAAGCGCTGTGTCTTTGCATAACTCATAAAACACTTATCACATTACACAATTACCTAAGTCTCGGCAGTGTGCCCACGGAGGGATGTCTGGTTTGATAAATAACAACAAAAATGTACTCTAGAGCGATTTCCCCTCCGACAGACGCAGCCCAAGTCCTAGTCTTTCCCCTTGGAAATCATTACCAGGGAACTCAGGGAATGTGGGGTGTTGCTGTTGTTTTTCCTTTCCTTTTCGGTGCAGAAAATCTGTCAAACGTGGATGTGTGTGTTTGTGTGATCAATTTTCTTCCCTTTAACATCATTTTTAATAGTTCCTACGTACAAAGAATAGGGCCGTGCTTCATACAAGTGTATGATGTACACACAAATTTTAGCAAGAGCATGGATAGTTTAAAATCGTTTGAAGGAATTGAAAAAAAATTCAAGTGGCGGGGTGGGGGGGCGGCGGTTATCACTCTTAAGGTGAAAGGATGGATATAAGAAGCCTCCACGCGTTTGCGTGAGAGAGCCGACATTGGAGTGAAGGGGGAAACGCCCTTCTACTTCCCCTGCCGCCCCAGCCCCTTAGAACAGGCAGTGAGGGCGGTCATACAGCTAATAATGTGGGGCGCGGTGCCAGCCCCCACCAGATAAGGGCAGCCAGGCTGGCGCCCAAGCACCAGCACATGAGGGGTCTCAAACACCCCTGCAGACGTTTATGGGACCTCTCAGCAAGAAGCAGAGCATGCGGTTGGAAGTGAACCTTCCACGGGCAGGTTGCAAGGAGTGGAACCCAAGGGCCTGCTGGAGAGACAGAGGTGGTCACCAGACTGTCTTCCGGGGAGAGAGAGCAGGAGGCCGCATAGGAAGCAGAGTGGACAGGTTTGGGATCCGAACTAAAGGCTCTGTGCAGAGAGGCCGCAAGAAGCACTGGCACCAGGGATTCTCCATTGTTCTTCCCCCATGGCATCCGCCTATGCTCCCTTTAAATGTTGAGCCAGTATTTAAAGAATATCCGTTTGTACCTAATTAATGGCCTGAGTGTCTAGGTCCAGCCATGAGGACCTAGTGAGATGGTATGAAGACCTGAGGAGCCAGAGTGAGCGTCTTTACTACACCCCTCCCACCACCACCGCCAATTCTGAAAGCCTTGGCGTCATAACCATGACATTAGCTCCAAGCTAGAGGCATCTTGTTATTTTTATTTTTTCAAGGACCTTGTTTTACTAACTACTGAGGTATTACAAGAGAAAAAAAAAAAAGGAAAGGGCTAATATTTATTGAACACCTGTCTAGTGATGATACATTTTTCAGTAACTCGCCAAAACAATCCGTGTTAAATAACTATTGGCATCCCTATTTTACAAATGAGAAAACTGAGGCTCAGAGAGGTAAGTTAACAAGCTCAAGTCCCAGAGCTAGGTAATGACAGAGCCAGGATTCAAACCCCATGTGTCCCACACCAGCAGCCCTTTGGGCTTTCCACCACCTACAATGGCTATCATCCCAGGTACCAGTGCTGGAGTGCTGTCTATGGTATTTCTTCTTTAGGCCATCGGTCTGTGGCTCAGTCTTCTGAACCACGTCTAAATCCAATGACTACAAAGCCTCAAACGCCTGCCTGTTATGCTATCACCTTTTGAGAAAGGTAGATTTAGGCCATTCCTTTACGCAGATATTGCTATGGCTGTGTCATGTCACTCTGCAGCCTGGCCATAATGATATGACAAGGGACAAATAAATCAGTGCTTCCCAAACTTTGTATATGTATCATCTGAGAATCTGCCACAATGATCAAAAGGGACAATTAGATTAGTGTTTCTCAAACATTACTGTGTATACAAATCACTGGGGATCTTGTTCACATACAAATTCTGACTCAGGAGTTCAGGGGTGAGGTCTGAGATTCTGCATTTCTAACAAGCTTCCAGGTGAAGCCAGACCACACTTTGATTATCAGTGGTCTAGAACACTAGCTTATGAGGGGCATCAAAAACTCTGCCCCAGGGCTTCCCTGGTGGCGCAGTGGTTGAGAGTCCGCCTGCCGATGCAGGGGACACGGGTTCGTGCACCGGTCCGGGAGGATCCCACATGCCGCGGAGCGGCTGGGCCCGTTAGCCATGGCCGCTGAGCCTGTGCATCCGGAGCCTGTGCTCCGCAACGGGAGAGGCCACAACAGTGAGAGGCCTGCGTACCATTAAAAAAAAAACAAAACTCTGCCCCAGAGTGGCATGTACATATATACACTACCCAGTGTAAAACTGCTCATTAGCGGGAAGCAGCCGCATAGCACAGGGAGTTCAGCTCGGTGCTTTGTGTCCACACAGAGGGGTGGGATAGGGAGGGTGGGAGGGAGATGCAGGAGGGAGGAGATATGGGGATATATGTATACATATAGCTGATTCACTTTGTTATAAAGCAGAAACTAACACACCATTGTAAAGCAATTATACTTCAATAAAGATGTTTTAAAAAGAAAAAAAGTGAAGCACACACAAAAAAATGAAAAACAAAAACTCTGCCCCAAAGAGACAGAACCCCATGTTGGATGGTTCCTAACCAACCCAATTAAGTCACCATTCTTGCTGAGTCTGGACACTAGACACACAGATAAAAGGGTTGGGGCAGCAGTAGAATCAGAAATGGAAAGAAAATGAATCAAGACTCAAGAAAAGCAATTAGAACAGAGAATAATGCATATGCCTTATGAGAAGTTGATCTGATGCTCAAGTTCTAGGAGCTGAGGGCGGAAGCCATGGGGCAGGAGAGGTGGGGTAGGGCCTTAGATGGAGAAGAGGGAGAAGACGGAGTATCCTGGGAGAGTAGTGACATCATGGCACCTTTATTCAGGAAACAACACAAAGAGCATAAACAAGTGAATAAAATATTTTATAAGTTTCTTTTATCCTGGACAACATTTTCACAAGAATGTTATACTTTATGCTTCAAAATATAGCTTAAGAGATTTAAGATCCTGCTCTTGTAGTAATAAGTGGATGTGGGGTTCACTGGTGGCGCAGTGGATAAGACTCCACGCTCCCCATGCAGAGGGCCCAGTTTCGATCCCTGGTCAGGGAACTAGATCCCACATACATGCCACAACTAAGGAGCCCTGGAGCCACAACTAAGGAGCCTGCCTGCCACAACTAAGGAGCCTGCCTCCCATAACTAAGACCCAGAGCAACCAAATAAATAAATAAATAAATAAATATTTTTTTAAAAGGTGGATGTGATGTTAGCATTATTGCTGGTTTTATATAATGCAATTTAATGTTATTTTATTAAAATATCTCTGTATTATTCAAAAAATAAAGTTTACTTGATAATGTTACCCTGAATTTTACTGTAAAGCTTCTGCTTTCTTGGCTTGACTTGTGGAGAAGAGATCTAATACTCCCCTACCCAGATATCCAACGTTATAGCTGGAAGCTTGTTGTCACCATAAGGTGACTTTGCCTATCTACTTTCTGATCCCCTGGACTTGGGCATTTTATTAATCAGTATGCAACACTCAGAAAACATTTCCTGAAGATTGACTTGATGCTAGGAAAAGATATTCAAATAATAACCAGGCTCAGATAAGTGAGGGGCAATTAGGAAGGTGGGTCATGAAAGGGTTTGGAAGATTTTTAGCTTGGGCAGTGCATTAGTGTGCTAGGGCTGCTCTAACAAAGTACCACAGACTGGGTGGCTTAAATAACAGAAATTTATTTCCTCACAGTTCTGGAGGCTAGATGTCTGAGATCAAGCTGTCGTCAGGGTTGATTTCTTCTAAGGCCTCTCTCCTTAGCTTGTTAATGGCCGTCTTCTCCCTGTG
Organism: Monodon monoceros; assembly: GCF_005190385.1. Classification (NCBI taxonomy): domain Eukaryota; kingdom Metazoa; phylum Chordata; class Mammalia; order Artiodactyla; family Monodontidae; genus Monodon; species Monodon monoceros. The sequence goes on from NW_021703771.1 coordinate 30,851,700, forward strand.
TCTTTACATGGTCTTTGCTCTGTACATTTGTGTCCTAATCTCCTCTTTATCTAAGGGCATCAGTCATATTGGATTACAACCACCCTAATGACCTCATTTTACCTTAATTATCCCTTTGAAGGCACTACCTCCAAATACAGTCACATTTTTAGGTACTGGACCATTAGGACTTCAACATATGGATTTTAGGGGGACACAGTTCAACCCCTAACAGCCTATTGAATGCCTAAATGGAGATGCCCAATGGCAACAGAATGTGTGGGTTTAGAAAAGAGCTTCGGGCCTGGGAATGAGACAGGTGGGGGTCATTAAAGGGTAGACATGAGAATGTGAGGGTGAATGCTAAGTGAGAAGAGACAGGGGCCAAGGACAGAGCCCTGAGAACACCACAGTTAGAGGATGGCAAGAGGAAGATAGGACCAACCAGGAAACTGAGAAGGAAAGAGAGGCCAGGAGGGAAGCCGGACAGGTGTAGGGCCGCAGAAGCCAAGGGAAGAGGGCGTCTCAAGAAAGTGTGAGATGGGATCAATTGCATCATATGCTCCTAACAAGTCAAGTAAAATAAATTTAGCCCAGCAGCGTAGACATTACTGACCTTGGCAGGTGAGCACTTTCAAGTGTCAGGGGGTCAGAAGCCAGGCTTGAAAAATGAAGGTGGGATAGTAAGTGCAGAAAACACCCACAATGAATTTGGCTGTGAAAGGAGGAAGCAAAGGTTGATCGTCAGAGAGGGGAATAAATATTTCTCCATTCTTTTTAAAAAGGGATCACATGCATTATTTTTGATACTAATACATAAACACAGTACAAAATTCAAAAGCTACAGAGAAGAATGCAATGAAAAGCCAATTTCTACCCAGATATACACACACACACACCAATGTCGCCTCCAGATGCACCCTGCTCCTTGCCCCAGATGCTGACCTTTGTGAAGGACAGCAGCGGTTGTGGGTACCCAAGCTGCCGTCGTGGAGCTTGCCTGTGATGGAGATCAGAGGACCGGAGGGGAGTAAGGAAGGGATGACAAATCCTTAGTATCTTTTCCTGCAGAGTTGCCCCATGCTGTGTCTCTCTTCGCGTGGCTCCCTCTGTGGGTTTCAGGAACTAAGTCCACACATTTCTCCTTCAGCCAGAGGGCTGGCAATGGCTTCCTGCTGTTGCTAGCGCTGGGGTTCTGCATTTTTGTAAATAGTCCTTTTATTAAATGATCCTCAAAATATCCAGTTTGCATGTGCCTTCAGTTTCCTGCTGGGACGCTAAAGGATACAGTCTCCTCCTAACTGTTCCCCAGACCCCTCCCCAGAGACAAATACAACCGTCAGCTTCTGTGTTTATTCCCAGAGATATTCTATGCATTATAAAAGCATTTTCTATTTATTTTTACACAAATTGTATCATTTAACTGCCTGTCCTGCACCTTACTTTCTTTTTTATCTTAAACATAGAACTTCCAAGCTTCTTTCTTTTTCTTTCTTTCTTTCTTTTTCTTTCTTCCTTTCTTTCTTTCTTTCTTTCTTCATAGACTACCACAGATACATATATATATATATATATATATATATATATATATATATATGGAATTTCTGGGTCAAAAGAGCCATGCATTGTAATTGTGATAGATGTTGCCATATTGTTCTCCATAAAGAGCAATACACACTCTCCATAGTTTTGAAAGTGTCTCTTTTCTCATACATAGCCTAACCACACATATTCTTAAATATTTTGATCCTTCCTAATTGTCAATGAGAAAGCAGTCTCGTAGTTTTAAATTTGTGTTTCTTATTACGTGTGAGGTTGAGTACACTTTTTTGAAAGATGCGTTTGTATTGACTTTTCTATGAACTGTTCATCTTTTTCACTGGGTTATTAGTATTTCTCATTGATTTATATGAGGTCCTAATTGAGAAAGAGAATTCTTTTTCTGTAAATTAGTTTGCAAACATTTTCCCCAGCTTGCTATTTTTCAATTTTTTCTTCTATGGCTTCTTGGTTTTCTATCATAGTTTCAAAGAGGCCTTCTCCTCTGAGTGGGATGTTACAATCTATGGCTTCAGATGTTCTTAGGTAACCTCAGGTGTTGACCATAAAGGTATGGTAGAAGCCTCTAGAGACAAGGTTCTGTTGCTGATGAGGTAATGCACAAACCATCCACATAGACATTGGAGTTACTCAGGAAGCTGGGAGGACTCAGGTAAGAACAAAGACACTGTGATTGAGGGTTGTGGCCAGAAGTGGAGTTTGGCAATAAACGGAGAGTAGAGGTTAGGAGAGCTAGACTTGAGGCTTGGAGACATGAGAGCTTTTATTCAAGAGTAATGGCAGTAATGGCAGTGGTCCAGTGGCTAAGACTCCTCGCTCCCAATGCAGGGGGCCCATGTTTGATCCCTGGTCAAGGAACTACACCCCACATGCACAACTAAGAGTTCGCATGCTGCAACTAAAGATCCCACATGCCGCAACTAAGACCTGGCACAGCCAAATAAATGAATAAACATTAAAAAAAAAAAAAAGAGTAATGGCAGTGGGACTTTCCTGGTGGTCCAGCGGTTAAGACTCTGCACTCCCAATGCAGGGTGTGCGGGTTTAATCCCTGGTCAGGGAACCAGGTGCCACATGCCACATGGCGGGGCCTAAAATAAATAAATAAATTTGAAACAGTACATTTATAAAACCTCATATGTAGTATGAGCCCACCTCTGTAAAAGAATTTTTAAAAAGCAGAAAAAAAGAAAAAAGAGTAATGGCAGTGAGTGAAAAGGACTCAAATTCCATCTCGCAACTCTGAGGTTCATAGACAATATGAAACCTCCTCTCAGAATGGCTGCAGGTGAAATCATATCCTCAGAGGAAAGCCAGGTTTCAGTTAAGGTAGAAAGTAAAGGAAACTTCAATGCAGACTTGAGAAGTAGGGTAGTTGATAAATCATGAACTGGTGCTTATAGAGGTCACAGCAGAAAAGTGTAGAAGGGAGAAGTGGGAGGTTGAGTCAGGGAAGACAAATTCAAGAAACAGTCTTAGGGAGAGTTTATAGAAAAGAATCAGTGTGGGTGTCTGAATCTTGGGCAACGACTAGGGATTGCAGGGATCCTTATCAGGCTACAAGAGTGTCAAAAACATTTGGCCCCAGCAGGTCTGTAGAGTGCCAGTCACCTGGGCCTGAACTGATTGATCTCAGAGGAAGATGTCATCTCAAGAGCACGGAGAGATTTGCCTCTGGAAGAGTTAAGGTTCAGCATCCATTGATTGGTTCTCAGGGAAAAACGAGAGCAAAACTGCCAGGTCTGTGGGTGCTCAGGTAAACAAGCAGGGGCCTGAGAGCGCAAAGCCCTCGTTGCGTATTTCTCATCCATCCACCCACCTAGCCTGCTACCTAGGTGGCTAATCCAACTATTTATCTCTATTTAAAATCAATCTTTTGGGAATTCCCTGGCGGTCCAGTGGTTAGGACTCTGTGCTTTCACTGCCAAGGGTGCGACCAAAAAATACATAAATACATAAATAATAAAATCAATCCTTTTTTTTTAATGAGTTGAAATTCTTTAAACGTTGCATAAATCTGATTGTTAATTAATCTAGACTTCTACCATCCCATCCTGACAAAACTAAGTCTAAAAACAGAATCCCAGAATGTCTCTTCAATTTAATATCAAAAGAATGACCAAAAAGAGGCAATTTAAATCATGATCCAGTTTTCACCTTTCACAGCTACTGACACCCTTCATGTTTACTTTTACAAAATATAAGCAGAAGACAGAGTGACCGTATTTTTCTTTTCCTGACATATTCTGTCAAGTAAAGACTATATTTCCCTACTGCAGTATTTTAACTATAGTCACCTTTAACCTTTTTTGGGGGTCATGAAACTTTTGAGACTCTGATGAAAGCTATGGGACATTCTCGGCAGAAAAATACACACACACGCAAAATTTTGTTCCCTATTTCAGGGGGTTCCTAGAACCTCAGAAGCCTGTATCAGGACTCCAGATACAGAGCCTGTTTTAGAGTCAGAAAGACATGTGCAGATCTTACATGATGTCAGTGACTTTATGTCTGTTGGGTCCCATCTGTCAACGGGAAACAAAGATTCAAATCTATCAGAGTGGAAACATCTCGTGTCCATATTTACTTTGTAACTCTCCACCCCCATTCTCAGTTCTGTTCACATCATCTTGAGAACATATTTTCTTCCTTTGGCTCCAACTGGTGGCTTTTAGTTCCTAGACAGTGGCTCGTTTATATGTGCTGCATCCTTTTCTTGCTGGGATACAAGAGGTTTATTGATCTCACAATAAATTCTTTTGCTTGATTTTCATGCAAACCATCAGTGTCAGGATTTTGGGCTTTTTTTTTTTTTTTTTGATACAGGGAAGACTTGCATGTCATTTGCATCTCATTAGTAATAGTCAAGTAAGAATCTCCCTTCTAATAGAGTCGCATTGTAAGTTAATAAAAGCAATTATGTGTTGACTGTTCTAACACTTTCATTTGGTTTTGTTTCCGTCTTTATTTCTCCATTGACATTTTCTTATGATTCGTAGATTTTTGGATCAATGTCTGTAAGCCTGTAATTACACAAATATGTTTTACAGAATTGCAGGGACCTTGCCAATCCAGGTTTAAAAAATATTTCCAGTAAGCATGACTTACTCCTATGCCTCGTTACCGAGCAGTCTCTAAATCTTTACTTGATGCCTCTCAACATTGTGTATTCCAGGTCAACGGTAGCACAGAAGCCCTTGTTGAGTGTCCCTAGCACACATCAAAAAGACATTTCAAATGATGTCAAAATTTTTTACTTTTTTGCTTGACTGAGATATTTTTGTTGTGTAGTACTTGAATTCAATACTTCTCTTCAATTTATAATTAATACAATAGTAAAACCTGTAACTATAATAGAAAGTAAGGCTATAATTTTATTTGGGGTCTTTAAAGCATTTTATTAAGTTGCCATCAGTAGCATGTAATTGTTTCAGTCATAGAAAGGCAATGAAGCTCTAAGAGAACTGAGGCAACTAGCCCAGACTCTAGATTTTGTGATGCTGTTTGATTTAAATGCTTTTGAAGGTGCTACCTTGCATACAGACAATTCACATACGTGATAATAATCCAGTTGTGTGTGGTTATGCTACCACGATGACCATATGATGGTACAGATACTAGGTACAAGTATCAAAGTGGTGACGTGCACAAGCTCAGCAATCAGACTACCTGGGTCTGCATCTTACTACTTGTGAGAGGCTGAATACATTTAACATCTCTGTGAAATGGAGTGGACGGTAGTCCCTACCTAATGGGGCTATTACTGAATCATACTGAATTTCCATCACTTAACAATGTATATTTTTAATAATTGAAAGTGTTCTTTCTAAAATAAATGCCCTTTGTTTGGGGGCTGCTTTTTAATCAATTTCATTACACAGTCCTTAGATTAATCGGGTTTTTTTTAACTTTTTAATTTATTTTTGGCTGCATTGGGTTTTCGTTGCTGTGCACGGGCTTTCTCTAGTTGTGGCGAGGAAGGGCTACTCTTCGTTTCGGTGCACGCGCTTCTCATTTCAATGGCTTCTCTTGTTGCAGAGCACGGGCTCTAGGTTTGCCGGCTTTTGTAGTTGCGGTGCACGGGCTCTAGAGCACAGGTTCAGTAGTTGTGGTGCACGGGCTTAACTGTTCCACGGCCTGTGGGATCTTTCTCGACCAGGAATCGAACCCACCTCCCCTGCATTGGCAGGCAGATTCTTAACCACTGTGCCACCAGGAAAGTCCCTGTACAATATATCCTTGTAGCTTATTTTATTCATAGTAGTTTGTATCTCTTGTATCTTGCCCCTTCACCTTATCTTTCTGTCTTATTTCACTTAGCATCTAAGACCCTCCAACAATATCCATGTTGTTGCAAATGGCAAAATTTCATTCTTTTTTGTGGCTGAGTAGTATCCCATTGTGTGTGTGTGTGTGTGTGTGTGTGTGTGTGTGTGTGTGTGTATTAGGGTGGCAAAAAAAAACTGTTTGGGTGGAAAAACCTGAACGAACTTTTTGCCCAACCCAATACATATATATAAATAACATCTTCTTTATCCATTCACCTGTTGATGGACAGTTAGGTTGCCTCCATATCTTGGCAATTGTAAACAGTGCTGCTATGAACGTTGGGGTGCACATATCTTTTTGAATTAGTGTTTTTGTTTTTGTTTTGTTTGGATAAATAGGAGTGGAATTGCTGGGTCATATGGTAGTTCTATTTTTAGTTTTTTGAGGAATCTCCATACTGTTTTCTGTAGTGGCTGCACCAATTCAAATGCCCACCAACAGTGTACAAGGGTTCTCTTTTGTCCACATCCTTGCCAACACTTGTTATTTGTAGACTTTTTGATGATAGCCATTCTGACAGATGAGAGTTGATACCTCATTGTGGTTTTGATTTGCATTTCCCTGGTGATTAGCAATGTTGAGCATCTTCTCATGTGCCTATTGGCCATCTGTATATCTTCTTTGGAAAAATGTCTATTCAGGTCATCTGTCTATCTTTTTTTTTTTTTGCAGTACACGGGCCTCTCACTGTTGTGGCCTCTCCCGTTGCAGAGCACAGGCTCCGGACACACAGGCTCAGCGGCCATGGCTCACGGGCCCAGCCGCTCTGCGGCATGTGGGATCTTCCTGGATCGGGTCACGAACCCGTTTCCCCTGCATCGGCAGGCGGACTCTCAACCACTGTGCCACCAGGGAAGCCCTGTCCATCTTTTAATCTGGTTGTTTTTTTGATGTTGAGTTGTATGAGCTGTTTATATATTTTGGATATTAACCCCTTATCAATCATATCATTTGCAAATACTTTTTCCCATTCAGTAGGTTGTCTTTTTATTTTGTTGTTGGTTTTCTTTGCTGTGCAAAAGTTTTCAAGTTTAATTGGGTTCCACTCATTTATTTTTGCTTTTGTTTCCTTTGCTTGAGGAGACCAAAAAAACCCCAAAAATACATTGCTACAATTTATGTCAAAGAGTATTCCACCTATGTTTTCTTCTAAGAGTTTTACAGTTTCTGGTTTTCCATTTAGATTAATTTCTAATACCAACACTTTTCTTTTTTCCCAACAGATAGAATGAAGAAGCTTTGCTTTGGTAACAAAACTACTAGAATTCAGACTAAGAATCAAACTTTTAAATGAAACCCAGTGGGAACTCCTGATTTTTAGTGTCCTAATTAGACATTAGCAACTGAAGTTAAAATTTCTTTTAACCCTTTAAATTTCAGTTTCCTCCCTGGAATGCCACTGAGAAGCAAATGATAAGCTAAGATGCTTGGGAATTGTTTGCGTGGTGAGCCCAATCCAACAGGCATTGACAAAGAAATACAGAAAGCTTATAAGCTTAAAAGTGAGTAAGGCTACGGAATTCCCCGGTGGTCCAGTGGGATGCAGCCAAAAAAAAAAAAAAGGCTAGAAAGTAAAAGCTGACTTTCTGTATGAGTCACAGGCGTTCAACCTATATTTCTCATATTTGGTCAACACCCTCTATCAAAGTCCTTATACATTCTGGACTTTCAGAAAAAGCCAAAAAATCACATACTTCAAGAGGAGTGAAAGTATATTTCAAGTCAGTCCCTCTAATTACAAAATGTTAGCCGAAAAAGAAAATTTCCATAACTAAACTCTTAAATTGAGTTCAAAAATCTTTTCTACTTAAAAAAGGCACCACAAAACATTTATAGAACTGTACAGAGAAAAATGTCCAACATAATCTGAATTTCTTGATTCTAATGTTTGACCAAACCCAGTATATATTTAACAATCAATTTGCTTTCCAAAAACCAAAATTTAAAGGAAAAAAGACATTTTATCTTCCTAAATATAAGTGGTATAAAATAAAACCAGTGAGAAGCATAACTGCCTTTAACTAAAACCAAATAAAGAAGAACCTAGATGATACAAATTTACTTAAATTAAAACATTACAGTATATATGTATGTGCATACATGCGGGAAAAATATATAATCTGTAAGATGAAGTGAAATATGTATACCCTATTTATATAACAAAGGCTGAGAAACTTAAACTCCTAGATCACATAGACTAATCCCTTGAAGGTAGCTATTAGATGAAACAACAAGAGTTTTTATCTAAGGTTTTAGCCCTTTCTATTTGACTTTCTTTTCTTTATGATCCTGTCTCAAAAGACAAATGGTATATTTTGTGTATTTGTAAACATCAGACTTTCAAGCCATTTTACTACAGTCCTTAGAAACAATTCATTTCTTCAGCGCTTCATGCACACCTGAGTTGGTGGAGGTTTCAATGCGGAGCTCTTCTGTTTCCTCCTTTAAAGCAAACTCGGCAGGAGCTGGGTGTTTCTGCATGCTGGATTTCAGGGCATGAGCTGCATAATTAAGGCTGGTGTTTTCACTCCAATGCCAGTAACCTGAGAAGGGGTTGTAGAGCATTCCTGCCACAGTTTGAACTGACAGACCGTCTGAGAAAAAAAAATATCAGACAGAGCATATTTAATAAATATTTACCTTCCACATGCCAAGAGTCTCATGCAACTCTCCAAATTAAAAAAGGATTCCTAACTCAATAGGCACAAATACTTTGTAGCCATGAACAGCTCATTCTTTACTGCAGTAGAACATAAACTCTAGCACGGTATTTGGAATTTGGTAAGTACTCAATAAATGTTAGCTGTTTTTAGAAAATCCGGCCAACAACTGACTGTTCCAATCATCTTTAAAATATTTTTTCTACTCTATTTTCAACAAAGTTACTTGCAGAGAAGAAATTACCACATTTCATTGGACAGATAATATTATTCCAAGTAAAATCAAGTTTATTGATATACTGTTACATGAACAAAAAGCATGAGACACACATGAGCCTAAGAGGAATACCAAATGCCAAATAAATGAACTGACAAGTGTTATTACTTGACAGGAATTCAACAGGTAAATCAAGTGCTCACGAGGTGTAAAGCAGAGCTAGGCACTGTGGGGAGCGCAAAAAGAAGACAGTCTTGCCTTCAAGCCAGAAAGAGGTTAAGAACACTAAAATAACCGTACTATAAGGCATGCTATAACTAGCATAAAACACTACATAAAAAGTGACAGGCTCCCCTGGTGGCGCAGTGGTTGAGAGCCCGCCTGCCGATGCAGGGGACACGGGTTCGTGCCCCGGTCCGGGAAGATCCCACATGCTGCGGAGGGGCTAGGCCCGTGAGCCACAACTACTGAGCCTGCGTGTCCGGAGCCTGTGCTCTGCAACAGGAGAGGCCGCAACAGTGAGAGACCCGCGTACCGCAAAAAAAAAAAAAAAAAAAAAAAAAAGTGACAAGGAAGTTCAAAATATATCTGACTATGAAGGAAGTAATACGTAAAATAAGCTGATTCAAGCACGGCCTCAACAGGACAAACTGAGGATGTGTAACTAAAAGACATTTGTACCTCATCCTTAAACAGGTGAGGACTAAACAGCCAAAAAGTATTCATTGATCATCTATGATTTGCTTGGCCCTGGGTTAGGTGCCATAGGTGAGAGAAAAGTGGATGTAATACTTAATCCTAACTTCAAGGCGTTTATGATCTAGTTGAGGAGAGAAAACCAACATCCAAAGAATAGTGGCCTATTTCATTAAGTGCTAGGTTATGTGATTAATAATTACAGGTACATTAAAAGTTCAGTTAGGCCTTGGAAATTTGAAAAAATTTTAATACTTACTTGATTCCAGAATGCTCTCTAGCTTTTCAGGTGAAACAAACTTCTCCCATGTATGAGTACCTTTTGGTACAATACCTGCAATCTGCTCTGAAAATACAATTCCCAAGGCATAGGACAGCTGTGTTTTGTTGATTGTAGTAATGAATAAAGAACCACCAGGCTAAAAAAAAATATGTGTAGAAGTAAAATTTTAAATGTTAGGAGTAACAGTTAGATAAAGGCTTGGCTTCCCCCATCCTCCTCCCTCCTTCCAAACAATTTAAGTGCAGTTAAGATACACAAGTATGGGGACTTCCCTGGGGGTCCAGTGGTTAAGACTCCGTGCTCCCAGTGCAGGGGGCACAGGTTCGATTCCTGGTCGGGGAACTGAGGTCCCACACCGCACGGTCAAAAAAAAAACACAAAACACAAACCCACAAGTGTGAATAAAATATAATCTACCAAAATAGAGGGTTTTTTCCTCTTGGGAAGTTCATTGTTATGGGCAGTCCACTAAAGATGCGTGTACTGAGTTTATGCAACAGGGCTTACAACTAACTCCTAAAATCATACATTACTATGATTTATGTTTATATTTATACATTCTTTTGTACATAGCAAATAATTTGTAATAAAAATATAGAAATGAGATCCGGCTGCTCTTCCTTGTTACATGTCCACACTGATGTCTTAATGTGTCAACACTGCTTTCTTTTTGGGTGCCGAGTCTGCCTAACTTGTTTGGTACAGCGCACACTGCCCCATGGTTTGTGCAGGCTGGCAAGGCTGATAAGTGTTCTCTGACAAAAGCCTTAATGATTAAGGTATGAAAGTGTTTTGTTTTGTTTTGATTTCATTAGTATAAAGAATATAAAGAGATCAAGATAAGAACTTCAGTGAATGCAAACCACTTCCGGGATTGTTTAGTCTGCCATTTTTTAGTGACTATATTTATAGTGTTTCCTGTATGTACTCCCACAAATGGCAAGAACATTAATGTCTCTTCCACACATTCTCATTAGCACCTGATGGAGATAAAATGCCTAAGACCCCTTCCAAAATAATCATATTAAGATATATATGTATGAAAATATCTCAAATAACACTCTAAACCAAAAATAAAAATGATAAGAGAAGGCCCTGAAATATTGCGATGTGCCCTTAAGACTAAAATATCAGACACGACTTCATTACACATTATAACTTTTCTCTGTAAAACTCTAGTATTCTAAAATATCTCATTAAAAATCACTTATGTGTGGGCTTCCTGGTGGCGCAGTGGTTGAGAGTCCGCCTGCCGATGCAGGGAACACGGGTTCGTGCCCCGGTCCGGGAAGATCCCACATGCCGCGGAGCGGCTGGGCCCATGAGCCATGCCCGCTGAGCCTGTGCGTCTGGAGCCTGTGCTCTGCAACGGGTGAGGCCACAGCAGTGAGAGGTCCGCGTACCGCGAAAAAAAAAAAAAAATCACTTATGTGTCAATTATACCTCAGTAGAGCTAAGGGAAAAATTACTTATAAATATCTAATCTGTGTTTCATAAAATCTTACTCTAAGGAAATAGTGATGAGCATTGGTCATTTTTTTTTTAAATAGGCTTTCCATTAAAGGAAAAATTAGTTTTAAATTCCACGATGCCAGTATCCCTAATATATGTGAGAACTTCCATCCATACACACTGACTGAGACACTACCCAAAAAGAAATAATTAAGGAATTTTCCTTGGAAAATAGGAGGTATACCTAATGAAATTTGTTTTTAAGAGGAAACACCACCAAGAAACTATACACATTGAAGGAGACTATGGAGATATGGCAACTAAATGCAATATGGAACACTGGATTGGATCCTACAACAGAAAAATGACATTAGTGGAAACACTAATGAAATTTAACAGGGTCTGTAGTGTAGTTAATAGTATAATGTTAACTAATTTTGTAGTTTTGAGAAATATACCATGGGTTACATACAGGGCTAGGAGTACGGTGAGGCAAGTGAGGTACTGAGGGCACAGAATCCAAGGAGGCACTCACTCTCTGGGGCATGCAAATGCAGGACTGGCACAGAATAGCGAGTGCCGCCTTTGACTTTCTGCCACACCTGCCTCACCCCAGTTCCTACCCTTATTATGTAGAATGTTAACAGTAGGGGAGACTGGGTGAAGGGCACCCTTCACCACCCTTCACAGTGGGAACACTGTGTACTATCTTTCCAACTCTTCTATAAATCTAAAATTATTTTAAAAGTATTTTTTAAAAGCTCTATTTAGATAAAGGCTAAGCATTTAATTCTTTTAGCTCTTGACCTTAGGGAGTTACCTCTTGAATACATAAACAACAGAGTTGATATAGTAATAATAATATTTTGGAAATATTTATTAAAAGAAAATTTGGAACCACCTTCAGAGGACTGCGTCAAATTATATAAGCATAATAATGTAGGGACTTCCCTGGTGGCGCAGTGGTTAAGAATCCGCCTGCCAATGCAGAGGACACACGTTCGAGCCCTGGTCCAGGAAGATCCCACATGCCGCTGAGCAGATAAAAAGATGTAGCCTTACGCCCTACTTAAGTGCCTAGTGACCTTTGACTTAAAGACCATGTGAACTCTGACACCTCAGATTCTGATTTTCATTGGGTCAAAGGAGGTCATAATGCCTGCCTTACCTTCCTCACCTGGTTGTAGGTAAGATCTGATGAGATCATATGTATGAAGTATTCTTTTATAAGCTGATAACTGTTACACATATCACATATACAGAGTGACTTAACAAATGCTGGCTAACCAATTTATGCTAATAATGTTTTTTTATTTTTAAGTATTAATCCAAGTCAATTTCTTAGTAATTGTCATTCAATGCCTATTAGGTAATTAATCCAGACTACACCAAAGAAAAATACCACTATAAATCTATTGTTTGTATTGCAGTGTTCAGCACCAACATTTTTCAAGATCCCTGGACATCAAGATACTAGATCTGGAAAACCCCAGATATCGAGGGCAGGCTGAGAGGCAGAAGTAATCTCCAGTAGAGATGCTGTCCCCTCATCCTGTCTTCCTGGTTTCAAGTATTATAAAACATTTATTGCTATGGATACATACACAAACTCAAAAGAAAACACAAATAAGTAAACTCTGTAAGTCTTACTTTTAACACTTGACAGCAGCACTGTATAAACATTTCTAGATCAATCACATGTTCTACAACTTCAGAAGCTACAACAGCATCAAATGTTTCTGCAGTTTCTTCCACAATCTTTTCCAGGGAACACGCTCTGTACTCTATCCGCTTATCCAGGACTGGGTCAAATGATTTATGGTGCTGTGCTGTTTTAATGTTCTCATCCACAGGATCAATTCCAATAACTGAAGCCCCAAGCCGCCCTAGAGGCTAATGGCATAAGAAATCATTACCCTCAGGAAGAAAATAGAACGCACGTTAGCAATAAAAAGCTTCTCAAAAAGGAGACAAGATTAGGCACGAGGTGTTAATTGTTGGAGATCATTTATGGGTACACGAAAGTTCAATATACCATTTTCTCTAGTTTGTACATGTTTGATAATTTCCATAATAAAAAGCTTAAAAGTGAGAACAATAATCACAACAACAACAAAACTTATCAGGAACTACTTAAGAATAGTGAGGAAATTTTTGTCTACATTCTCTAGATATATTTACAGGCACACAGTACAGTATTAACATATTTAAAGTGCAATAAATGTAACATGTCATTGTAAAAAGAGCAAAATTTTCTAATACTCAAATTCTCTGAAGCACATTTTTTTCTCCATAGTTTCTCTTGTGACTGACTAAAAACGATTCTTCGTAGCTAATTCTTCTTTCAGCCTTTATATTCAGTCACTTCCCATGACATGCCCAAGTTTTTAAACACAGCCTTTATTTTGATCAAAACTGCATAGCATTTATTTTATAACTCTTTAGTTAATAAGTTAAAAGTATAAATCAAATTATTTTAACTTTAGAGACATAAATCTGTAATAATACACGGAGATCATAGAACACATAGAGTAAAATTGTACTAATTTACAATTTGATACACCTCATATTCTTGATTCTAAAGGGTGTATTTTCACATATTTTACATTTCCTGAAATTTTATAATTGATGTCAAGAGAAACCAGCGCACTGCCATATGAAGAACACATTTTCTGTGCATATGGAAACTTAGCTATGTATCAAAGGCCTCTGTTAACCTCACTGTCAACTTGGTTGTTATGATCTTGACAGTAACACACACCATCGTATCTTCACTTACATTTGTATCCTGTACTGTTTGCTTAAAATATCTTTCAAGCAAAGATTATGATGCAGCATTTAAACAAAAAGTTATTGTGTTGATAGGATATTACAAAATAGAACTGTAGGGCATAAATATTCTGTCAGCTAAAGCAAGTATTGTTCACAGGGAGAAGTACTCTAGAGCACCTAAGAAGGGGAGAGCCCCCAAAGCAGGCAAAATTCTGTTACGTTTTGATACTGAAGCAAGTGCAAAAGGACAGCTTATCAGTGCATTTAAACCAGCGGAAATTGCCTAATATCTTGGGAGAGAAGAGACAACAAAATTTCCAAAGCTATTCAAATGACCAGTGCTTTTTTTTTAATTGAAGTATAGTTGATTTACAATATTATATTAGTTTCAGGTGTACAACATAGTAATTCAATACTTTTATAGATTATACTCCATTTAAAGTTATTATAAAATAATGGCTATATTTCCCTGTGCTGCACAATATATCCTTGTTGCTTATTTATTTTATGCATAGTAGTTTGTACCTCTTAATCCTCCTACCCATATCTTGCCCCTGTCCCCTTCCTTCTCCCCACTGGCAACCACTGGTTTGTTCTCTGTATCTGTGAATCTGTTTCTGTTTTGTTATATTCATTTGTTTGCTTTATTTTTAAGATTCCATACATAAGTGATAACATACAGTATTTGTCTTTGTCTGACTTATTTTACTAAGTGTAATACCCTCTAGGTCCACCCACATTGTTGCAAATGGCAAAATTTTCATTCTTTTTTATGGCTATTATTCCTGTGTGTGTGTGTGTGTGTGTGTGTGTGTGTGTGTGTGTGTGTGTGACATCTTCTTTATCCACTTATCTGTTGATGGACACTTAGGTTGCTTCCATATCTTGGCTCTTGTAAATAGTGCTGCTATGAACATTGGGGTGCGTGTATCTTTTCGAATTAGTTTTTTTGTTTTCTTCAGATGTATACCCAGCAGTGGAACTGCTCAGTCATATGGTAGTTCTATTTTTAGTTTTTTGAGGAACCTCCATACTGTTTCCTGTAGTGGCTGCACCAATTTACATTCCCACCAACAGTGTACTACGGTTCTGTTTTCTCCACATCGTCATCAGCATTTGTTATTTGTAGAATTTTTAATGATAGCCATTCTGACTGGTGTGAGGTGATATCTAATTGTGGTTTTGACATGCCTTTCTCTGATGATTAGCAATGTTGAGCATCTTTTCATGTGCCTATTGGCCATCTGTATATCTTCTTTGGAAGAATGTCTACTCAGGTCTTCTGCTCGTTTTTAACCTGGTTGTTTGTTTTTTGATGTTGAGTTGTATGAACTGTTTATATATTTTGGATATTAACCCCTTATCAATCATATCATTTGCAAATACTGTCTCCCATTTAGTAGGTTATCTTTTTGTTCTGATGATGGCTTCCTTTGTTGTGAAAAAGCTTTTAAGTTTAATTAGGTACCATTTATTTATTTTTACCAGTGCCCCATTTTTGTGTAAAGAAAAAATAAATCCTCACTATAATTTTCTGAAATACTTATATATATTTTTTGTTTTGTTTTATTGTCTTTAATAATATTGCATTTAATAGTGTCAACAGAGAGTCTTCTATCAGTTTAATTATTTCTTCTATGTAAGTAATCTATCCTCCTCACTAGAAGTTCTTTGAGTTTTCTCTTTTTCTCTGATATTCATCATGATATGTATGTTTGTGCCTTCATTTGGCATCATTAGGGCCCATCTGAGGTTTCATGTCTTTTTTAAATTCTAAGATGAAATACTTATATATTTTTAAGAAAGTAAAAAGCATGTACTAGTTTATAATCACAAAAATATTAAAAACAACATTATACACTTCCTGTTTTAAAAATGAACAATATTATTTGTTAAAAGGATAAAAGAGGCATAAGCTCACTTTTTCTCAATTTTTTTTTTCCCAGTTAAAAATGCCAAGAAAGTTGGGCTTTCCTGGTGGCTCAGTGGTTAAGAATCCACCTGCCAATGCAGGGGACACAGGTTTGAGCCCGGGTCCGGGAAGATCCCACATGTCGCGGAGCAACTAAACCCGTGCACCACAACTACTGAGCCTGCGCTCTAGAGCCCGAGAGCCACAACTACTGAGTCCGCGTGCCACAACTACTGAAGCCTGCGCACCTAGAGGCCATGCTCCGCAACAAGAGAATCCGCTGCAATGAGAAGCCCGTGCACCACAATGAAGAGTAGCCCCCGCTCACCGCAACAAGAGAACGCCCGCACAGCAACGAAGACCCAACACAGCCAGAAATAAATAAATAAATAAATATAGAGTTCCCTTTTAAAAAAATAAAAGAAAAATGTCAGGAAAGTTGTAAATCACTTACCTCCGTTAACAATCCACCACCACAGCCAACATCAAGAATCTTCATCCCAGACAAAGGTTTTCCTGGCTGGTGATCAGCAACTGTTTTTAAAAGATTGTCTCTTTTAAAAAAATTCAAAATATATTAAAAAAATCATTAATTTTATCAATAAAGTCTTAAAAGTGCATAATTTTCAAAGAAATATTAAACTCTCTTTTTAAATAGACTATTGATTTTGGGGGTAAAAAAACTTTTATTTTCAGCATAAAATGACATTATTCTTAATTTATAAGATATTTTTGGTAGTCAGAAGCAGGAGGTTTAAAGTTCTTGAAATAATCTACTAATAATTATGACTTAACTATTACTTTAGTAATAATCTAAAGAAAAACTTTAAAAACAATCTAGTTTAGATTAACCTAATTTTATTCACTTGAGATATCATGTCACCTGAGGTATTATTAGCTATGTTGCTAGTACTTGCTAGACCCATTTCATATCAGCAACAAATAGGTTATTTTACAGGGTTTAGTAGAAGCAGACTGGAGATCTATATTTGCAGAATTTGCCTACATTACCTTCTAAATTGAGTCACTTTTCATCTTCTTAGTGGTGTTTTCACGATCATGTAAACAGGCACCCAAATCAAGTAGACTTAATTCTAAGATAATCATAGCAATATTTTCCCACATACACAAATGTAAGCACACACACACACCCCCCCATATACACACACAGATATATATAGCTAACAGTATCGTAAACTAAACTTTTAAGTTGGGCTACATACAAATTCTAATTATACTTATATTAAAATAAATGTCATATATAACAAGGACATCTTAGGAAATCTTTTATTGCTATTCAAATTAACTGACTTCTAAGAAAAACCTAGATAGTGGTTAAGTAGATAATTTCAGAACGTTATACAGAAAGGACCCATTTCAAATGAAATCCAATCCATTCTTCACACATTGGCCAAAATGACTTCTTTATATCATAGTTTAGATCACACTGCTCCCTTTCAATGGCTTTAATTATGATCAGAATAAAATCTAAGCTTCTAACCATAATTTGTACTGCCCTGGATGGTCTTTTCTAGTGTTATGTCTAACTAGTAGTGTCACATTAGTTGGAACAGAGTAGTTCTCAAGCTGAGCGTGCATCAGAATCACCTGGAAAGAAAACACAGACTGCTGACCCCCCAAAGCAGTAGGTCCAGTGTGATACCTGAGAATTTTGTATTTCTATCAAGATCACAGGTGATACTGATGTTGCTAGTCCAGGGCTAACCTTGAGAACCACTGATCTAGCCTAACAGAATGACATTTCTGCTTTTCTCTGCCTTAGTGTTTCAATGATCCACTAATTCAGTGGTAATAAGAATGTGCCAATATTTTCCTTTTTGCTGCACTGATAAAACCAGCAAAAACCAATCAGGAAGTTCCTTGAGGGCAGTCTGAATCTGATACTCTGTGTCTATCACACTGCCTTGCCCATGTCGGCTGCTCAAAAATGTTTAATAAATAAATAAATAAATGGACAGAAGAACGAATGAACAATTGATAAGTGGAGTCTTGATAAGTGGAGTCTGATGAACCCTTGCCTTTATCTCCCATGGCAAACTCTAAGTTCCTGAAGCACACAGACTGTGTTTTGAATGATGAATATCTCAGTAGCTTTTACAGATTCCAGCCCCCAAGTTCTGTACAAGGTAAGTTCTCAAAAAAATATTTGTTGAATTGAACTTTCTCAGTACTATTCCCTTTATCAGAACTGCCTAAAGGCCAAAGATGCTATAAAATGACCTTGATGCCACAGGACCCTAATTCCTTTTCATATGGATTTAATTCTAATTAACTCAATAATATCCAAAAATACTTCAAGTTAATTTATGAAACAGTGTAGAACTCGAGTGATGCTATTAAAAAATTAATAGTTTCGGGACTTCCCTGGTGGGACAATGGTTAAGAATCCACCTGCCAGTGCAGGGGACATGGGTTCAAGCCCTGGTCCGGGAAGATCTCACATGCCGTGGAGCAACTAAGCCTGTGCGCCACAACTACTGAGCCTGCGCTCTAGAGCCTGTGCTCCGCAACAAGAGAGGCCACCGCAATGAGAAGCCTGTGCACTGCAATGAAGAGTAGCCCCTGCTCGTCACAACTGGAGAAATCCCGTGTGCAGCAACGAAGACCCAACACAGCCAAAAATAAGTAAATAAAACAAATTTTAAAAAATATTTAGGGCTTCCCTGGTGACACAGTGGTTGAAAGTCCGCCTGCTGATGCAGGGGACACGGATTCGTGCCCCGGTCCGGGAAGATCTCACATGCCGCGGAGCGGCTGGGCCCGTGAGCCATGGCCGCTGGGCCTGCGCGTCCGGAGCCTGTGCTCCGCAACGGGAGAGGCCACAACAGTGAGAGGCCCGCGTACCACAAAGAAAAAAAAAAAAAAAATTAATAGTGTCAAACAATGGATATTGAAGAGAATCTCCCTAATTTCTAAAGCAAAGTTAAAATGCAGCATTTTGAACCTAGGCATAAACCGAGAGAAAAATGAACTCGAAAGAAAATGAATTATTGAAAAGAGTTGTATTTTAAAAGATCTAGAATTTCTGTAATGTTACCTAATGAACGGCACCCTCAGGTCATTCATAGAGTGAAGAGGTGCATATACTCCTTGCTCGTCCCACCACCTGTGCGCCAAGGCCAGGAAGGTCTTCACCTCACTGCTGTCTACAGTGGTCCGGGAAGTACTGTACAGTCTTGTCCAAGGGAGTCTAAGAGGTCAGAAGGAAGAGCCAGGCAAAAACTGCCATTTAAAAAAATGTAACATGGGATATATTAAGTAGAAAGATATTCTAATTTGCAATTTACTAGATTCTAAATATATGTATCGCTCATTTTTGATGCTTCAAAACAAGTTTTCTTATAATCACATTGCTTATAAATAGATATATATATGTATATATGTGTGTGTGTATATATATATATATATATATATATATAGTCACAGATGAAACAAATTAATTTGCTTTCGAAGTAAGTTACAACAAAAATGAAACTTTATAAAACTTGGCCTTTTGGGTCACGTAGTAGTAGTAGTAGTAGTAACTATTTACTGAATACTTACTAAATACCAGGTACTGCTTGTTTAAGAAATCCCTATATGTCATATGCCATCTTATTTAATCCTCAGCAACTCCATAAGGTAGGTACTATTATTATCTCTAGTGCACAGACAAGAAAAGGAAGGCTCAGAGAGATTAAATGGTGGAGCCAGGATTTGAACTCAGATGCCTCAGCCTTCTCTCCATTTCTACTGCTTGATCATACTAATCCAAGCTCCCGTCATCTCTTGCCTGAACTATTGTCCTAGCCTTCTATTTAGTTGGCCTTCTTAGGACTTCATCCCCCTCTAATCTGTTCCCCACAATGCACCCAGAGTGACTGTTCTGAAATATAAATATGATCATGCTATTTTCCCACTTAAAATGCTTCCATGGCTTTCCAGTGACATTGGGAAAAAGACCAAAATCCTTAGCACAGCATACAATACTCTGAATTATTTGGTCCCCAGTTTCTTCCCTCTCCAAAGTCACTTCCCACTACTCTCTTCATCCTCCCCACTCCAGCCACATGGGTCTTCTTTAAGTTCTTTGAATTGGCAATGCTTGTTCATTCCCCAGATACTTTGGACATGTCATTCCCTCTGTCTGGAACATTGTTCTCACATTCCCCCTTCCCTCCTTTACACACCTAATTAATTTCTTCTCATCCTTTAGACCTTAGTTTAAATGGAATGTCATCTAATACTGTCCTATTTTAACTTCTATACAACTCTGTACTTCTTTGTGAGCCTATGTGATTAGTTGATCATGTCTCTCCATTGGAACATAAGCTGTCTTGCTTACCATTTTATCCCTAGTGACAAGCACAGTTCCTAAAACACAGTTGGTGCTCGGGAAACATTTGTCAAATAAATAGGCTGAAGGAGAAGGCCCAGAAAAGTATATAATTCATGTAAATATATTTTTTAATCAAATGGAATCGAACAGGGACTAAATGGGGATCAGACAGATACTACACCAGGTCCCATGTCAAAGTACATGATAGGAAAATTCTTCAGAGGTTTTTGGGTAAAAGAGAATAAGTTGTTACATTAGCATAGGTAATGCCATTTAAATTTTACTACGTTTTTCTAAGCTACATAGAGTACATTCTATATTGATTACTTAATATCCTTTTAAGAGTTAAATATCACTCTTCTTTAATATTATTTTATGAATATTACCCTCTTTTTCATGCTTCATGCAAAGCCTCAGTAATCAAGGACTAACTTACAGGGACTTCCCTGGTGGTCCAATGGTAAAGAACCTTCCTTCCAACGCAGGGGACGCGGGTTCAATCCCTGGTCGGGGAACTAAGATCCCACATGCCATGGGGCAACTAAGCCCCCTTGCCACAACTACTGAGCCCACGCACCTCAACTAGAGAGCCCACGTGCTCTGGAGCCCGCACGCCACAACTAGAGAGAAAAAAAAAAAAACCTGCACACCACAACTAGAGAGAAGCCTGTGTGCCGCAACGAAAGATCCCACATGCCACAACCAAGACCCAACGAAGCCAAAAATAAATTAAATAAATAAAATAAATTTTTTTGAAAAAGGACTAACTTGGGCTTCCCTGGTGGCACAGTGGTTGAGAGTCCGCCTGCCGATGCGGGGGACACGGGTTCATGCCCCGGTCCGGGAGGATCCCACATGCTGCGGAGCGGCTGGGCCCGTGAGCCATGGCCGCTGGGCCTGCGCGGCCGGAGCCTATGCTCTGCAACGGGAGAGGCCACAACAATGAGAGGCCTGCGTACCGCAAAAAAAAAAAAAAAAAAAGGACTAACTTACAATAGTTAACAGTAGGTGGTTGCTCAGTTGACTAAGAATGATTTTACAGACATCCAATCTTAAAAGAGCCAGTTCATTTATGAGCATGCACTTGGAGAACAGAGCTCATACCTTAACACAATGCAATATTTTTCACAAAGTTAGAAATTGGTTTCTAATATATGAATACATAAAGATATTACTTTGATTCAATATTACTATCTGGAATGTATACTTAACCACCTTATATTTATGTTACACCCAAATCATTTATGATTTAAGCACTGCGTTATTTGTGTCCTGTCATAAGGATATTATGAGGAAGTAAAAAGTAGTTCTCTGAGTAATATAATCTTGCATTAAAAATAAAAGCTACCGGGGGCTTCCCTGGTGGTGCAGTGGTTGGGAGTCCGCCTGCCGATGCAGGGGACGCAGGTTCGTGCCCTGGTCCGGGAGGATCCCGCATGCCGTGGAGCGGCTGGGCCTGCGCGTCCAGAGCCTGTGCTCCGCGGCGGGAGAGGCCACAACAGTGGGAGGCCCGCATGCCGCAAAAAACCAAAAACAAACTAAAAATAAAAAAGTAAAAGCTATCGGGCTTCCCTGGTGGCGCAGTGGTTGGGAGTCCACCTGCCGATGCAGGGGACGCGGGTTCGTGCCCCCGTCCGGGAGGATCCCACATGCCACGGAGCGGCTGGGCCCGTGGGCCATGGCCGCTCGGCCTGCGCGTCCAGAGCCTGTGCTCCACAGCGGGAGAGGCCGCAGCAGTGAGAGGCCCGCGTACTGAAAAAAAAAAAATATATATATATAAAATAAAATAAAAGCTATCGCTAAATATGGATGAAAGGCACGCACTGGATGTATACTATATTACAAATTTTCTGTGGGTTTGAAATTTCCCAAATTTAAAAGCTGTTGGAAAAATAAGAATATTTAAATAAATAAAAGCTACCTTAATCAAACCACATGAGCTCTACTGACAAAGTTTATTAAACACAATCAATACTAAACTATTATTGCACATAATTATGTGAATATTTGCCACAATAATGAATAAACTTACCTGTAACTTTTCATCCTATTCAGGCACGCAAAAGTCATGCTATAGGATTTGAAACACATGATTCTGTATTCACTGAAAACCGATGGTTTAATTTGTAGAGTCCAACTGAGCTGATTTTTTGAATAAGCTGAGAAAAGAAAATTAAATGTCTAGAGAAAGCATTGCACAGTATGAATCCCTGATATGCATGTAATTGAAGAAACTATTTTATACAGCAATCTTATATTACAGTTGATAAACAAAAGGGTTTTTTCCCCTTAATTTTAGATTTTACTTTAAATTATAAAATAAAAATCTTGCATTCTGCCATCTAACTCCAATCAGACATTTCTGAAATAATAATCATCAAAAATAAGTAATGCCTATGGTAAAGTTTTTCATGCCATTTGTTTTTACATACACATTATGCTGCACAAAATTATTAAAAATGATATTCAAATTAAAACTACATTACCTTTTAAACTAGAGTAATTTTTTTTTTTTGCCACACCACACACCTTGTGGGATCTTAATTCCTCAACCGGGGATCAAACCCGAGCCCTTAGCAGTGACAGCACAGAGTTCTAACCACTGGACCACCAGGGAATTCCCACAAACTAGGGTAATATTAATTTTGAGATTATTTATCAAAACCAGTTCAAATTATGTCACGTTCATGTTAGCTACATGAAATGGATTTATATGTATGCTCAACACATTTTACAGAGGAAAAAAAATGTGCACTTATAGACATATATATCTCCTAAAATAAATAGTCATTCAGTTTATATGTTCCAACTTACACAGGGACCTGCTTTATGAACTAGTTACTCTGCTGCAGAACATTCAGTTGTTCAATAAACATTTAAACAAAGTAGACCTTAGAGCAAAGAAAACTACCAGGGACATTACATTATGATAAAACAGCAAGGATTTACTATATAGTACAGGAAACTATATTCAATATCTTGTAATAACCTATAAAGGATATATAGGTTATATATACCTGTAATAACCTACATATACAGATGTAAATCTATAGATTTACATCTATATATAAATCTACATTTACATATGTAAATCAACTATACTTCAATTAAAAAAAAGAGAGAGAGAGAGAATCCACCAAGAAGACAAATTACTCTGGCAAAAACCAGACAAAGATGGTACAGCAAAGAAAGCCACAGACCAATTTCTCTCATGAACAGACACAAAAATTCTCAGTAATTAGTAAACAGAATCCAGCAACATATAAAAGGAAAAATACAGCATAACCAAGTAGGATTTATTCTAGCTATGCAACACTAGTTCAAGAGTAGAAAATCAATCAATGTAATCTACCATATTAATAGTTGAGAGAAGAACACACATAAGCTTACTAATTAATGTGGACAAAACATTTGACAAACTCCACACCCACTTACGACTAAAACCTCTCAGCAAACTAAGAATAAAAGAGAAATTCTTCGATCTGATAGAACACCCATAAAAATTCTATAGCTCACAAAGTACTTAATGGTGATAGACTAAGTGCTTTACACCTAAAATCAAGAACAAGGCAAGAATGCCCATTCTCATGACTCCTATTCAATGTACTACTAAAAATCTTAGCCAGTACAATAAGGAAAGAAAAGGAAATAAAAGGCATACAGAATGGAAAGGAAGAAATTAAACGGTCCCTATTTGCAGATATGATTGTCTATGTATAAAATCCCAAGAAATCTTTAATAAATAAAAATAAAAAGCTCCTGGAATAAGTCGGTTCAGCAAGGTAACAGACTACAAATTCAACACACAAAAAAGTCAATTGTTTCTATATACTAACAATGAACAACTGGAAAGCAAAATTCAAAATGCTCTATTATTTAAAATCAGTCCAAGAAAGAATACTTCCATTGTTGTATAAATCCCTCAAAACATGTTCAGATTCTGTATGCTGAAAATTTATATAAAACACTGATGAAAGAAATCAAAGACAACCTAGTAAATGATGAAACATACTATGTTCATGGATTGGAAGAGTCAACATAAATCCTCCCCAAATTGATCTATATGTTTGACACAATTTCTATCAAAAGAGACAGAATAAACAATGTTAAAAAGGAGAATAAAACTGCAGAAATCAAATATCCAATTTTAAGGCTTATCATAGAGCTACAGTAATCAAGACAGTGTGGTACTGGAGGAGAGACAGACTGAAATATCAATGCAACAAGAGTGTCCAGAGAGAGGAAAAAAAAAAAAAATTCACCCAACTGCTTTTTTGACAATGGTGCAAAAGCAGTTCAAAGGAGGAAGAATGGTCTTTTCAGTAAATGGTGTTGAAACAATTAGACGTCATAGACAAAAAAGAAAATTTTGAACGAAATCTCACATCTTATACAAAACTGAACTCAAAATGATCTAAATGAAAACTATAAAACTTTTAGAAGAAAATATAGGAGAAGATCTTCCTGATTTAGGGTTACACACAGAGTTCTCACATCTGACACCAAAATCACAATCCATAAAATAAAATATTGATTAAATTGGATTTAATCAAAGTTTAAAACTTTTGCTCGGCAAAACACCTTGTTAAGAAAAAGAAAAGTCAAGTCACAGAATGGGAGGAAATATTTGTAAAACATATATCCCATAAAGAACTTGTATCTGGAATATATAAAGATACTCTTTAAACTCAACAGTAAAACGAAACAGAAAAACAAAAAACCTCCCACAGAAAAACAAAATAAGCAATCCAATTTTAAAATGGCTGTGGGTATTATAAAAAGACACAGACATTTCATCAAAGAAGATATACAGATGCAAATAAGCACATGAAGAGATGTTAAATAGCAGTAGCCATTAGAGGAATGCAAATGAAAGCCACTACATACCTATCAAATTGGCTAAAATTTAACCATCCCTGATATTACCAGATGTGGACCAAGACATGAAAAAACTAGATCTCTTATATATTGCTAGTGGGAATGTAAAATGGTACAGACACCATGAAAAGCAGTTTAGCAGTTTCTAATAAAGTTAAACATATATTTATCACGCAGCTTTGCAAGTGCATTCCTGGGCATTTATCCCAGAGAAGTGAAAACTTACGTCCACACAAAAACCTGTACATCAACGTTCACAGCAACTTTATCCATAACAGCCCCAAACTGGAATCAATCAAAATATCCTACAATAGATGAATGGTTAAACAAACTGTGGCATATTCATATCATGAAATACTACTCCGAAATCAAGAGGAATGAACTACTGATACATGCAAAAACTTGGATGGATTTCAAGGGTATTTATGTTGAGTGCAGAAACATTTTTTCAAAAGGTATATACTGTAAGATTCCACTTACATAACACTTGTGAAATGGCAAAATTATAATGGAAATAATAATGTAATGTAATGGAAAATAGATCAAGGTTTAAGGTTGGTGGTAAGGTTTGACTATAAAGGAGTATTACCAGGAGTTTCGCTGTGATTGTGGAACAGTTCCATATCCTGATTGTGGTGGTTATTACACAAATCTCTACGTGTGGTAACACACACACACACAATGAGTGCATGTAAAGGTGGTGAAATCCAAAGGACTGTAGTTTAGTTGATGGTATCATACTAACGTCAATTTCCTGACTCTGACAATGTATTATGGTTATGTAAGATGTTATCACTGAGGAATTGGGTGAAGGGCATATGGAAATTCTCTGTATTATTTTTGTACCTACTTATGAGTCTATTTCAAAACAAAAAATTTTTAATTAAAAAGTATAAAAGTGGACACTACAAAGTGCTTCTCTTCCCCCTGACTCTAGGTATCCAACTTCCCTCTCTGCAAGCAACCAATGTTACTAGATTTGCATGTAAGCCTCCAGATATTTTATACATATTTCATTTTTGTGTATCAATTTCTCTCTTATTTTATACAAAATGTAGCACAGTATACTCATTGTTCTGCACCTTGCTCTTTCCACCTATCAATGTATCTTGGAGATTTTTTTCAAAATAGAGCATAAAGAACTTCCTTTTTTTTAGGTTTGCAAGGTAATCCATTGTATGGCTGTAACTCATCATTTATTTAAGCAGTGCCCTATTTTTTTTTGAATTTTATTTTATTTTTTATACAGCAGGTTCTTATTAGTCATCCTTTTATATACATCAGTGTATACATGCCAATCCCAATCTCCCAATTCATCACACCACCACCCCCACCCCCCGCCACTTTTCCCCCTTGGTAAATGCCATTTGTTCTCTACATGTGTCTCTATTTCTGCCTTAAGCAGTGCCCTATTAATGTACATTTATTTAAATTATTTCTAATTTTTTGCTATTCTGAAAACATAAGATTGAATTACATAGGTAATTTCTTTTTGAGAGTACCTGTATGTAAAACCGCAAGAATTGTGTCAATTGGCATGTGCATTTATAAATTTGTAATTACTTTCTTAGATGTTGAACCAATTTGCAATCTCACTAGAAACTATGAGTTTCTAGTGTTGGTTTCCCCACACTGATAATACTTTGATAGTCACCTATGCAGTGTATTATCAAACTTTTTTTATCTTTACTAATCCAATAGGTGAAAATGGTATCTCACTATAGTTTTAATTTATCATGAGTGAGGTTAAGTGTCTTTTTTTAAGTTTAATGGTGCTATGGTCTGAATATTTGTGTCTCCCCCAAATTCACATGTTGAAATCCTGACCCTCAAGGGGATGGTATTAGGAGGTGGGGGTCTTTGAGAGGGATTAGGCCTTGAGGGTGGAACCCTCATGATTGGGTTTAGTGCTCTTATAAAAAGAAACCCCAGAGAGCAAAAAGGCTCCACCTATGAATCAGGGAGTGAGCACTCACCAGACACCGAATCTTGGACTCTGCAATCTCCAGGACTGTGAGAAATAAATTTTTCTTGTTTATAAGCCACCTAGCCTGTGGTATTTTGCTGTAGCAGTAGGAATGGACTAAGACAAATGGTCATTTATTTTTCATGCCTTGTCTTTTCATAGTCTCTGAACATTTTTCTCCTGAGCTTTTCATGTTTTTAAAATTTTGTTTTGTTTAATAGGACCTCACAGCCTGGCCAAAATTCATTTTAACATCCTCAGAAAAAAAGTTTGTGCTTCTAGGCTTTAGCTCAAGTTATTCTCTCTTCCACCATTTCTATCTGTGTTATTTTTTAAGACCCAGGTCAAATATCACCTCCCTTATGACTTTAGGTAGGTAAATGAGATATCAGAGAATTATGTAGACTGTGATACACAGATAAGGATTTACAGTTGACCCTTGAACAACGTGGCGGTTAGCAGCGCCAAGGCACGCATGCAGTCAAAAATCCAGGTATAACTTTGCAGTCGGCCCTCCACATCTGCTGCTCCACATCCTTGGATTCAACCAACCTCAGGCAATGTAGTACTGTAGTACATATTTATTGGGAGAAAACTCCCCACATTTAAGAGGACTGGTGCAGTTCAAACTTGTGTTGTTCAAGGGGTCAACTGTGTAAGGTATTATCATGAAATTGAGCCACAAAGATTTCAACAGAGTCCTTGCTCTCTGGTCAGTGATGACCCCAATCTCCCTCTCACCTCCCCTATTTCTGGAAAATTAGTCCCTCAGTCATCAGTATGGCCAGAATTCTTAAGGGCCTTAAAATCTACCTCACCATAACTGAGAGAAACTAATCAAGTTTGTATTAATAGAATGCTACCAATTCCTTCTTTACCTCGAATCTGTGATCATTCTGGTATTTGAAATTTTAAAGGAATGGGGAAATTTTTCATTTAATTTATTCAAAAAGTCATTTATCAGCACCTATCAGGTACCATGCTGACAGTGAACAAGCCCTCTACCGTGCCAACGGCGTGGTTCCAGCATTCATCATTTATTGTCTGGATTACTCTAAGGCCTCCCTAAGCCTAGTCTTGTCTGCCTCCATCCCACTGTCTACACAGCTGCCAAGTGTTATTTCTAAAAAACGAATCTGAGTATGTTGTTCGTTCCGTAATTTCCCACTGTCTTGAAGATAAAGTCAATCCCAGGAGGTGTACGTGGTCTTTCGTGTACTTGTCATGGCCTAAAAAGTCTGTCTTATCCCTGGCCATTCTCTGCCCTCTTTTCCAGCCCTCCGTCCACACTGTACTTTTCAAGGAACACCTCGCAGTTTCCTAGAAACCTCCTCATTGATACTCAAGCTGGTCCTTTGGCCACTCCAACTTCTTCTAAAACTGGACAACTTCAAGACAGCTCCCTAAATATCTTGTTTAAGAAGTTTCCCTCATCCCAAATATTTATTCCTTCTATGTTCACTTCCAAAATTTGGAAATATTTATACTGTATTTTTTCTAAATTTCTGATTATAAAAGACATATTTACTGAAAAAAATTATGAAGAGTATATAACGAATGATAAAATGATAGTTCACCAACTCCACCTCAGATAATCACTGTTAAAATTTTGATGTATCTCTATTCTCACTATATATCTCCAAGTTCATAATACAAACTGATTTGTAAGGGGTTTTTTTTACCTTTTTAAAAATTGAAGTATAGTTAATTTACAATGTTGCATTAGTTTCAGGTGTACCGAAAAGTGATTGAGACAGATTCTTTTCCATTACAGGTTATTACAAGATATTGAATAGAGTTCCCTGTGCTATACAGTAGGTTCTTGTTATTTTATAGATATTAGTGTGTATATGTTAATACCAAACTCATAATTTAATTTATTCCCCCCCACCACCACTATCCCCTTTGGTAACCGTAAGTTTGTTTTCTATGTCTGAGTCTATTTCTGTTTTCGTAAATAAGTTCGGTTATAACATTTTTTTAGATTTCACATATAAATGATATTTGTCTTTCTGTCTGACTTACTTAGTATGATAATCTCTAGGTCCATCCATGTTGCTGCAAATGGCATTATTTCACTTTTTTATGCTGAGTAATATTCCATTGTGTATATATACCACATCTTCTATATCCATTCATCTGTCAAAGGACTCTTAGTTTCCTTCCGTGTCTTGGCTATTGTAAATAGTGCTGCTGTGAACACTGAGGTGCATGTATCTTTTCAAATTAGAGCTTTCTCCAGGTATATACCCAGGAATGGGAATGCAAGATCATATGGTAACTCTATTTTTAGTTTTTTAAGGAACCTCCATACCGTTCTTCATAGTGGCTGCACCAATTTACATTCCCACCAAGAGAGTAGGAGCCTTCCTTTTCTCCACACCCTCTCCAGCATTATTTGTAGACTTTTTAATGGTGGCTATTCTGACTGGTATGAGGTGATACCGCATTGTAGATTTGCATTTCTCTAATAATTAGCAATATTGAGCATCTTTTCATGTGCCCGTTGGCCATCTGTGCGCCTTCCTCAGAGAAATGTCTATTTAGGTCTTCTGTAACTTACCTTCTTAACACTACATCTAATCATTTTCCATGTGGCTACACATTGATTTAAATCATGTTTATTGGCTGCACTATTTTTCACTCTACTGAGAGTAACAACTTATCAATTCTTTTTTTGTTTTTGTTTTTTTGGCCAGGCCACACAGCTTGTGTAAGCTCAGTTCCTCTACCAGGGACTGAACCCCAGCTACCGCAGTGAAATCCCGGGAGCGTAACCACTAGGCTACCAGGGAACTCCCACAACTTGTCAATTCTATTGGAGGCCTTTAAGTTTCCCAGTTCTTGCTCTTTATAAGCTGATCTTAGTTCCATCCTGACATTTTTTTAAAGAGGCCCTTAGGTATCACTTCTTTAAAAATTCCCAGTGCCTGGCAAACAGCATTTGTTAAATGAGTTTCATGTAAAAAATGAACTTAACGTTCTGGTTAATATTGGGAGTTAAATAATCAAACTGTCTTCTACAAGGATCAGGTTCGGTGTGCTACTTTCTTGATCTTATTTGCCAATACAATGTGTTGAATTAACCTATTCATCAAAAAATAATATTGCTGCCTTAAATTCTGAAACATGGCAAGATACGTGCAAACAAAACACAAACAAAAGGCGACCAATAACTATGACACAGCTGGTGTCCTTTCCCGCCGGGGCAAAGGAAAAAGGCACATGACCTTGAGACTCCAGCCGGCAGAGTGGCCGCCGGCTCCTGCAGGAGCTCAACGAAACTAAGACAAAGGTCACTGGATACATGGCGACGGCCCACAGGCTGCGCTCTCCTCGGCCAGGACCTCTAGTCCTCAGCTATTTTTCCCAGCCTCTGGGTAAGGGACGGTAAGAGCCCAGGCCGAGCGTTCTACGGACAGCGAGGGCCAGGACCCAACGTACATGTCTTTGGCTGACCCCGCGCGGAGCCCCGAGTCAGCCCACCGACCGCGCCTGCGCCTGCGCAGAACAGCCGGCTCGCGCCGTGGGCTGCGTGCGAGCGACCCCCACGCACTCACCCGCCGACGTCGTTAAGCGAGGACAGTCAGCCTGTGCGCCCCGGAACGCCGACCTATGCGCTCCTAAAAACCGACTCCCGGAGGAGCTCAGCTTGCGGCCTCCCAACATCGTGACAAAGGCTCCACCTCTTCCGGTCCCTCCCGCAAATGATCCCCTACAGAAAGGTTCCGAGAGCCAAACGAATCATGGCCGCAGTGATGGGTGTTACAGATGTGTGACTGTAGTTACTCTTAACGCTCAACATGTCAAATTGTGCATGCAGTTAAACTATAGAATGTTTCTGTTGTCATACACTAACTTCAAGATCCTCCATTACGCCCATTCCTGTATGACCACCTCAAAGTAGCCATCAGTAATGATACCACTTCAAGCTATGTGATCTAGCTTTTATTCCTGTATAGCTCTAATTATTTCATATTTAACAGATGTCTCCCAAGGACACTCCTGTAAGACACTGACCGAAACTTATAATTACAAAAGATCCGAAGCACTTCTTCCCTAAGGGAATTGTTTCCCATTTCAAGGCACTCAAATGTCAGAGGGCCAGAAGTCTATATTGAAAGTTGGTTTTCTGTGAGTGACCTGATAATGTTCCCGACAGGGCACACATTACATAGCAGGAAACTGTTAATCACTCAGGCTAGGCAAACTTCACTTAAGGGTTAGAACAGGCAACCTAACATTTTACTTCTAAATGTGTAACAGCCTTTCCTTGGGTACAAACAATGATAAATGCCCAACATCAAAGACAAAATCATTATACATTTTTAACAGGCAGGATCAGACTGGTAAAGGGTTCTTTGAATTAGTCAAATTTACTGCTCAGTAATGGTCTTTCCCTTATGGCTTCTTAGTAAAATATTGACCTCCTCCTAAGAGTGGTTGCAGATTTTTCAAGTTGTCTTCAGAGCTCCTCAAGATGCATGACCATCTCTCCAACTGAAGGCAGAAAGCTCTGCACAAAAGAACATTTAGCATGTGTTATATCTGCTGGAGTGACAGATCCCAGGAAAAAGCAAAGTGCAAGTATGATTAAAGTTCTAAGAGCTTGATTTACATGTACTTTCTCTGAATGATTCCCCTCACTGGGCTTCAGAGCCTCTCCACTACATTTTCAGTTCAACAACAAAGGCAATCAGTGATTTGCCTTAATACCAATAGGAAACAAAAGCCTCTTAAATACCCACTAGTTTGGCTCAGAAAAGCAAAACTAGCTTGCAGTACTTTTCTCTACAAATATCAATAAAAGGCTCTTTCAATGACACTTAAACCCAAGTTGTACTGGAGGAACAGCAGCTATAATGCGATGTATGGCTGTTGTGAGATATTTCTCAGATCATCCCCATGGTCTGACCCATAAACGTGTTACAGAGTCTACAGTTTATTTTGATATAAAACTAAAAATCTATTTAATACTTTGAAATTCAATTTTATATAAACTTTTTTCATTAAAGTTAAGGGTTAAGTGCTCCCTTATAGCTAACACAGTTTTACCTCTTTGAAATGATAACACTACTACATCCACTTAGGTTTAACTGGTAAATTTTTGTATTTACAAAATTCCATATATTCAATAAATTGGAAACTTAAGATAATTTTATCTTAACATTACCACAATCAGAATGTGGCAGATTTATGTTTTTATAGGAAAACTCTATGGATGACACCTAGTAAACCTTCATGGTATCAATGTAACTCATCACACATGAGTTATTTTAAGGGCTATTAAGTTATTTTAAGCCCATTTTCTCATATAAGGTTTAGACATTACAACCAAATTCTACTTAAAACTGAAGAACTTAAGACCTTAGAGATAATCTAATTCCACCGTTATACAGCTGAAGAAACTGAGTTCCACTGTGATTAAGTGATTTGCCCAAAATATATCAAACAGCAGAGGCAGGACAATCCAGTGAATCTAATACTATTTCCACTAAACCATACTTTGCACATTTTAGAAACTTCAATAAATTAAAAATACTATTTATACTTCATGTCTTCCTTTGAAGAAACAAAATAACTCAGACATTAAAAAAAAGATGATGTTTGGAAAGTTCACCTATTGTGTTATACCATTAGAAACAGATGCTTTTTTAAAAAGACATTTTACAAGGGCAGGAAACATATACACTGAAATTCCACACCAATCTTTATTTATATTTTGGGGCCTGAAACAAATCTTATAATTACCTCTTTCCAAATTACATTTTATTCTTTTAATGGTGTGGTTTACCCCCATTCCACAAAAACAAGTATGATTAATACACCAGAAATATTTGAGAAGAAAACCTCTTAAGACAGTTTTTATTAACCAATCCAGACCAATGATTGTCTCAAAAAATTAATCTATTAATTTTCTGGTGGTATCATTTTAGAAAAGACTTAACCAAATTACACATCTAATTAACTTACGTATAAGTTTTAGCATTCACATCCCAAATCATGGAAGCCCTATTTATAAAATCTTACCATTCAAGGTAAACATACTCCATTAATGTCAGTGAAATGATGAATTCTCTAAACTGAAAACCCAAATATCTAATTATAATACTGATGTATTTACTAATAATCACATACATCATGACTATGTTTTAAAAAATATCTACAGGTAAGAAGCTTGCATATTATGGCAGAGTAAATCAAACTGTCAAATGCTACTTTTGGTTCTAGTTCATATCTTGCTTAAAAATGTGCATATCATAGCCAGTAGACTTTTTCTGTAGAATTTTATTCTGAAAATATTATTTCACTTGAGATTGATCTAAAAAACATTTTTAGATATGAAAATGTTATACAACTTATCTATTACAAATTAATCAGATAATTCCGCAATTAGGTACACTGTGTTAGCTCACCTACATAAAAAATATTGCACATTTTCCTTTACTTATCTCAGATGTGACTGATTCTAAACTATATAGAATTCCAAACTATTTAAAAGTTATTGTGTGAAATGTCAACTTAATAAATATCAGAACTAAATGCACTGTAAAACAATCATTTTGGTACACATGCATTTATTCACAGTTGACTTCCTCTAGATAAATGCGTAACTGCTCAAAATTATTTAAGAACCTATGTAGAGGTACAAGAGCACACTATTATAAGTCTATTTCTACCTTCATTTTGAGGAAACACTGATCTTGGCAAAAACCTGGCTTACTTTAATATGAACTACTGCTGGTAACAAGGCATACTCTAAAACTCTTGTGACCTGAACCTGCTTTTTCCTTTTTAACTTAAAATTTAAAAGCATTTGTTTTCAAAGATTTATCTTTTGTGGCGTAAGTGATTAATCATATAAAGTGGACCCTAAAAGCATTTCAGTTGAACATTTCAGTGCCTGCAGAGCCTCGTTTTACTCATAAGTTATGACTGCCTTAAACTGCTAGACCACTCACTGATCATAATTTTAAGAAACTGACAAAACCAAATTTTAATGTTATGAAACTGACACAAACCTGAATAATACAGTATTCCTCCACTGAGCTGAGGTCATATTATACTTTAAAAATATAAATAAATATATCAAATTGTGAGTTTTAGTTCTATAGTAACCCCAAAGTGTTTAAAATATGCTTTAAAACAGAAGTGGGAAACTGCAGAATATAGTTCCAGACTTGCACTGCTGCTACTGTCAAACACAGTAATTCCTTATAAATAATTCTAATGGTGCACTGCTCTGATTCCAGCAATTTCATTTTACAGGAGTGAACCATACTTTATACACACAGAGAACATATTACTTGAAAATCCCCAAAACAGGAAGAAAAGTTTAGAAAGCTGTCAAATGCTTCCAAATGAACGTAAAGATCTATTTCTGGCCCTCTTCTACACCCTTATAGTTAAAATTTGACAAAAATCCATGGGTACAATTTACAGATTTTGACAAACTATTAATTTAAAACCATTTTCTTTGGGGGAGATGAGAGGAAGTACCTTTAAAACCTGTTATACAAAACTCCAGCTGCCTTTTTATAAAAGTACGTTCCTTAGATTAAAATCATAAAATTAATGTGCAAGAGGTTAACAAAAATGAACTAAAGAGCTTTATTGACATCACAGTACATTCAAGAATAATTTTAAGAACATTACAGCTGAAAGAGAATGGCATGTTTATAGTCTTATTATGCACTATTTTTTGAAAAA
The DNA here is from genome assembly GCF_005190385.1 of Monodon monoceros. Taxonomy (NCBI): domain Eukaryota; kingdom Metazoa; phylum Chordata; class Mammalia; order Artiodactyla; family Monodontidae; genus Monodon; species Monodon monoceros. Next base: position 30,886,453 of record NW_021703771.1, read on the forward strand.
ATGTAATACAAAGAAATCCTATTAAGTAACTTGGAGCAGCATTTGGAAAAAGTACACCTATTTACAGATTAAAAAAAAAAAAAAAAATTCTGGTTTCACCTACACAGCCACAATGTGCCTCTATAATGAGACAAGCCCTTAAAACTCATGGAATTTTTTAAACATCATGGCATTCTTGCCACATCATTCCTCAGCGTTTACGACGGGGAGGGGTTGTTGATCTGAAAAAAAGAAAGGGAAAAGATAAAATTTAAAAATAAAAATGTATTTTATACTAAAGAATCTGCAATTTTCAAATAAATAATATTATATAGGATTTCTAAAATTACTTAAGACTATGATCATTTATCAAGTACCAAACTGAGTTTATTAAAGAGAGAGAGAGAAAGGACACTTTCAACTTTGCATAAATTCAGTCAAATTTTTTTTTTTTTAAATCAGACAAAATACTTTAAAAAGTATACTACCTTGATCGGGACTTAGACTTGTGTTTGCGGCTTGCCTTCTTACCAGACCTTTGAGATTTCTCCATGGATCGCGATCGACTATGTTTAGGCTTCTTAGCCTTCTTTTCTTTGCTACTTCCTGGAGATTCAGAACTGCTCCTTCCACTAGAATCAGAGCCTGAATGTTTTTTACTGTCTTTGGTAGTACTTTTCTTACTATCCTGTCTAGAATCATGTCTTATGATTTTAACAGATATAGAACCACTCCTAGAGAATGTTCTTTCACTTTCTCGTTTCCTTTTTAACCTATCATCCTGACTACTGAACTTAAAATCTTTTTCTTCCCTTTTTTGTTTCTCTTTTCTTTTATCCTGTTCACGCTCCCTTTCTTTGTCTTTCTTTTTCCTATCTTTATCTATACTTCGACTCCTCTCTTTTTTCCTCTCTTGTTCTTTAGCCTCACCTTTATGCTTATGACTGCTCCCACTAAGATTTCCACGTTGATCATCAATTTTACGCCTATCTCGACTCCTACTGCGACTGGACCGATTGGTTCGCCTATCCCTTGAGCGACTTCTACTTCTACGTCTCTCTCGGGAAGGACTTCGATTTCTTCGTCTTTCTCTTTCAATGCTAGTTCTATTAGACCTCCTCCTATCTCTAATCTTTACTCTAGCCCTATTGCTCTCTATTTTAATTCTGCGAGGGTAACTTCTACTCCTACTACGCCTAGCTTTAATTGTTGGCGATCTACTCCTACTATGTCTCTTTTTTCTTTTAGGAGAAGAAGATCGGGAAGAAGTGCGACTACTACCTGAGCTAGAACTGTACGAAGAGCTAGAGACAGTACTACTAGTACTACTACTTCTGCTATTGCTACTGGAACTACCACTACTGGAACTTCCTGATCTACTCCTTCCTTGTTTCTCTTTTTCTTTATGCTCTTTTTTTGGTTCTAAAACTGACGTAGTTTCATTTGGAGTCCTTTTCTTTTCATTAACCACATCACCATCTGCTTCTCTTGCTTCTAGTAGTGATAAACTATTTTGCTCTTTATGGATAAATTCATTCATCTCTTTTGTAACCCTTTCTGTTTGTTGCTTTTCTTCTGAAACAGAAAAAGACAAAAACAGTAAGAAAGGCAAACGTGCAATGAAAAAACTCCCATGCTACCAAATTTCAAGCTATCAGACTACAAAAATACAGCAGCACTATTCAACAGAAATAGAATGCAATAAGCAATTCAGGGTTTTTTAACAGCTACATTTAAAAAGTAAAAAGAAACAGGTGAAACTGATTTTCATATTTTATTAACCCAACATATAAAAAATATTATCATTTCAACATGTGATCAGTTAAAAAGAACATTGAGATATTTTGCTTTTTTTTTTTTAATGTAAAGTCTTTGAAATACAGTGTGTATTTTATACCTACAGCACATCTCAATTTGGGCTGGCTTCATTTGAAATGCTCAATAGCTACATGCAGTTAGCTGCCTTCCTGGACAGTACAGCAATAGAGTACCAAAGTGTAGAGGTACAGTAAAGCAAGTAAGAAAAGATTTCCCTTTTGTACAGTAAGGCAACTTGAAGGTAAGTAAGTAATTTATAGGAGATTTTTGGCTGTTAACTCTTAATAATTACTTCTCAAATTGTCCAAATAAGATTTTTCAAAAAAGAAATTCTAAATATTCTTTCATTATTCCTATTATCATTATATAAACTAAAACTGTATACATGTACAGCATTTTACATAAAAAACCTTCTAAAAAGTCCTCTATTATCCTTAAATATGCTAGCTACAAATTACTTTTCAATAGTTTACAATATATTTCCCCTTTCAAAAGTTTTTTCATTTTAAGAACTTTTTTTTTCTTAAAGAATTTTTGATGTGGACCATTTTTAAAGTCTTTATTGAATTTGTTACAACATTGCTTCGGTTTTATGTTTTGGGTTTTTGGCCTTGAGGCACGTGGGATCTTAGCTCCCTGACCAGGAATCAAACCTGCACCCCCTGCATTGGAAGGTGAAGTCTCAACCACTGGACCACGAGGGTAGTCCTGTTAAGAACTTTAATAAGAAATAAAAATACACTAAATAGCTTAACTTACAGCCAATGGAACTAATGTCTCCCAAAACAAAACAAAAAAACTTTTATAAACTATAACTTTTTACAATCAATTTTGACTTTAACTTTGATAAAAACTGCAAATGAGCCAAAACACCTTAGTTTCAGTTACATCACATATTATTTATAATCTAGCCTTGATTCTATCGTTTGGTATTTTTAAGTTGGTTATAAAATAAAAAGAAATATGGGGCTTCCCTGGTGGCGCAGTGGTTGAGAGTCCTCCTGCCGATGCAGGGGACACGGGTTTGTGCCCTGGTCCGGGAAGATCCCACGTGCCGGAGCGGCTGGGCCCGTGAGCCATGGCCGCTGAGCCTGCGCATCCGGAGCCTGTGCTCCGCAACGGGACAGGCCACAACAGTGAGAGGCCCGCGTACCGCAAAAAAAAGAAATAAAATTAAAAAGAAGAAATATGAACAGAACTGTACAAACATTGAGTCTAAAAGATATACCTTCCATCTGTTTATCATGTAACAGCTGCTGTTCTTTTTCTTTTCTCCAAAAAGCTTCCTGTTTTTGCCGGATTCGGTGCCGTAATTCCTCATCATCAGTGTCAGATGACTCAGAACCTCGGTCGCTCCTCTCATCTTCACTGTCTCCTGATCCATAACCACCCAGTCCACCTGTGTGCATAAAGCCCAGTCTATCATATGTAAAAATTATTCTAGGCACTAAAAACTTTTTAAGGTCCGAGAAGAAAGCTCATTTCTTTTTTCATTGCTTTTTCTTGGAAGAATATGCTTATTCGGGGTGGGGAGGAGTATAAATTACAATGCTTAAGGAGAACACAGAATCCTCAGATACTTAGTATCTTATTCTTTCAAGAATATTTCATATATTTCTCACCATAAGGGAATCTTGAAAATGACTGTCTTACTGTCCATGCTAACCAACAAAGCCATTTAATAGGGCAGTAACAAAGCCTTACTAAAGCATAATCAATTCAAACTACCTTACTCAAATTTATGATGATCCTGAAAATATTTCTAAAATTAACTCTTTCATTATTCAAAGCTTAGAAATCCAAGGGATGCTAAATATTTTTTTCCTAACAAAGTTGGAATACTGTAATTCTCACTGATACAGAAATGGTATGGTGCTAAAACTGCTCCCCACCCTGAAGTGATCTAAATAGTAATCATAACAAAATCACATGGGCATTTGGTTTTACCCATTTCTGTTGACCCTCACAAATATTAATTTGAAATGATGATGTGGAAAAGGCAAATTCAAGCTCTTATATACTTGATAATATATCATGCAAATTGCAAATTACGAACACATCACTACTATCATGCTGTAAGATAAACCCTTTCCTCTATGTAAAAACTTGACTTGCTGCAACACAATCTAAATAAAGGTCCTTAAGAGCAATAGTGGATAGGTTTTTCCCTATGGCATGTATGTAATAATTCTGAAAGTGAGCTTAAATGCTACCATGGCTAAATTATGAACTATTATAACTTGTACTAATAAACTATGAATTAGCCACCACATTTATAATAATCCCACTGTGAATGCTTTAGTAAAAAAAAACAAAAAAAAACCTTTTAGAGGCTATAACCCTAAAACCTAAATTTTATAAACTGTGTAGGACTAGTACAGTTTCAAAACAGAACACGTAGAGAGACAGGTGTCATTTTTCCCTTTAAGGCCCTCTCACAAATAAGGAGAATACTTACCGAGTCCAGTGAGGGAAGCCAGTGCACTGGACTGTGCCAGCTGTTTTGCAGGAGCTTTGTATCACATCAACAACAGGAACAACATGTTAACACAAATAGCCACGATTTCATAGTCATGAGAGTCTATGGTATTGTTAAATCTACTACTATTGCTGCTTTTTGGGGAGAGAAGAAACATTAAAAACATAACATTCATTTTAAACCAGTAGCACGTCTGGCCTTGAAATTATAATTCTGATGTGAGCTGAAATTGGTTGATAATGAGGAAAAATGTTGACCAGTACAGTGGTATTTTTTTTTTTTTTAGGTATGGCCCATAATTCAAATTTTTCTTTCAATATACTTTTTAAGTGTTACTAAAAATATGGGGGGTAGGGGACATTAGCTGCTTCGGTAAAAATTATAAGTGGTAAACTGTGAAAATTCTGAAGGTTCATAATTCATTAGGCAAACTAATTATATTAGAAATCATATACCAATACCATGGTATCTATATATATATAAAAAAATCAGGTGAAATTGAACATCAAGAATTTTCCACAATACATTTTATAGAACAGCAAAACTGCTAATCTGTCCTCAGGTAGGTTGGATAAAACAAAAATATCTGTATAGTTTTTAATATGGTGTCTACAAATCTAACCTTTCCCAAAGAGTTAAAACATGCAAGAGAATATTCAAAATCTGCTAGTAATTCAACAAGGACAACAAAAAAAGTCCAAAGTAGCCACCAAAACCAAAAGACCCCCAGAAAAAGAGAACCAAGAACACCCACAATATACCTTTCGTTGCTTTCCGGTGTGCATCTTTGGCTACATAATAAATTTCTTCATCTGTGACATCCAGTAGAATTTCAGTCAGAAGCATTTTTGTCAGCAACATCTAAGGAAGGATATTTTATATGTTTTTTTCTAATTTATTATAGCTACTGATAGTTTGACATTTTCAAAAAAATTAAAAGGCAAAGCCATTTTATAAAACATTTTTAGAGAAGAGATCAGACCAGCTATTCCAAGGAATAGAGTATCTTGAAAATTATTGTATTATCAAAACTTTAAAAATTTTAAAATCATGTGGATTAAAATATATATATATGAATTTATCTGTATAGTAGAGAAACTGAATTCTAATTCTAGAGACAAAGTACTTTTTTCAAGTTCCTATTAATAAAAGTTTCCACAAGTGTTTTGAGAGGAATATCCCTTCATTTAATAATATTATTAGTAAGCAGCACAATACTAGTTTCTTATGTCACTTAGGAACTTACATTAACCCTCAGCTCAAAGTAAAATTTGAGGGGAAAAAAACAAGGAAAATAACAAAAAGGCAGTCATTCCATTCTGTGAGATGAAGTCCTTTTTTTCTTGATTACTATAGCACAGCGTACAATAGACTTGAAATAAGAGCTGGATTCTAGCACTGGTTTGGCTACCAACAGCTGTTTCAAATGTGGGCCTCTCTGGGATTCAGATTACTCATCTACTAAAATAAGAGTATACTGAATCAGCTTCATCTAAAGACATTTCAAATATCACTGGTCTTTCAATATGAGAAACGCAGCACATTATATTCCCAATCTCAGAAACTGACAATACACATTATAGGCACTGAAGTCTTTGAGAAATCTTGCAATGAAGAAATATGTTTAACTGTGTTCAATCCAGTGCTTCCTAAATTTATATTTCTATGCAGCCTTTTAATCTTTTTCAGTATTCAAAAAACACATTTTAGAAAAATAATAAATGTTCTCTTGGGTCTCATGTAGTAAAACACTGTTTAAAAATGTGCTTAAATAACTGCTTTATAAGCTGTGATTTCCTATTATGTTACTTGGATTTTGCGGACATTATCACCCAGCAAATATACATTTTATAACTGTTCCACAAGTTCTCTCTCAAGTTTGATAGCCAACCAATAATTTAAAAAAATTATAAACAAGATAAACCCTATAATATAATGTAGCATGTCAATTACACCTCAATTAAAAAAAATTTTTTTAAGCCTGTACATGGTAAAGGTAAGAAATTTAACATTCTACCATTTGATACTCTTTCTCTTCTTCGGTCATTTCTGGTTCACTTTGATCTTCTTGAGGAACTGGAGATGGACTTCTGGTGACTTTTCCACTGCTTGCGGCCTCCACATTTTCAGTGTCTTCATCTTCCTCATCGCTATCCTAAAAAAAGTAATAGCACTTTCAGGTAGCCCAAATTCATGCTTATAATATAAAATAATTATCTTATATATTCTATTTTAAAACCCAAATTAAAGTCTATGAAACAGATATATAAAAATGAAATTTCTCTAAATTACATTTTTGTGCTATAGATTTCATTTAAAATGTTACCTGAGAAGAAATATTAAGACTACAAGATGACTTATGAGAATCAATTTCAATTATTTTTCAATTTTTTTCCTTAGTTAAGTTTTACCTTATTTTATAAATAACTAGAAGCACATCAGGCCCAGAGACTGATTTAATTAATATCCATTATATATGATGGTCCTGACATGAGTGGCGTGTAGAATTTTGGATAAATGCACCACAGTCATATTATTCAGTGTAACTTTTTTTTTTTTTTTTGCGGTACGCGGGCCTCTCACTGTTGTGGCCTCTCCCGTTGCGGAGCACAGGCTCCAGACGCGCAGGCTCAGCGGCCATGGCTCACAGGCCTAGCCGCTCCGCGGCATGTGGGATCTTCCCGGACGGGGGCACGAACCCGTGTCCCATGCATCGGCAAGCAGACTCTCAACCACTGCGCCACCAGGGAAGTCCTCAGTGTAACTTTTACAGCTGTAAATGTAAGCTATTTACCTAAAATCATGTGACTTAAAAATCTAAAGTCAGTTTCCAGATATCAGCTAGCTAGTGAAATTTGCTTTTTTTAGCTACGTAACAGACAGATAAGCAAGAAATGAGGTCTACTTCAGATAGAGGAAATACCAGCAGTTTGTCTCTTTGAATGGTTTTAGGTCTTCAGTATCCAGAGAGCATACCTTAAAAAGGGGACTCTTCTTTAGGCAAAGAAGTATTCCACAGTCACTCTAACAATCCTACTAAGTAAAAGACAAGGTGATCACCTAAATACAACTATGGAAAGACTATTTGAACCAGGGGAAGACACATGTGACACAAGTCCAAAAGCATCTGGGAGAAGAGGGAGGATAATCTCCAAACAGTTTTTTTGACACTTAAAATAAAACATCAAACCTGAAAATCCACTATTTCATGTCTTTTGAAAAAAATTTTTTTTTCTTTGTTAAAGGTGAACTTTAATAGTGGCAGCCTGTTGTTTCTTACCGGTATAACACACAGAATAAAATCACATCTTTGTCATGGTTCTTTTGTTAAAAAATAAAAGTAATTTATGGCACTCATGGAATTTAAGCAAAGCCAATCTGCTTAAGTCTAGTTAATCTGCTGTCTTTGAGACTTATTGCTGAAGCAGAAAATGGCCTTGGGAGGAAGAACCATTTCCTGAATTGCATTACTGGCCAGTGCTGTGGCTGTCATACCATCTAGGAGCATACTGTTGCTAAACAAAAAAATTTCTAAGCCACTCAATGCCATCTAACTGATGGAGTTCTTTTTTTTTTTTTTTTTAATATTTATTTATTTTGACTGCATTGGGTCTTCATTGTTGCATGCGGGCTTTCTCTAGTTGCAGCAAGCAGCGGCTACTCTTCGCTGCAGTAGGTGGGCTTCTCATTGTAGTGGCTTCTCTTGTTGCAGAGCATGGGCTCTAGGTGCGCGGGCTTCAGTAGTTGTGGCTCGTGGGCTCAGTAGTTGTGGCTCGCGGGCTCTAGAACGCAGGCTCGGTAGTTGTGGCTCACGGGCTTAGTGGCTCCGCGGCATGTGGGATCTTCCCGGACCAGGGCTCGAACCCGTGTTCCCTGCATTGGCAGGCGGATTCTTAACCACTGTGCCACCAGGGAAGCCCACTGATGGAGATTTAAAGAGTTAAAACTTTATGTTACTTTCAGTGCCTGTGTCAAAAACTATGAAAGCTATTACATCCTTTGGTGTAAGTATAGTTTTGTCTTATAGTCCATCACTAAGGAGTTAGCTGTACTACAACAAAAGAACACAGACTTGTTTGTCAAGGTAAAGACTATTATCTAGCACCCCAATGAATAATTTCTCTCTGGAATGAAATGTTTTATAAATTTGCTGTCCCCTTTCTCCTTACTACCCTCAACAATACATACATAAAAACAATCTCCAATATACTTACTGAAAGTAATCTCAAGGACATTACTCTAATACTTTTTTATAAGCTAAATTAATATCTATTTATTTCAATACTTTTTTAAAATTGAAGTATCGTCGATTTACAATGTTTCAGGAGTACAGCAAGTGATTCAGTATACATATATTTTTTTCAGATTCTTCTCCATTATAGGTTATTACAAGATATTGAACAAAGTTCCCTGTGCTATACAGTAGGTCCTTGTTGTTTATTTTACTTATAGTAGTGTGTATCTGTTAATTCCAAATTCCCAAATTATCCCTCCCCCCACCTTTCCCCTTTGGTAACCATAAGTTTTTCTATGTCTGTGAGTCTATTCTGTTTTATAAATAAGTTCATTTGTATCTTGTTTTTTTAGATTCCACATATAAATGATATCACATCATATTTGTAAATGTAAATTGGTGCAGCCACTATGGAAAACAGTATGCAAGTTCCTTAAAAAACTAAAAATAGAGTTCCCATATGATCCAGCAATCCCACTCCTGGGCATATATCCAAAAAAGATGAAATCTAATTCAGGAAGATATATGCACCCTCATGATCACAGTAGCACTATTTACAGTAGCCAAGACATGGAAGTACCCTAAATGGCCACTGACAGATGAATGAATAAAGAAGACGTGGTGTGCATGTGTAATATTCCATATACACACAATGGAATATTACTCAGCCATAAAAAAGAAATAATGCCATTTACAGTAACATGGATGGACCTAGAGATTATCATACCAAGTCAAATAAGACAGAAAAAGTCAACTAACTTTTCACACAGATGTCACAAGGAGTTTTATGTCAGGAGTGTCTACTTACAAATTTACTTCTCTGAGGTAAACGAGGGCCATCTCCTCCTTCAGCATCTTCTGCAGCCTTCTTTTCTTTTTTGGACAATTGTGAACGTTGTTGTTCCATTCTTTCTTTCTCCAACTTCTTCTGCTTTTCACGTTCCATTTTTTCAAGACCTTCTCGAATCCAAGCTGGAAGAGTCCTGCGTTTTACTGCATCTGTTTCACGTGGGACAAAATATTCATAAGTCAGCTAAGTAAAAATTGTAAATGCATGAGTTTCTTATTCTTAAATTTCTACAATCTTTGTAACTTAAAAAATAATTCTGGTGCTGCCTAAGTGCTAGTGACAAATACTATCATTCTCCAGCAAGGCAGTGGTAATACAAACAATCCACTAGGGCTTTCCTGGTGGAGCAGTGGTTGAGAGTCCGCCTGCCGATGCAGGGGACACGGGTTCGTGCCCCAGTCCGGGAAGATCCCACATGCCGCGGAGCAGCTGGGCCCGTGAGCCATGGCCGCTGAGCCTGCGCGTCCAGAGCCTGTGCTCCGCAACGGGAGAGGCCACAACAGTGAGAGGCCCGCGTACCGCCAAAAATAAAAAAATCCACTAAACATAATGCTTTTCTTTAAAATCATCAATTTTAATAGCAAGAGTGAACACTGCCTTAATGCTTATAATGTGCCAAGGCACTAGGGAAGTCCATCATCTCTCTTAATCCCCAAAAGCCCTAAAAGAGCACTACTATTACTCCATCTCTTTTTAAGTGAGGAAACCGAGGCTCAAAGAGATTAAGTGATGTGCTCAAGGTTACAAAGACAATAAGTAGTGATGTGGGCTAATTCAGAGCCAACTGTTATACTATGCTGCTTCCTAAAATGTGAAAACAGAACAGAATTAAACAAAACCACAAGCCTTCACAGTAAAAATTCATCTGAACTAATATTATTCCTTAAGTTAAAACAGAAGTTAGAATCTCTCTAAAATGTCTACTTTGTGATAAAAAAAAAAGAGAAAGACTTAAGTGCTAGATTTGGATGTCCAGATAAAAAGGAACATAAATATGTAACTTGTCAGTTGCAATAAACTAGTTCTATTATGTTATTTAAAAATTAAAATTTTCTGCCTAACACTATGGAAAGTGAAATAAAGAAATTAATCTGACAGCAGTAATATCAGATGAACTGAGAGTGCAAAGAGTCCATAGAGAGAGAACAAACAGGAGGTTTTAAAGGGGGAACTGATCATATACTGGCATAATGTAGCTATCAACATTGAAGAAATATCAACACGCTATGGTCACAATAAATTTAAATTTCATCACAAAACCTGGAGTTTAAGGTAAAGATTCATTTTAAAGAAACATATTCAAAACTTTAAAGATTTTAGATAGCATGCATCTTTTTTGTAATTTTAAGGTTTATGACTATAAAAAGATAGGATTTTAAAGTATCATTTCCTAACATATCAGAGTATTAGAACAATTTAAGAAAAGAAAACATCCTTTTTACATGATCAAAAAATCATGCCAATTGTGGTTCACTAAACTTAAATAGCTACCAATTTGTGGCGGCTCCTGCTTCACAGGAAGTGCAATAGGTGAGCGCTGCCGATCCCTGAATGATGATGGTCTTTCTCTTCGATTCTGGGGAGGTGCCGGAGGTCCTGGAGGTCCTGGTTGCCAATAAGGAGGATGAAATCCACCTTGCGGTGGACCAAAAGCAGCCCCATGCTGAAAGAGTATTGCAGTTTATTTTTCTTCACATTAATACAATATACTCTCTGGGACACACGTGTGTTATGAACTGGGACAGTAGAAATCCATGTGTGCAGCAAATCCAAGAATTCCATGGTTCTAATATCCACCGATATTTCTGTAGCCCCAAGAACCTAGGCTTACTTTTCCTAAGAAAGATAAAGATTTTCTGCCTACGTAAATGCAAAGAGCCATATAAAATCCAGCTGATAATATACTATATTCAAGAAGTATAAAAAAGGATATATAAATGAGCTTTTTCATTCTGAATCCATTTATATCCTTCCACTACCAAGAAATCAAATAAATGCCAGTTTTTCTGTAACTAGAAAACCACAGGAAAAAAAAAGTTTTAAATCAATTCCAACTTCCTAGTTATGAACTTATTTCTATCATCTTGCAAGAAATATCTATTTTAAGCTAAGATAAAAGCTACTGAATCATAACATTATATATATATTTTTTGTAACTTTGCCATTTTCAGATGCTTTTCTAAGCCAGATGCCAGCAGAGCTCTTTGTCTTGTTAGCATGGGGATCTACCAAGCAAATGTTGTGTAAGTAGAAGCTCCCCACTACTACATTTTTTCAAAACAAAGAGAAACTGTCCTATCTGTATACCAAATATTCATATACAAAAAGTATCTGAATGAATAAGAGGATTACTGTCTCAAGGTGAATACTGTTTACGATTATGCCCATTACCCATACAGTTAGTGAAATGAGTTTTTTCCAAAATTTTAAATGATAGCTCAGTTTAAAGGTAACGATTGCAATCAATTATTTCAAAATGACACCTAGCACTATAATTTAAGGGTGGACCCTGGCAGAGTGATTACAGAAAATATAGCCCCTCTTAACGACACTATTCCCCATAGAGTTCTATGTCCCTAGGAATGAATTAGATGCTACAAAGAAAATTATGTACAATTCCATTAACATGTCATGTCAGAATGGAAAAATAACGACAACACTAGAAAATGTCTTAACTCTACATAGCAGAAGGAATTGCATTTAGGAAGATGATCTATGTTCTTCATGTATTTTATTCATGTCTTAACCATAATTTTTGATAAATAATGTATTCAACTACCGTGCATTTTCTAAACTTTATTTAATATTTAAAGGTACCATCTTGAAATTATAAATTAGAAAACAAAACATCATATAGCTATTGCACTTACACATTTTGCATTTATCCAAATTTTTCCCTAACAATCCTTTATACCATTTTCCTAAGCAAATCAAAAACCAGAAAATAAAAATCTAATGATTTTAATACTCAAAAACTGATAACTTTTTTTGAGACATAATATGTGCTTATCTGTACAAGACTGAAAAGTGAAACACATATCTTAGGTACTCTTGATGAGACACCTCCAAAGAATGGATTACGTGCACATCTACAATATTAAAGCAACAAAATATCTTTCACCTGATAGTCAAACTGGTTCACTGGCCCCACTGCAAAATTATCGGGTGGTCCACCAAAGTTGTGATTGTTCTGGTTAAATATATGCCTGTTGTCAGGGGCAAATTCCCCACTGTCCTGACTGTTGCTGTCTTCGGAAGGAGGAACAATGTCCATTGGGCCTGGTGTTGGTGGCATCCATGGCTGCTCTGGAGGGGGGTGTGGGGGCTGCTGATGCATTCCCCATTCTATTCAGGATTTAGGCATAAAAACATTCAACAGGGGTTATAACAAAATCAGCACACATCTTTAAGATCTCAAGAAAGCTACATTTTTTCAGTAAAGAAACAGATTAAAAAATTTATGACTTCTTGGTCCAATTTCTTTTGCATACCTTAAAAATAAGCAATGAATTAATCTAATAAATAATTCGAATGAGCTAACTTCCACTCTAATTCATATCCTAAACAAATGGAAACCAAATGCCCAAAATTATTTTTAATGAACATAACAAAATCCAAAGCAATCTTCTGTTGAATTTTTCTATTTCTGTTCAGTAACAATACCATAAAAATAATACCTTGAGATTTTTATATAATTCCTTTCTTCCATGAACACATTTATCCTCACAACATCCCTGTGAGGTAGGGAGAAATCAGGTACTATTTTTGCCAATTTCAGGAAGGGAAATTGAGGCACACAGAGGTAAATCACTTGCCTGGGACACAAAGAACACCAGCAGAGTAAAGTTGGGGAAGTGGGAATGCCAGGGTGAATCACTGATGAACTTAGGAACCAAAACATTTTCAAATGTGGGAAAATTTGGCACAGACTCCAGAAAACTAGAAATGAACTACTTCTCAGTATTAAAGATTAGAATATTCGTTATTCGTTTAAAAGTGATATTAGAGGATTACTTCCTGACTTTTCCATTCTTACATTGAGAAACAATAATAAGTACTAATAAAGAAAAGGAGCTATGACTTCACCATTAGCATAATCAAAATAAGATTCACCTATAAAAATGTGAAGTGACTGTTAAATAATTAATAACACAAGTCATAGAAAACTGAACTAGCATCAAGGAACCTAGTCATACTGCGAAGTAAAAAAGCAAACAAACAAAAAAAAATAAACAGATAAAAACTTATGGAAGATCTTCACTATCTGAAAAAAAGGGAAGAGAGAGGTAGGTGGATGGTAGGGGCAGAGTATATTTGACAGACTAATTTGTCACATAGTGACACAATTTTTCTTTAATTAGAGACTAGACATGTTTTGCTCTGCCAGTGCTGCTGCTGAAAAGGCCAGAGGTTGCAACAGAGAGACATAGAATGCTCTCTTCCCTAGATGCCAAGTGAGGTTTCCAGTGTTCCCAGCCCCTGTCAGCCTAGGAATGAAGAACCAAGAAAAGAATCAAACTGAGTGCCACAATGCTAGCAGATGAGTATAGAATAATTTTAACCACAAAATTTCAAGGTCAAATATAATTGAAACTGCCTAGTCTTTAAGAAGCATTAATTTCAAGAAGTCATAAAACTAAGCAAATTAAACAATTTAATTTTAATCCTCATTTTATTTTAAAAATAGTCCTAAAATTTGGAAAACATAAACAACAAACCTGGTTGCCACATTCTGTTAAAGTTCGAATCCCCTTGGAAATTCCCATGATTGTTTGGACCAGACTCCATTGTAGACATATCTTGTCCATTTGGCATCATTCCTGGTGGTTGTTCTACCATGCTTTGCTGTCCTGAAGCTTCTCTTTGGGCAATCCAAGCTTGAGCCAATGCAGCCCAGTCAATCTGGCCTAACATAATTTAACATAGCAGAATTTGGCATTCAGAATGTAGGAGCTAAAAAAACAGTGCCTCTATGTAAAACAAGCTTCTCAGTTATTCCTTACTAGAGATTTTAAATATTACACAATGTTATAGTTGAAAATAATACAGAAAAATAACCCATACTCAGGCTATAAAATAATAAAAATTACTTAAGACATCCAAAAAAACACTTAACCAATTTCTAATATTAACTCATAAGAAAATTTATTCCCTGCACCTTAAGTTTACTGAATTTTTTTAAACTCTTGTTCCTTTTTTAAACCACTATAAAAACAAATGATTAACCTCACTCTTTCTCTAACAGGTCGCATCCAGGTCTACTCTGGATCCTATATACCTCACGTGAATATAGATAGCTATTCTTGTTCCTTCTCAGTCACCCTTCTTTAGCATCTTTAACTCCCTTCTCTAGTCAAAATATATCTCCTTAACAACTTCTTAGCCATTCTTTATTCAAAATTCATTGTTTCTGCTATCTTAAAGTTCCCCCTTTCATCATATATCTATAGTTAACATTTTAAGATCTAATTCTATTAATAAAGTAAACAAAGTAGATTAAGATACAGTTTTTTACATCTCAGTTTAGCAAAGTTTAAATACATTCTCATACCTTTTGATGAAAATGAAGTTAAACTTGACAATGTACATCTAAAACTTTTAAATGTACAACTGTGATCTATCAAACCTAGCTCTTAGATTTTTTTTCCTAAGAAAATAATTGGACAAGTAATAATGGTACATATACAAAATTATGGGAATGACTTCAAAAAGCAAAAAGTCACAGACAATCTATCATCTAAAAGTGGATTTATTACAGTACAGTCCTATAACAGAATGCTATGTAGCTATTAAAAAAAAGAAATAGGATAAGATTAACCCAGTCAAGGCAGGACAGTGGAAGGGGTCATATCAGGTTAAAATTGGCTACGAATTAACCACTGCAGGAGCTAAGTAATAAATGGGGGCTCCCTATACTCGTTTCTACATCTGTATATGTTTGAAATATTCCATATTCAAGAGAAATTTAAAAATGATACAGCATACCATCAGCTGACTATGATCTACATAGAATTTTAAGATTCCGAATTAACAAAAGTATGATTAAGCAACACATTTAAGACTTTCCTCTTTCTTTAGAAAACAAGAACTAAATCAGTTTTAAAAATATTAAAATCTACATAAAGCTTTCTACTCTTTGAGGAAATCTTCCAAAGGGAAATCCATTCCCTAATATGTATGCTAGGTAAGATTATTTACAAGAAAAAATTAAAATCTGACCATAAAATGATCCAATAAACCAATCCCAACTCTACCTCCCTTAATTCCAGTGCCTATGTCCCACTCATCTCTATACACCCCCCTCCCCCACTCCCCAAATTCAATTTGTTTCCTTACTTGGATCCTGCTGGTGCTGGAATGACTGCATCCATTGTTGTTGATTCAAGGGCCATTGCTGCCAAGGCTGTCCTCCTTGATCCCACATCCTGACTTTTAAAGTGTATCTGATTTTCTGTCTTCAACAAAATAAACATAGCTTAAAAATGAGAATGAGTGTTCTTTAATGTTAAAGCTCACACATCAGAAATTATTATATGATGATACATTTATGTGATCAGAGCTCTAAAATTCTGCTCAAAAGGTTGCCAAAGGCAATTGGAATTTTTTAGTTGGCAAGCAAGAGTAGAAAATTTCATGTTAATGCTGATGTCAAGAGTTTGGGGGCAAGCACAGCTCTATTCAATTTAGCTCAAAAGGGGGAAAAATATAATTTTTCCCAATATAACTCTCTGGAAATGTAATTATTTTGAAGATTATTAAAAAAAAGTGATTTAGCCTCCCTCAAACCAAGGCTCACTGAAGAGGGTAACCAAACAGCTCTAGCTAATGAAGGAAAACTCTTCCTTATATAGTTAATGAATGCATAAGGTAGAAAAGACTTAGAAAATTGCCATATTGTCAAACCTAATAAAAACAGCTGATTCAGGCAGTCTCTGAAGAAAAGCTGATGGGAAATCAAAAATTCAAAGGTTGCCGAAATATCATCCCTACAGATTATTAAGTGTCTCCTCACGAGATACAAAATTACATCCCCAGAATCACTATGAATATTTTCACCAAAAATGTTTACCTGAATCCAACTGAGCTTTCAGCTCTCACTTTCAGTGTAAAGGAATTATTAGGGGACAAAGGTACTGGCCAAATAGTATCAAAAGAAACAATCAGACAAATCTAGAAGGTGAGACAGTCCACAAAACCAGGTATCTTTTCTTTCCTTTTTTTTTGGTGGGGGGCCGCATCGCACAGCTTGTGGGACCTCAGTTCTCTGACCAGGGATTGAACCCGGTCACTGCAGTGAAAGCCTGGAATCCTAACCACTAGGCCACCAGGGAACTACCCAAGACCAGGTTTCTTAACATATAATTAACATGGAAAAGTAGAGGGGAAAAACATACATTAATACCTATTAAATCTAGGTGATGAGTATGGGGGCAGAGGGGTTCATCACACTAGTTTACTTATCTGTAAACTAGTTTGAAAACGTCCATAATAAAAAGTTTTAAATGCTTACAGTCATTTTATCTCTGTACTTCATCCAACACTGATATACAACCCTATTCAAGAACCAATGACACACATAGTAAGCAGAGTATGTTTCTTCATTTTTGTACCCCAGGACTTAGCACATAGTAGGCATTAAATAAATGTTTACTAAATGAATCCTGTCAGACTGACCCTTTCCTCTATTCTAAAAATAAAACAAAACTACGCCTTAGTATTTATTGCAGGGTCACAAAAAGTGGGAAAGCCAGATATTAAGGAAGTAACAGACACCAACTTTAATACGACAATTGGCTACTACAATCCAGGCTCTTAGAGCACGCAACCACAGTCTTTGCAGCATTCTCAGAATGTTACATAGTTCTGTCAATGGCAGATCCTGACCTCTCAATTGAAGAACACTGCACATTAGGAAAGATGCATTCCTTTGTTATACCTTGTTTACTTATGAGTCAAGTGCACTTATCTTCTAGTTGTATAATATTCTATTATAATGGGATTATTAGAATACGGCAAAATAGGCACTAAATAGTACCACACCTGAGGCCAACAACTGTACTGGGTATCAATTCCAAGCTAAAAATACTTACTATACCTTTAAAGCCCTTTAAAGACCAATAACTCATTAGCACTCTTGAAAACTTTAATTAACTTTAATTAAAAAGTAACTAAATAAATAAAGAAGAACACCCAGAAGAAATACCAACTGCTATTTTGACTGACCTCAGAGGTTCACCTTCTGTTTAAAATTTAGGTTGACTCAGAACTACAGCTTGGAAGCATAGCAGCAAGATTACTTATGCCCTGAAAAAAAAAAAAAAAAGTGTATGTTTGCACTTAAATTATGAAGAGCTATTTGAACTAATAAAAATAAATTCTAGAGATGCAACACGGAAGTGTGATCATCTCCAAATTAATTTGAACTTTCTCTTCCATTAATTTTATAATGAGAAAAGATTTACCATTATAAAGTTAAGGGAAACAGGTACATCACAAATGAGAAGGCAAAGCTTTAAAAACATTTTTCTTTCAAAAATATCTTTTTTATTTACTTGAACAATTCATTAACAATACAAAATAATGTCAAGCAATTTAGGAATTGTCATATATGCTGAGAAAAAAAGGAACAACAAACATTTGAAAAGATTTCATCCATCTGATATGAACTTAAATGGTACAAATAAGGTAATAAATTCAGATTTTTCTATGGAATTCTAAGTTTAAAAATTACATCAGCAAGGTGAGAACAACTTGTCCCTCAAATGGTTTCATCTTCTTCCCATTAGATTAATTTTTTCTTTTTAGATTTTTTTTGATGTGGACCATTTTTAAAGTCTTTATTGAATTTGTTACATTATTGCTTCTGTTGTTTTTATGTTTTGGTTTTTTGGCCATGAGGCATGTGGGATCTTAGCTCCCCAACAGGGATCAAACCTGCACCCCCCTGCACTGGAAGGCAAAGTCTTAACCACTGGACCACCAGGGAAGTCCCCAGATTAATACCCAGATTAATACCTTTTTAAAGCTGATAGAAAGACAAATGTATTCATCTTTTTACCTTCCAAAGGTACCAGACAGCTTCTTGCTGCCCTAAAGCAAGTGACCAGCAGTCTAAGCAACAAATGAATAAACGAATGGTCTATAGGTTCTTCTTTCCCTGTTTACTTTTAAAGGTTAATGATAAGAAAGCTGTTGACCTATATACAGGAGAACCAAAAAAGCTGGTGTAAGCAGAGCTTGCTATGTTTTCCAAAGCTCTAATGGCACATCAGAGTTCAGTGCATAGACTTTTCTGTCGTAGGTTGTAAACTCATACAATGTAGGCATTATAACTAGCGCTACACAGTGCATACTGGAGTTGCAAATAGATGTGCACACAATAAAACCACTTTAATGATGAAAATGATGTATATTGACTCCCTATCATCATTTCCAATACATAGATTTACTTTTCTAGACATCACTCTAAACTAAGTTTCTTTTACTTACTCCTGTTTAATGGTTATCACGGCCAACGTTTTCAATTCCCCTTTTAAGTTTTCTGATTACCACCTGTCACCTAGACTTAAGAACACAAGCCCTGGTTCATGATGCCTGCCTATACCACTCACTAGCTGTGTGAGTATGCGCAAATTAACTACTCTCTAATCCTTGGTTTTCTCATCTGTAAAGTGGTGAATGTAATAAATGTCTACCTCATAGGGTTACTGTGAGGATTAAATGGGAAACATATAAAAACTTGGCACAGAAAGCTTCAATAAGTAGTGGTCAATATCACCACTAAGACTTTCTCAGTTGTTTTTGATAGCACTCAAGTTTACAACTGGGGGTGGGGACGGGTGATCAAGGCAATCCACTTCTACTCAATTCCATTTTCTTCTCTTAAAGCAATCTAAGACTTATCCAGATTTCATTTTATCTTTGGAATGTCCCTACTTCTCACAATATCATAGGTTGCAGCTTTTATTAAAACAAAACAAAAACTTCCATGTTTTCCTACGCACAAAGAGCTTTTACTTGCATATTTTCAAGAGTGATCTGTATTATTTGTAGCCATTTTTCTGTTTGTTAAAACCAACCGCTTCTAGTTTTACTATGCTTTCCAAAGCTCTTTTCCCCCTAAAGTTTTTATAGACGCTATTATTCAAATACAATGATTGATACACTTAGGCTGAGAAAAATATGGAAAGGATGTGAAACTGTGAGAAACAGAGCAGAATAAAACGCAGCAAAGAAGGTAACAGTAAAAGTCAAGGAAGTAAGAAGTTAGAAGCTATTTAATAAAATGCTTCAATTAAATCTGCAATTGAGAAACTTTATTTGGCTACAGAGGGTGTGTTGAACAAGGATGTAGGTAAAACACCAAATGTTCAGTCTTTTTGGAAGACAAGTTAGCATTAAAGTATTTTATCAAAATTGTAAATAATCATCCCTCTGACCCAGCAACTCCACTTCAAGGACTTAAAACCATGGATGAGTATACACACCATGTAACTCAAAAACCTGCAGCATGTCTGTAACAGTGAACATCTGCTTTCAGAGACACTCAAAGGGCAGTAGGTGAGATAAGAGTGAACCATACAGTGGACTCCTATTCAGCCATTAAAATGAATAAAGTAGACTTTTATATGCTGACATACACTGATGTACGAACTGTATTATGAATTGTATAGTGAAAAAAATCATGTGATACAGGATGAATAATGATGCCACTTGAAGTTCCTTTTTTTTAAAGAACACAATTTAGTATAGAAAATTCCTAAATTACCAAAAACATGGCAAGAACAAGCCCTGGGGGTCTCAGGAGCCCAGCACAGGCTTGTAGATGGCTGTCTCCTACCTCTGTCTTTATGTGGTCTTCCCTCTGTGTACTGCTCTTTTTATAAGGACACCATTATAGCACACAGGGCCTACCCTAATGACCCCATTTTACTTCTTTAAAGACCCTATCTCCAAATACAGTCATATTCTGAGACACTGAAGTTAGGTCTTCACTGTAAGAATTTTCAGCCTGTAACAGTCATAGAAAACAAGCCTGAAAAGCTGTCACAACCAAAGAAGACTAAGAACACATGACAATTAAATGTTATACGGTGTTCTAAATAGGATCTTGGGCTAGAAAAAGGACATTAGGTTTAAACATAGGAAATGTGAATAAACTATGGACTTTAAATAACAATAATGTGTCAATATTGGTCCATTCAATGTGACAAATGTACATGTACCATACTAATATATGTTAACAATAGAAAAAACTCTCTGAGGGGGGTTGGGGGGTAGTTCATATGGTAACTCTGTACTATCTGCTCAATTTTTCTGTAAATCAAAACTGTCCTAAAAAAGCAAAGTCTATTAACAACAACAACAACAAAATTTTAACATACAGTCTCAATCAACACCATCTTAAAAGAACTGATTTACTGTTACCTTACCTACAGCCACGTAACACCTTACAAAACACCTTCAAGTTTCTGGTTTTTGTTGCGTTTGCCTTGCTGCACTCAAACCAGAAATTCCAAGTTTATTTTGTTGTTCCATGAATTAACCACCAACAACCAAAATGTGTCGAGTACCCATGATGTTCAGATGACAATAATATCCATCACAGGATAATAAAACTGAAACGTTGGAAGCTACCTCCTTCTTTCCCGAACCTTACTTAACACATAGTGTCTATGACTTTAAAAACACAAGGTTAATACAAACTAAGGAACCTAACTGTAGTTAGCTGAAAGGACACCGTTGCCCTTCGCTGCGCCTGCGGAATCGGAGGTGAACAGCAGAGAAGGTCCAGGTCCGGGCCCCTTCCTCCTCTGCTCCCCCGCACCCCCTCCCCATAAGGTGGGGGGGGGGATTCCCACTGCGCACGCGCAGTGCTTAACGGCCGGTCGGGAGCCCAACAATCACTCCCTTCTCTTCCTAGAGGAAACTCTCACAGTTAGAGGGAGAGGTCGCGAGCACTCTCCTTAATACGAACATTTCCTTTAAACCGGGAGCAGCGCCGTGATTCACCAAGTCAAGCGGACGCCACCGCTTTAAGGGAGATGAGGTTCCAGCGGTCGCGCCAGGCAGCGTACGCAGCCTACGTGTTTAAGTTATACTACCTTCGCCACAGAAACCAAGAAGATTCTAATGACCCGGAAAGTCCCCACGCCTAATCGTTCTCCACCACTTACCCACTCTGATTCCGGAACACCGTGTCGCCACCGTTCCTATAATACCTCTCCAACCCTTTCGATGCTTCTACTTCTTCGCGAACAAGACAAGATGGCGCCCGATTAGTCTCACCCGGAAGTGAATAATAATAACATCCGTTTGTCATTTGAAGCCATACTGTCCCCCAGCCAGGTCTTTGACCACGTGACTGTACCCGGTTAACATTGTTTCAACGCCATTTTTGTTATGGGCAAAACCACCTCGACTATGTAGTCAACACCATGCAAATGTCTGGACATTCCTGTACGTTACCTTTTAACGTAGCCAGCGCCATGCCCGACCCACTTTTATCTTTACAGTGGGCAGAAAGCCAAGAGTTTGAGTGTTCTGTACAGAGCGCGCTCAAAATTTTTACTTTAGCAACGTGATCCTCCTTCAAGGGGAGGTATGTTCCCTTCCGAAAAGGTGGCTTGAGTTCGCGGCACTCCTTTCAGACTACGGAGGGGCCCCAGGGTCAAATGAACCGACTCCGGCGGGTTGCTCGGTGCGCCCGTAGCCGTGTTTCACACAGACCAGAGTCTGGCCCGAACTTCCGGAATACTCCCGACTTGGGTCTCACGGAGCGCCTCCGAGGGCTCCGCTTCCAGGGAGACGGGACGTTGGTGAAGTGACCGGTGTAGATGGTAGCTATAGCGGAGACCTTAGCTGACCCCCGCAGCGGTCACTCTTTGTTAACCTCGAAAACATAGCGCCCCCTTCCGGGGACACTTGCTCAGCTCTGCCTCACCCTGCTAGTCCTGTTGTTTCGTTCCCTCCCCAGGACCTTTAGGGTAAAGTGGCGGAGACGTCCCGTTTCCATCCTGCTGCCCCTTTTTCTCAACCACAAGATGGCCTCCCGACAGGACTTACGCAATTCAGTTCTTCGAATGGAATACTTTGATTCCATGGTGTTTTAATATGAACGACGTTCAGGTATCAAAAGTATCGATTTCCAGGCTAGAAGCTACAAAGAAAACAAAACTGTTCCGAAGATACATTGGAAAATAAATGTTGGAAATAAATATTGGAAAGTGCCTTTCTAGAGTAACGTGAAACTTTTGCGCACCAAGTATCTAAATTGTTTCATTGGGAATTGTGCAAAAGAAAGAGCAAATAACAGTAGAAATAAAATATTACGAATACATCTAGATGGATAAAGAAGATAAAGATAGACGTGAGAATAGATCCTGTTTGCATGAAATCCAGTCTTCTTGAAGAAACACTTGAAACCCAGATTCTCCTGCATCAGCGTTAGAACAAAGTCCTCAATAGCTAAAGATTCGCTGGTCCTCAAATCCAAGTGGCCCACAAAATACAACTTCATCTTGGGAGAAACGATAACTAATTACACCTCTACCAACAAAATAATGTGAGGGCATAGTATTACTGGAGGCAAAAAGAAAATTTGGTTCCTTTGACCCTTTCCATAATTTCACAAAAAAAGCGCACACACACACACACAAAAGGATGACACAACAGTCTAGTGCGATTTTTATTTATTTTGGGGTATTTTTGGCCAGCCCTGCGGTTTGTGGGATCTTAGTTCCCCCAACAGGTATTGAACCTGGACCCAGGGCAGTGAAAGGACGGAGTCCTAACCACTGGACCGCCAGGAAATTCCCTAGTATGGTTTTTTAAATCACTTTATGGAACAAAAACTAGGAGATTTACCACATATTATCAGTGGTCGTCTCTGATTTTGCTCTGTGATCATTTTCCAAGTTTTTGCCCAGGGCCTGATTTTCAAGTTTCTCTGAGAAACATTCTAATCAGAGAAACATTCTATCTTCCTTGTGAAACCTGATTGCCCTAGAGAAACTTTCATATGGTCCTACTTTCTATAATCATCTTGTATTTGTTTGCTTGTTTCCCTAGTAAAGTTGAAGCAGTTTTCTGGTAGTTTTTTGTTTTTTGTTTTTCCCATCTCTGTTCTCCAGCTGGCCAGCGTACTGCTTAGCATACAGAAAGTTCTCCATTTGTCGAATGAGAGAATTATTAAATAACTCACGTTTGTTCCTTCTGCCAGTTTAATGAGGCACTCTCAGCAATCACCGTTTGCCAGACCAGGAAATGAGTTTTACAGTCCCATAGTTCCCTTTCCCTCATTACTTTCACCTAGGATTTCCCTGTAACTTTAGGATTCGAAGGAGACATCATCAGGCACTTGTATTTCAACACCAGACTTTCTCACAATGTATTTTTGTATTAAAGTGTCTATTTGAGCAGCTATTGTGTACACGAGCTGCTGCAGTCCAGTCATTCTGCACCTTGATTAGAAAGTGCAGTAACAGTTGCCATCTTGCCAGTCTTAGCAATCTGCTGTCTATGACTAACAATCAGGGCGCTTCGTAAGTTAAATTTTTTATTAACTTGCCCTCGTTGCAGAGTGTTTGAAGGGGAGGATATATTCAAGTTAGTACTTTGCATTATTATGAAAACAAGTTATCCTTAAGGTAAAGTGGAAAAAGGTTAAATGAGATGTGGAAAAGAAACAGAATTAAATATTCCTACTTCTTGAGATCTGAACCTTTAAGGTGTTATTATGTTCCATATCACATCCATCTTAAAATTTAAGAATAAAAATTATTTAATGGTAACTAGACTTGTGGTAGTGATCACTTTGTAGTGTATACAGATGTTGAATTATAATGCTGTATATATGAAACTTATATAATAAAAAGTTATTTAAAGCTGTGGTATATACATACAATCAAATATTATTCAGCCTTAAAAAGGAATGAAATTCTGATACATGCTACAACATGGATGAGCCTTGAAAAGATTACGCTAAGTGAAACAAGACAGACACAAAAGGACAAGTGTTGTATAATTTCACTTATATGAGGTCCCTAGAATAGGCAAATTCATAGAGACAGATAGCAGTTGCTGGGGGTTGGAGGAAGAGAGGAATAGGGAGTTATTATTTAATGGGCACAGAATTTCTGTTGGGGATGAGGACAGGGTTCTAGAGATGGTGATATTTGTACAACATTGTGAATGTACTTAGTGCCACTGAATTGTACACCTAAAAGCGGTTAAAACGGTAAATTTTATGTTACATCTACTTTACCACAGTAGAACTACAATGGAGGATTAAAAAGTATATAAAGCTAATATGCTACAAGCAAATTATTAAAAATTACAACTGTTTTAATTCTTAAATAATAATTCTTAAGACAACTGTTTAAATTCTTAATAAATTACAACTCTTTTAATTCTTACTTAAGCATCTCCTAGAAAGTAGTGAGAATATGTATCATAATGAAATATGAGAACATACAATAATAATTCAGTTATTTAACAATGGACCATGTAAACTATTATATATAGAATGGATAAACAAGATCCTACTGTATAGAACAGGGAACCTATATTCAATATCCTGTAATAAACCATAATGAAAAAGAATTTACACAAATATATAACTGAATCACTTTGCTGTACAGCAGAAAATAAGACAACACTGTAAATCAACTATACTTCAGTAAAATAAATTAAGAAAAAAACCCAAAAAAACAATGGACCAAACTGGGCTTTATGCATGTAATGACCATTTAGACCAGATTGGAGAAAGTAAGGTACACCTACTATGTTCACTGACTGGCATATTCTTACTTAAAAATCTTTTGTGATTCAAACTACTGTTTCTATACTTAAGTCACTTGTATGATGTAGTAGACATTATTAGTATTCACCAATATCTGATTCTCCACTGACTTACAGCACACAGAAGGTTTAAGCCTCCTTAAAGTTTAGGTAGTACTCAGTGAATTACTTCTGGCCGATGGGCTGTGGGTTAAGTGATGACAGTTATTTCTGGACCTAAGCTTACAAGAACTGTAAGCATTGTCACATCAACCAAGAAGTCTACAGGCAGATAAAGGGGCAGCTACAGGTTGGTATATTCTCTGTCAGCCACGATCACCGAGTTGCCTTATGGGAAACAGTGGCCAGAAAGAGCCCCAAATCAGCGAAAGACTTTGCAATGACCACAAAATAAGTTGCTGAGATTCTGGAGACATTTGTTAATAAAGCACAAGCCTAATTTAGCCTGACACATACAGATATTGGTAACAGGAGTTGGGTGCTGCTCAAAGAACTGAAAATATGTGGCATTAGCTTAGAGGTTGGTTGGTATACATAGGAAACTAATATTGGAGGCTAGAAACAGGGACATCACATTATGCAACGGTAAAAAATTTAATATAATTGTCACCCCCAATAACCTGAGAGGCAGAAAATGTACCTACTGACTTTTGAGCTAGGGGAAGAAGTTGAAAAATAAGTGTGTGTTGGGTACTACTGGATGTATTTGGCACGGTATTATGAGAAAGAGTGGAGCTCAGAGAGGAATGGTTGATTTGTAGAAGCTGACGCGAGGGAATAGAGGCAAGCAAAATTTGAGCCTCACGTTTGTGTTTTTCAACTCCAAGCAGTAGGAGATAAACTTGAGAAAGCCTTTAAATGACAAAGGATCATTAAAACTCAGCCTTGCAGCAAAGATTGTAACTAAGGGTGTAAACATCATAGTTATTTTGGAAATTTTCAGTGGGTTAATTAAGGATGTAATTAAGGTAACCTTAATTTTTTTCTCACTTGGAAAAAAAAATAAAACTAAGGATGGAAATGTGGTTAAGAGGATGGCTCTCCCATCAAAGCTAATAGACAGAAGGTACCTGCCATAAGGTCAGGAGAGAGGTAGGGAGGTAGGAAATCAAAGAAATACAATCAACCCAAGAACTAGTTGTCTCAAAAAAAATGGTATGGTTACTGGCATATAAATCTGACCGTCAACAAAGAGGGCTACTAAGCTTTTAAGAGTGGTACTGGAAAAGAAACCATAAGCCTTGGCTAACAGAAATTGTGACTATTCCAAACTTTAAACAAACAAACAACTTCAGCCCCCAATTATCTAGGAAACAGATTGAAACAAAGCTGTGCAACTTCCAAGGATGGCATATTCCTCAACAGCCATTCAGATGTAGCCAAGGAGGATAATTAAAAAAAAAAAAAGATTCTTCCAAGGGGTGAAGTCTGGAGTCACAGAGAACAGTGGAGAAGGGAATTCTTAGGGAATAGAGGAAAGGTCTAACAATGAACATTCCCCATGCCCAGGGTAAGAGATTGACAATATCTCCATTCTTCTTCCCCTTTCTAAATTAGAATGTTGATTGTGGTTATAGTTCCACTGGTTTCACCACTGTACAGTAAGTTTGTGGAAAACAGAACATAGTCTTTCGGCTCCTGGGTCTCCAGACCAGTGGGAGCAACACCCAGACCTGACATAGCACTTCCAAAGAGCCTGGTTCTGGAATGGTGGATGGTCCTTTGGGGCTGTTTCTCTTGAAAAGGGAGTCACTGTGTTCCACGTGTAGAAAGAAGAGCTGAGTATTTGGTGACCAGAGGGTAGACTGTGAGAGACTTCTAGTCCATTCTCCTTTTCTTCTGAGCCCTGGGAGACTTACTCTTTCCTACCCATCTTTCCTTGCAATTAGGCAGGGCCAATGTGACTATTTCTGGCCACTGGGTTGTGCGCAACGCATCCAAGATGAAGAATTTCATTGCTGATGCAAGACCTTTAGTGTTCTCCTCCCCTGCCAGTGAAGAGGCCTGGCATTAAAATGATAGAGCCAGAAGACAATCAGCCAGAGGATTACAGACTCACCAGTTGGAAAACAGTTGCTTTTGCAGATTGACCAGACTCACAGTGATTTTGGGTGAGGAAGAAATAAACTTTTGTTGTGCTAAGCCACTGGGATGTGAAGTTATTTGTTACTGCAGCATAACCCAGCCTATTCTAATACATATGGGAATGCAAACATTTTAGATATTTCTGCCTGAGTGCAACTTTTAAAAAATGTATGAAAATGGCTTCAGGGGGTCTGTGAGCCTCTGAAATTACATACAAAAATCTGGGGCATATATTTTTCTAAGAAGATGTAAGTGCCAAGATTTCCCTTCCCAGCCTCTCTATTGCCATTAGCAGGAGTGAGGAGAGGGCCCCAGAATTAAAACCCTCCACTTCCTCCAACACTCATAGCTTCTCTTTGGGACTATCAGGACTAATATCATACACCTTTTATCCCTAGAACATCCTTCATCCCATGGACCTTAATTTCCATATGGCTCTGTGGGTAATGTTGCTTGATTTTTCTCCATATCATTTACCATTTGAAATATCTTTTCTTTAATCTTCACTTCTTAGAATGTCTATTTCCTCACTTCTTAGAGAGATTTCTATCTCCCATGGTCAGTGCTGTATCCCCAATGCCTACCACACAGCAGATATTCGATAAATATGAAAGATGGTCTATAACATTCATTATAATCTCAAAGAGCTTCATAACCTAAAAAAGGTTAAATACAGAAAGGTAGACAAAATGTTTCCTAATGAATTATCCTGCCTAAAAAACTCAAAGAAACATCTGAAAGGATGAAGACTCACCCTTGGCAGACACTGAAATCTGAATGAAAGAGGCCCATGAGATATTTTATTTGGAGATGATAAACTTCTGAAATAGGAAGGATATTTTGAATATAGTTAAGTAAGTAAATACAGTGTTTGTACACAAAATATTCTGTCAATAATGTGCATTGAAAAAAACTCCAGGACCAATCTTGAAACATAAAGTAAATATGAATTTAATATTTTATGCATGTTTATACAGTAACATCAAAATAATGCTCCATAAGTTACATAGCTATTTTCCAAAAACACTGCAAAAAAAAGATAAAATGGTAGGAATGATATATAATCAATTATTACTCAAAATTAAAAAATATAGTCATCTATCTTTTAAATAGGTTTGAATTGATGGATTTCTACATGAACCAGAACATTTTAAATATCTAAAAATAGTCTTTCTTAATGCAGCAGATAATATATAAAGAATCACTTTTATTGCACATAACATATCTGGTTTAGGCTTATTTTTTCAGGTAGCACGCAGACAAATTATGAGTATGAATTTAATAAAAGTAGGCAAGATACTATTTTATACCTCAAAAATTAGATGAAGGTTATATATTTCACAGCTTAATCCTCAGGAAATTTTATTCAGGTATCATACAAAATCATTGACTAAAGTCAAACATGCGAACTAAGAGCTCTTAAATACGTATCATAGTAAAATAGTTTTGTTGGCACATTTACAATAAGAAAACAGGTATCAACTGCTCTTAGAACTGACACCACTCTCCCTGGCCACTCAAAAAGGTGGCCTTCACATCAGTTTTAAAAACATTAAATGACAAAATCTTAAATATAAACATACATTTGGTTATGTCAAAAATATTCACATAATTGGCATATAGTCAAAAATGTATCATTTTAAACATGGAAAAACTAGGGGAACCCGAGGTTAGATATAAACCAGTTTCTAAATAAAGCTAGTTAAACTCCTGTTTTACTTCTTAAATTCATTTCGCCAAACACTAGTTTTTTTGAGGATCTGTAAACATTCTCACTGATTTGTACTGTTTCCTGAGGTCATCTGGAAGCCACTGTTACTAAAGTAGCTCACAATTTAGTACCCCTGCAAATGTGCTTTGGAAATATTCAAAATAAAAACAAAAATTTAAATGTAGATCCATGTGTAACTTAACATACTTTCTCTATTACAAAAGCTATCTTTAGGAAAGTCTTAGATCTCAAAATCAAATTTATTCCATTACCAGCAGACCTGGACAAGCAAAGCATTCATAAACTTTAGGCCATAAAAAAACAGATTTCAGAATTAACTCATTTAACACTGTGGAAATGAAAATAAAAGTATCTTATTACTTCTAGAATAATGTCTAAAACTTACATAGGCCTCTTCATTTTAAAACATGTTAAAACAGTGTCAGCCCAGGGCCTGACCCTTAGTAGATGTTCAATAAATATATACTTAATGAATAAATGTAAAGTTAAGCACAAAAACTACTGTGGTATTTGAGTACTGAGGTAATGTTCTGAAGCTACAATGTACCACTCACTTAATGAAAAATCAGTCTTAACTGGTATTCAGAATAAAGCTTAAAAGATCTCCTAATTTGATAAATTTAGCACTAGTTCATTTCCTGGCATCCAATGAAAAGAGGAACTAGGCACTTTCCTTGATTCTTGCCCTCACTTATCACTTACCATCTCTACTTAACTCTGTAAGGGATAAGCCAAGAGGCAACAGAAAAGAATGGTCTTGTTTCTTTCCCTCCTTTCTTGCTTCCTTTCCCTCTTTCTTCCTTTCCCTCTTTCTTTCTTTCTTTTCTTTCTTTCTCTCTCTCTCTCTTTCATCTATCCATCTATCAATGAAATAAGAAGCAGGTGACCATCCAATGAAAAGTGCATGCCTCTTAATGGTATCTTTTCTAGGAGAAAAATGAGACAATTTAATATTTACATTTGGGGGAGGGGATGGTAATTGTCATTACCAAGACGGTTGACTTGAATAAAGAGGATTAACTAATAGTTTTCAAAAAATTTCACTGCTCTGGTACTGAAGTCTTCAATGTTAACGCATTACAATTAAACAGAAAACACTTTAAACACTGTTTACCTTTTACATGACACAACCTGAGTTTACAGGTTAACTTATAAAGATACATTTCTCCATCATTTCACTGTTAAAAATCAAGAAAACCACTATTATTGAAATTTCAACAGCTTGAAAATACAATTTATGCAATGACATTTTTAAGCTCTGAATTTCGTACATTATTACCATCTTTAACACTAATCACAATTCCATTCATCCATATATCAAAAGGCGGCACTGGTAACCTTGATAATATTACATATACTTAAATATTAAGAAGGGTGAGAGTCTTCATGAAATATTTCCACACATTAACTACAGCCATTATTCTTATCCTTCCTTAACAAGAGGAGAATGAACTAGGACCAGGCACTTACCCAGCATCTGCCTGTACTATCATTCGTTAGCCCTAATGATTAGGATGCTTGAACCATGCAGTTATGTGTTTTGATTTAATAATGTAACACCAAAGTAGTCATTTTTTAAAAATTTAAGCCTAAGTAATGGTAACATTTTCATGCCAAGTTTTGACAGCTTAATAATTTGTTTTCTAAGGGGGAAAAACTACCATATGTTTGCTATTAATTATTTTAAAAGAAAATCCAAAATGCCAACTTTATGCTCCATTAAAATAAAAACTAAACCTATTTGAACTTACAGATGATGCTTGCTGAAGATAAAAGGTGATCTCAAAACCCCAAAACTATGATTAATATTTACTGATCTACAGAACTAGAAAATGTATTACATTTTCCTATTAAGCATAATAAGAATAGAATTCTCTATCATTTACAAATATGATTTGGTAATTTACATTTCAAAGGTATCCTATGGTCCCATATGGATTAACAACTTCTATTTACCAATTCTGCATGTAACAATTATCTATAAATATATTTTGACTGGCTAATCACTTGCAAATTATCCTCAACTCCATCATGAATAGGCTGCAAATAATATGTTGATAAAATATTTTGGTATTTTTCCAGTTCTCAAAACCTCAAAGCAATAAGCTAACCAGTATATTATTTGTAAATCCATATTACTGAAGCTACAGTGGTACCTTTTTATATGGTTGAATCATACAAAATATGACAAGGTCAGTATGCCAATTGTGTAAGTATATGTTATAGCAATGTGTCCCACACAGCAGTGTAATATACCACTGGATAGCCCTGAGATGATTTTTAGTGAAGTGCTACATGAATGAGCAATTTTTCTTTAGTTATATATTTATTTTAATGTTTATTAGAAAAAAATGTAGCACATAAAATGTAGAATATGCTCAAAATAAGACTATGGCTTAAAAAGGCTAAAAAAAAAGCTTAAAAATCATAAGTAAACAATGGCATAAGAGATATATATACATATATATATGAAAACAGAAAGGTGGTATTGACTCACATTTGGGAAACACTGTTTTAAAGGAATGATTTGACTTAGCCAGCATCATTTCTGAATGCTTGTAGTAATAAGCCACATTATAAAGGAGTTTCCTCTACTACTGTAAATTCTGTGGGGTTTTTTGCCAGGACAAATATGTTTTTAAAAACATGTGTTTACATTTATTTTAAGAATATAATTTTGAAAGCATTTAGTAAATTTAATTTACTTTAAAAGGATTCACCAAAATGGTAAACATGTCCAGGAGCATTTGAGGGACATGCCATTCCTACAGAAAAGACTACAAAGACACATTGCATATAATGGTTGTTGCTGCAGCATTTAAATAAAAGTGATCTAAATAATCATTACCATTAACAATTAACAAATAATTATAATATTCTTTCATAAAAAAGAAGGTACGCTTGTGCGCTAAGTGCTCTTGATTCTGGAACCACCTGCACGTAAGTGTCACTAACATGGACCCACTGGCCTGCTGACTCACTATCAGGTTCTTTCAAACCTAACAAAACAAAAAGAAATATAATTTTACAATAAGTATGTTCTGACTTTACATTAAAGACAACACATTTATCACAAACTCTAATGCTAGACTTTATTGCATAAGGCTGTTTCTTCTTGGGCTAAACATCTTCCAAAATGAACTCTTTCAAAGTGTTAATATTAGTATCATTTACTTTAAATATCTAGTGAAGTATTAGATAGTCTTATGAACATTTATTTATTCAAGGAAAAGGGCATCTGCACTAAAAGAGAAGGAAGAAATTACACAGTTAGTTTGCTGAAGCAAATTTTCAACTCCAACTCTAGTCTGAGGACCTGGTATGTCTTTAAAAACTATTGGTATTGTTAAATAAAATGCTATTCCACTGCAATACACGATGACTTAACACCTTGAAAAACTGGGTGTCACTTCACATGACCTGAAGGGTACAGTTTTATGATATTTAAGATTATCTAGGTACTCTTAAAGGTTTTCCTCACTTAAAGTGAATCCACTTGAAGTATCCATGAAAGAACTTACCTCTTCCAGAAAAGGAAGAATGAATTCATTTGTTTTTAAGAGTAAAATAAACTTAGGATGGCATACCAGGTACATTTTTCTTTCCAGTGATATGTTCCAGTAATTTCCTGGACGGTGTTCTCACTTTCACGTAAGCAGTGTAGTGGCCTCCTCTCATTGAGCCACTATGTTCCACTACGCCATAGAGACCATAGAGAACTTTATCTCCCACACTTACATTCTTTCAGACAAAGAAAAAAACCTCAAATTA
The DNA here is from genome assembly GCF_005190385.1 of Monodon monoceros. NCBI lineage: Eukaryota > Metazoa > Chordata > Mammalia > Artiodactyla > Monodontidae > Monodon > Monodon monoceros. The sequence continues at coordinate 30,919,202 of NW_021703771.1, forward strand.
ATTAGTAATATTTAGTGAACTCTTATTATAAGGAAAATTAAGCCAAATGCAAGTCCTACTTAAAATAAGAGCAATGCATATTAAAACTACACCGGCATATGTTCCCACCTGTATTAGACCAGCAAAATGAAAAAGCTTGACAACATTCTCTGTTGGCTGGGCTGTAGGGAAAAGAATGCTCTCATATGGGAACGCAAAGGGGTACACCCCTATTCAGGGACATTTCACGTTATCTAGCTAAGTTACACAGGTATTACTCTTGTATTTATCGATCCTTTTTCTAGGATTCTATCTCACAGGAACATGAGCAATATGTAAAAAGACATGTACCATACTAGTGATTGCAGGATTATTTGTAATATCAAAAAACTGGAGTAGACTCAAATGTCCATAAACTGGGGACTGGTTGAATAAACTATAATGCATCCATACAATAGAGTACTATGCTATTTGAAAAATGGAGGGCAGACTATCTCTAAATACTGCTATGAAATAATCTCCAGGATACAATGTTAAGAATAAGGTAGAAAAAAGGATACATATTGTAAGCTATAATTATTAAAGAGGCGAGATGCAGATATATATACCTATTTGTTTACATTTAAAAAAATAATAAATGAATAAACAATAATTTGAAAAAATGGTTATCTATAAAGGGAGGAAAGAAACAGGTAGAACAGACATGGAGAAAAACTACACTTGTTTGAATTTACGTTGTTTTATACATTTGACTTTGGAACTACATAAATATTTTATGTAATTATTAAAAAATTTTTAATTTAAGTAACAATCCCTAAAAATGAAAATTTTAAAATTAAGCAAATGAATATCCAGTTGGTGGCATAATCACTCAGAGAACAACCACAAGGGTCATGTCAAAAGAACCCAGGAGCCAACTTGAAGTGGCTCTCAGTAGCCAACAATAGATCCATTAGACTAACGTATTAGACTACGAATTAAAAGAAAAGTGCAGTAAATTGAAATATTATTAATGTGTTTAAATCCATGAATTCATAATGATAAATTAACTGATCATAGTTTGAGGATGACAGTGAATTAATTCATTATTCTGAAAACTGGTTTAAAAGGGGGACGGGGAGAGAACTGAGCATTTACCCTGTCTTTTCTATAAGAACTATACCATAAGATAACTAAATAGATGAAAGGAATTTCTCTTTATATAGAAGTATTCTAGCAAATAAATGAAGAAATAATAACAGGATTACCATTCTGTAATTCTTAATGAACTCATTGAGCAACGCTGGTTGCTAATATCACAGAAAGGTAACTGGCATTTATGTGCCACCTGATGAAAGAACAGAACACTCCCTATGAAATAGCCTTACCGGGAGTGGGAGGAATATCAAACCTGAAACTGTTCAAGCCTCTCTTGATCCAACTACCTATCTGTAGGAAATAAAGAGGATAGAGGAATAATCATCAAAATCTAAACTACAGGAAACTACCAGAAAGATGATCCAGTTTCTTCAACAAATAAATTGCAAGGGGCAGAGATGCGAAAGGGACACTGTATATTAAAAGGGACTAAAAGATATTTTTCAATCATGATGTGTAGTCCTTACTTTGATACTAATTCATTTTGAAAATTTCATTTATTAGACAACTGGAAATACACTAGATGATATGAAAAAAATTGTTAATTTTTCTAGTGTGAAAGTGGTATTGTGGTTACGTTTAAAAAGGTGGGGGTGATTCTTATCTTTTAGAGACACGTATAGGAAAAGATCTATGAATGAAATGATGTCTGATACCTGCTTCAAAATAACATAAGAGAAAAAAAAATAATTTAAGAGGAGGAAGTAGATGAGCATGTGCATGGGGCAGGACTGGCCATATATCTAAGGTTTGGAGGCAAGGTGATGTGTGCTTGAGGTTCATTGTACTGTTCTGTCTACTTTGGTGTATGTTGGAAATTCTCCATAATAGGTACTTCTAAAAAATATGTTTCTGTAAGTTTAATACAGAGCTTGCTAGATATTTTGTTTACCATACTATCAAATTCTGTGAATACTGAATGTGAATAATTGACAGATAGTGCTAGTATTCCATAGCAGACGAATTGGATTCACTGACAAATTGCATTTAAGATATTTCGCTTTGATTGATCAATGTATTGAAAGTATTAAGTTCAGTAAGTTTATGTACTACAAATCCTAGACTGCTAACCAGTAATTGTGAGCAGGACAACATGTTAGTTACCCTAGAACTGTGCAGTTCCCTCACGGAAAGCAAAGTCATCAATTTCACCTACAGAGTTCTTACATACAAGTACGAGCAATTATAAACCAATTTGCTTTCTATATCTAAGTATTAAAGTATTAGTAATTGTAAAGTATCATACTCAGTTCACAAGTACACTATTCTCAGTAGTGTACATGAAATGGCATGAAAAACAATGCACTAGTATATCGATTTACAAAAGATAAAGAACTCTTCAACTGCGAAAACTACTGTCAATTAAGCACAACATTCACAAGGAACAGGAGAGGGCACAAAATCTGCTTACTTCTCTCAGCAGCTATCTGATTCTAGTAGCATTTACAAGCAGCTCTGATCTTCATGAACATCGTGCCTCACTCATGCTTTATGCATCTTTTCAACTTATTCTATCTCCCAAAAGACAAAAGTGATAGTGTGTTAAATGTTGGATGGAAGGAAGAAAGGGAGGGAAGGAGGGGGAGAGAGAGAGAAGGTGGGAGGGAGAGAGGAAGACATGGCCTAATAAACAATATATAGGATATTTTGAAGCATATTATTTGCATGACAATTAAATATCTTAATAATATACTATACCTTACAGGTAGCAGAACAGAATGGTGCTAAGTCAAGCGTCAGTGGGAAATCTACATGTCTGTTTACTTTGCGAAGACTCAGGCCAGCCTCAAAAAACAACAACAACAACAACAAATTTTTCTTAATGTAACAAACTTAATCTAGATCATTGCGTTTGTTAATTAAAACCAAAAGAGGAATCCTAGGGCTTCCCTGGTGGCGCAGTGGTTGAGAGTCCGCCTGCCGGTGCAGGGGACGCGGGTTTGTGCCCCGGTCCGGGCGAATTCCACATGCCGCGGGGCGGCTGGGTCCGTGAGCCATGGCCGCTGGGCCTGCGCGTCCGGAGCCTGTGCTCCGCAGCGGGAGAGGCCACAACAGTGAGAGGCCCGCGTACCGCAAAGAAAAAAAAAAAAAGAGGAATCCTTGACCTTTTTTCATAGATATAAAAATATGACTAATGAACAGTCCAAAACTGATATATGACTAAGTTCTCAATTAGGTTTCATAAACTGTTATTGCAAAGATCATTCATTTACATGGGTATTTTTACCACAAACAATATGAAAATAATCGCTTTCACTGTGTCTTTCAACACTTACGGGAAAATAAATTCAATGTGATAAAAGCTCAGCTACTGATACATATGCTATCATAAAAATGTACTCAACTGAAGAGTCAGGAGTCTGGTGTTCTAGGCCTAACTCAAAGACTGGTTAACTGTTGTCTTGACTCTAAACCTCATCTAGATCAAGGCAGAAAACAGGTATAAATGGATTATATTAGGTCCCTTCAGTTCTAAAATTCAGTGATATTCATTCATTAAAAAGAGAAAAATCTGAACACTCAAATCATTTTAACAGTAAAAGTAAACATTACATATTATATAAATCAAAATGAATATTCATGTTGTTAAGCAAGCTCTATTTCTTTCCCTACTTTTAGTTTCCAAAGGCAGGCCTTGAAAAATGTACACTTTGCATTTAAGTAATGATAAAAATTTGCTGATAGACCACCGAAGATATTGGATAAGAAACCCACAAATAGAAACAGACTCTCTTGGAATAACAAGATACTTAAATCTGAGTTGTTTGGGTCGACAAAATTAACAGATGCAACCTTTTATGCAAAGCTTTCATGACTTACTTCAACGACTAGTCTTTTTATTTGCATACTAATCACATAACTTTTACTACAGTTCTGTTGCCTATTTCTTACCTTTAAAGAAAAAAAAACAAAACCTTATTTTTTGACCAAAATATAGCCACATAGTGATTTGCATTTTCAAGTAATCTTTAGAAGTCTTAACATGATATCAGACATGAAATTATGAAGTCATATGTCTGGAATAATTATTTAATATGTATTTAATTTGTTTGCCTCCTTTCTTCTCATCAGGTGACCTCTATAAGCAGCTGGTACCAGCACTGTCTGAGATCATTTCAGGCTAATGTGTCCTCCCCAGACGGTACTTTGCTATTGAGAAATTACCCCTTATTAGAAGAGACTTCTATCAACACTATTATAATCTTTGCCAATTTGGACAGGCTAAAAAAGGAATCTCACTGCCATTTTATTTTGCATTTGTTTTGCTGGAAAGAGTGGACCTTTCATACTTTCTTGGAATTTTTACTTCTTCTATGAACTGTCAATTCATGTTCTTTACCATTTTTACTATTAGAGTCTTGATATTTTTCTTATTGATCTTTAAGAGCTCTTTACATACTTACAATATTAATCATTTGCCATATTTATGACAAAGAGCTCTATCTTGTTGAGATTTGCCTTTCAGTGTTGTGGCTGTTTCTGATATACAACTCTAAAGTTACTACAGGGAAACAGGCTTTCAGGGACACTGAAAAACTAGAAGCAAAGACATTGCTTAGAGAATCTGATCCGTAAAATTCACAGTCCCAGAGAATGAGAACGTGGCTTTGCAGACATTACATTTAGGCTGAGAACCAGAAGGGACCGAGATATCTATTAAAATCTCCCTTTAAGGGCATGAATTCTCTCTGTAAGTTGTTCCTAAAAGGGATGCAAGTACCAAATATAAAATAACTGTGCTACATCATTCTCAGATCTGGCATGACCCTATCTCATTCATACAGAGTCACTGCAGATATACACCTTCTATTTCACATTCTGATGTAATGAGACTCAATACATCTGCTTCTGCTCTCCATGGCCATTTCATCTCCACTGGGTTTCTGTAATGTTGGCTATAGAAAATCAAGAACTTAATCGAATTTCCATGGATAGGGATGGGGGTATAGAGAAAAATCTCTTTCTGCCCATCTGTGGCCCACCTGAAATGTTGCAAATATATACTCAAAGCTTTCAATCTCTTCCCTTGAGATTTCTTTCAAGGGTTTTATACTTAGAAAATCTTTCACACAGAGGTCAGGTTAATAATTTTCATCAAGTTTTCTTCTAGTCTTTTGATAATTTGTTTCATACAATTAAAAAACATTTATCTGAAAATAGTATTGATATATATGGTCTGGAAGGAAGCTCTAAATTTTTATTTCTTCAAACACCCATCTTTCCTAAGTCCTTTACTGAGTAATCTAGCCTCTTCCCCAACTGATTTGAGATTCATCCTGTACCATAACAAAAGAGCTTTAAATTATACTCAAATTTTATTTATTGACAATTCTGACCATACTGTTTTAATTATTAAAGTTTCTTCCAGAGAAACTTTAAAATCGTTTTATCAAATGCAGAAACAAAAAAAACAAAAAACAGAGAGACAAGGCATTGAATTAAAACTATGAACAATTAGATAAAAACTTGATACATTATATTTAGGTTCTCTCCCATTAGTCCTACAAGAGTGGGGCCTGCCTTGCAGCCCTTTTTGCAATTGGTCCCAGCCAACCACACCCAGCCCACGTACAACTCTCACTGGAATGAAAGCTCAGAAAGTTATGTGCACCTTGTTATTTCTCTGCTTCTAAGGGTTCTTAATAAATCTTATTTTCCATTCACACACACGCGCGGGCACACGCACGCATGCCGCTGAGGTTCCGACCACCTAAATCTTCAAATATTGTGAATTAAACAATCTTATTTAGAAAAGTCTTGTAAGCTATTATGGATGAAAAAGCAATAAATCTTATATGACAAATTTTTTTTAAATATTTATTTATTTGGCTGCCAAGTCTTTGTTGCGGCGGCATGTGCAATCTTTAGTTGCAGTATGTGGACTCTTAGTTCCCTGACCGGGGATGGAACCCAGGCCCGCCTTGGGAGCACGGAGTTTTAACCACTGGACCACCGGGGAAGTCCCTCATATGACAAATTTTTAAATTCAATAAATTACTGTCTAATCCTTGACAGTAATTTACAAGACTTAGGGCTCTGCAAAACATATGATGAAAATTTGTATAGTGTTACTAAAGGGAATTTACCTGATGAAATCTTTTAAGATGGAGAATTAGGATAGCTGGAACAGCAGAAATGAGCAATTGCTTCCTGGCATTAGTATAAACCCCTCCTGCTTTCTTTTCTGCATAAAGTACAAGATAACAAAGTTACTTGTAAATTTCCATCTTATACATTATCTACCCTATAATACAGTAAACATTTAAATAGAAGCATCATACCACATTTTCAAAAATGTTAAAAAAGAAATTAGACCTCTGATTACAGGGAGCCTCTACTCGTCCCCAAAACTCCACTAATATGAAAGGGAGTATTTTTTAAGGCACACACTTATAAGGAGAAAGAATAGGGGAGGTGACACTTGCAACATAACTTTGGAAACTGGAAAGCAAATAGACCAGTAGTGACTTATGTCAATGCCCGCCAGTCAAAGAATAACAGAAACACACCTGTAGTTGAAAAAACTGGGTCATTACTCATTGCAGTGAAAAGAGATCATGTATCATGGGAATGATGGGTCATTTCAATAAGAGGTTGTTAGAAAAGACTTGTGATAGGATTTGAATATGGCTAATTGCATATTTAACTTGGATTAATGTAAGCTGGCATTTCTTCCTCTCCCATATAGACATTTCTTTAATTACTAATGTATTAATCATGTCTTTATTCTGATGCTTTGACATCTGGAGCCTTGCTGACACTGGAAAGGGCCTTTCCCAGATCTAGCTAATTCCTAGATACTAAACAACTTAAGTGTGCCTTTCATATGCAAAACAACCAATCCAAAACCCATATCCCAACCACCTCCTTTATTGAGCTCTAATAACTCTAGGCCACTATTCGCCTGCCCTAATCACACCAGAGCCAGGTACCAGACAGCTAGGGACAGCCCCTATACTGCAGCATTTTCCCCCTTGCTCCCTCTGTCTCCTGACCAACACTGGTACTTCCCCTTGTGGCCCTGTGTGGCGTGGCTCAGCATGCCTCCTCCTCTTGGGAACTATAAGTAATAAACTATCTGTTCAGTGGCAATCGTCTCCTTATCTGTTAGACTCATCATACCTGAATAATAAAACCTGCATTTTGAAACAACTAGTCACTAAGTAATCAGAGTGTTCTCTCCATTTAATCAAGGCTAGAGGTACACCAGAAATTTCTTACTTGACAAATCCCCCTTTTCTACTTTTCTCTGGTCAACAAAATAGTTATTATATTGCTAGCTTTATAACATACAGTTACTTAAAATCTTCAAATTTATATCTTATGATATGACTTTATACTAGATTGATGGGATTTATGAAGAACATTAATCTCACTAGTGTTGTAATTTTAAGTTTTACAGAATTTTTTTCTGGAAAGATTTCAGATAGCTAGTTCCCCGAAATAAGATTATGTGGGTCTGCATTTTCGAGGCAGAGATGGATACTTCCTGTCCTTCAATTTATTTCAACAAAAATCTACTGAAAAGTCACTCTGCCCAGTCAGTGTCTTCAGTGTTGAGGTACAAATATGATAAGACAACCCCTGCCTCCAAGCAGCTAAAGTACGCAGACAAGGTTCTTAGACTCCTCTTTGTGGGATCTATAACCCACTAGTCACTGTTTATCAGATAATCCATGAATACTTTAAAAAAATTAAGCTAAATATTTACCTGCAGAACTGGTTTCCTTTGGGTACTTCTGTTTCTTTTCAGTACAGCTCTCACACAGAAGCTTGTTGTTCCCCATTAGTAATTCCATAGATGTAAACTGATAGAGACAGGACTGAATTGAACATTCTTTAGAAGTGGTTATATAGCTCTGAGAAAGGGTCTGAAAAGCATTTTGGGGGCTGTAAGACACCATATGCTTGCCCTCTGAAAAACACAAATTATTTGAAACCTTTAGTGGCTGATTTTCTCTGTCAAAATCCCTATCTCCAGTTCCAGTGCTGCTCAGATGAAGTTCAGAAATAGCTCCAGCCACTCCCTCATCACCACCGTCACCCTCCTTGGTGAGTGGTTCACTCTCTGACGGATGGCGAAGGTGTCCATTTGTGTGCACATAGTATCCACTGCTGGATCTCAACAACGAAGTCTGCTTAGGAGCACTTTCAGACTCTGAAGCCTCACTGTCAGCATCAACACTACTTTCAGAAAGGCTGGCTTCTTTCTCACTGCCGTCGGTAGGGCTTTCAGTCAGAGCCGACTCAGTGTGCACGATGCTTGCAAACAATGAGGAGTCTCTATTCATTTCAAGGTTTTCATTTTTCTGGTATATGACAACAGCTTTATCTTCTCCAGGTGACAATTTTCTTGTACATTTTCTGCCATGAATTAGTTGATTCTGTAAGTTGATAGTGTTTTCAGAGAAAAGAATCTTGTGACCTTACTGAAAATAAATGCCAGTAAGTCTTATTTAAACATTCGACAATTTCTAAAGTACTATTTCTAGTACCTCTGAAATCCATTTCCTAAATCTACCCAAAGTACAATCAATAGAAGATATGCTAACAAAGAGCTCTAATTTGAAAATAAACTTTTACACAAGAAACCGACAATAATGGTTACCTATTCATGGAGAGGGAACAGGACTTTTGTAGAACAGTGCTATGAAGGAGGCTTTTCAAGTGTAAACCTTTGCATAATCTCTGTAGTCTTGCCCCTTAAAGGACCTTCTAATAGAGTAAGTTAAATCTGGTAATACATCAATTTGCCAAGTTAGTACAAATCATATCATGTAAAAAAGTGTTTTTTTAATGAGGTGCAAATTCAGATTGATGTCTTTAAATGTATACGGCATAATTCATCAACCAGGTATATCCCTAGAGAAATAATGGGTCTAGACAATGGTCATCAGTGACTGATAACATTACAGAAAGAGAAACATCAAACATGATGTGCACCTCCTGATGGAAATATACACCACCACTTAAAAGTTTTCTTGCCAAAAATTAAATAAATAATCAAACTTAAACCTAATAAGGCTCTAACTGCCTTAGAGAGGAAACAAAAGGAACAGAGGCACCTCTTAACAACATGCAGATGAATTACTGCATGCAAAATGAATTACCACAACATACAAACTGAATTACTATAGCATGCAAAATGAAACACTATTGATGTGGGAATGTGAGAGACTGCTGAAAAAAATGATATGATCACTTCAACAAATAAATTGCAAAGAAAAAAAAAAGGTGGAATCTGTGGATTAAAAGACATTTAAAAGACATGGCAATCTATAGATCTTTTTTAGATCCTAAATTCAAATATGCTTTCAAAAGCAAAAACAAGTATTTTATGAGACAACTGCAGAAATTTTAATTATGACTAGATGCTTATGCTATTAAGAAGTTTTAAATATTTTAGGTACAGTAATGATACAATAGTTATGTCTTTAAAAAGCATCTTTTAGAGATATACATTTAAGTATATGATATATTGGGGATTTATTTCAAAATAATCTAGGATGGTGAGGAGGAAAATGTGGGATAGATACAGATAAAACATGGTTAGCTGTGAGATGATAACTATGATGCTGAGAAATGGGTACATGGGAGTTTATCATACTTCCTTACTTTTGTGTACTTTTGAAATTTTTTTTAATAAAAAGTTTTAAAAAACAGATGTCTCACAAATGCATATAATCTTACCTTATCTTTAGATGAAGAATGCTTCTTGGTGGCTCTAGGTTGATGAGTATTTTCTATAGTAATAGTGCCACTGTATTCACCATTATCTGTGTCCTGTAAACTTCTATATTTACTCATTCTTCCCAAAAGTACAGGTTTTGAAACCTATTAGATACCATATATATAACACAAAACTTCTTTAGGAAATAAATTCTGGATATCATCTACTTTTTAAAATTTCTAATTCATCTGAAATGTAATTTCCTAAACATTAATTCTCAAAATATGAAGCATAAAAGTTTAAATTCCTTGAGAATAAGAACTATATCATAGGGGCTTCCCTGGTGGCACAGTGGTTGAGAATCCGCCTACCAATGCAGGGGACATGGGTTCGAGCTCCGATCCAGGAAGATCCCACATGCCGCGGAGCAACTAAGCCCGTGCGCCACAACTACTGAGCCTGTGCTCTAGAGCCCGCGAGCCACAACTACTGAGCCCGTGTGCCGCAACTACTGAAGCCCGCACACCTAGAGCCCGTGCTCTGCCACAAGAGAAGCCACCACAATGAGAAGCCTGCGCACTGCAATGAAAAGTAGCCCCCGCTCGCCGCAACTAGAGAAAGCCTGTGCACAGCAACAAAGACCCAACACAGCCAAAAATAAATAAATAAATTTATATATATATAAAAGAACTATATCATACTTTACGCATACATATACAAACTCCAATATCACATACACTGTACAAACTCAATTACTGTATATAAAAAGTAACGACGCTCAGATGTCTAATAATATACTCAACAAATGCCTAAATATATGAATTTATAAATGCCCTTCACAAAAAGACTTAAGTTTTTTTCTCCTTACCCTTTCTTCTATTATAGGAAGTGAAATATCAATAAAAGGATCTTTTACTGTGGAGATCTTAAAAAGAAAACATATTGAGAGCTTCAGTTAGAATTCTAATATAGACAATGTAGTTTTGTAAAGTCTTAAAGAAATCAAACTTCCCAGGCAACTAAAATCTTAAGTTAAAAAACGTTCCTGGAACAAACAGTAATTTAATTGGGTATAGCAACACATATTGTTAATCAAAACAAGATATCCCAAAACGTCAATAAATGCAACCCAGCTGAATTTTATAATACTGTTAATATGACTAACCTGTAATACATAAAGTAACTAAAATAAACTGTGTTTAATAAAAGTGATTAACTGAAGATATAAACATATTTTTGGTGAAATTATGGCCATAACATAAATAAAATATGAAATGTTAAGAAAAAAGCCAGAGAGCTTGACTGTGTTTTGTAGATTCTTTAGGATAATTCTATTTTAAAAGATACTTGGGCTTCCCTGGTGGCGCAGTGGTTGAGAGTCCGCCTGCCGATGCTGGGGACACGGGTTCGTGCCCCGGTCCGGGGAGCCATGGCCGCAGAGCCTGCGCGTCCGGAGCCTGTGCTCCGCAACGGGACAGGCCACAGCGGTGAGAGGCCCGCGTACCGCAAAAAAAAAAAAAAGTAGATCAGCCTAAATTGTGTTATGACATTAAATTATTTCTATTGGGATTACAATTTAGGGCAATGCATAATTATATTAACATAGTTACTCTCTTCGCAGAAGTTTCTCTTTCATTTTCAATCCAAATGAGTAGCTAACACATTGGAGCATATTAAAATAGGCTAAATGAACTTCACAGGTGTGTCAAGAGGAAAAATTAGATAACACGTTTACTTAAAAAAATTATACATTATGTTTATTTTCTAGGAGTGAAGGATATACTTTTAAAAGACTTTTTAAAACTACTGTGTAGTCATGTGTGACAAATAAAAATAAATGACTGGAGATGATTACATGTGAAAGAAAACCATAAAAACAATGTGACCATATCTATCCCATGTTGAAGTGAATTCCAAAGTACCTACATTTGCACATTCTTCACACATGACTGTGCTAGTTAATTCACCAATAAAGATACGATCTATGAAGTTCATTTTCACACCTTCTCTTCCATATGCTGTAAAAATAATACTTTTAATGCAAAAAACATGTCAACCATTAACCTAACAATGTAATAGGCTTTTTTCCCATTGAATCAAAAGAAATCTGAATAAGGCAGATATCCAGGACCATATTTAATAATATATTTCACTATATGATGTTATAATGTCTTTCTCCTTTACAATTCCACAGAGAAAATGTGACTATCAACTACTGTAGTCTCAAAGAAATAGCAAGCTGTTCTTAAACTTAAGAAGTAAAATAATTAGAGTATTAACCACTATTCATACCACACTCAACTGCTCCAACTAAACCCTTTAAAGCCTCTGTGCCTATCCTAGAGGCAGATAGAGGGATGGGAAAAGAGATTATGATTTAGGACTACAGATGCCAGGACCATAACTATGGAAACAACAGAGTAGTAAAAGACAAGTAAACACTGCATAGGATAAAGAACTAACATGGCAATAACTAACTCAGTTATATATGTAACTCCTGTTACATAAAAATGTTAAAATTATTCCCTTTGGGAAATATTTATAAATAAAAGAAAATTATACTTATGATTTGCTTCAAAATAATATGTAGTTGGGGGAGAACAGATGAAACATAATACACCATAAATTGAATGTAATTTAAGCGGGGTGATGGGCACACAGGTACATGGTCTTCATTATACTAGCCTCTCTAATGGAAGTTTGAAATTTTCCATAGTAAACCATGGGGAAAAACATATTAAAAAAACATATTCACTCCTCTTTCAAACTTTTCTTCTATCCTTTTTTGATCTCTACCTTCAAATTTCATGCAAACATTTTAAATCATTTTAGAACATTACTTGAAGCACTGAATGACAGAGCAGACTTTTATCTGGATATATCAATAAATATTTATTAATTATGATGATAACTATTTAGAAGTTATGTTAAACTAAGATGTTTCATTAACAAAACTTGTACAAGGGATTGAAAATAGGTTAAGATTACAAAACTGGAAAGAAGTGAAGGAATAAATGAACAGTTATTCTAAACATGCACTAGATGGCACTATCTGAAAACAAGAGAACAAGTATACTTGAGAGTGTATTTTTCAAAATCTTGAACATTTAACTGCACATAAAGTTTTGTCATATACAATCATAATGTATGTATATTTGTTTATAAATTACAGACGTGTAGTATGTACACATAATGCTACCAAAAAAACCAGATGTTAAAAAAGAGAGTAAAATACAAATAATATTTTTAAACATTTTCTATAAATGAT
>NW_021703771.1:30932266-31041499 GCF_005190385.1 Monodon monoceros
AGAGAGTAAAATACAAATAATATTTTTAAACATTTTCTATAAATGATGACTACACGTTACCACTAGTTACTATCTCAAGGCAGAATATACGTTCCAGACAAGGTAAATCGTTAATAACAAGGGATATAAATCCACACTTAAATACTGATCACTGTAAATGATCATCTTTGATTAGTTAATCACGGTTTCTGCCTCATATTTTGGCTGATGAAGACTCAACATTAGGAGTAGACATGTATGCTTGATTTAATAGTACTCTCATAAATAATGGTTTCCTTGCATTTGGAGCAATTTTTGGAGAATTTTTGGAGCACTGAAGCATTTTGTCTAGTTAAGACTAGACAATATCCATAAATCCACCTATCTAAGTACACTTCAACCACAAAATGATACAATGTGATAAAAGTGAACTTCTAAGCGAGGTTGCTACTTTCAACAACCTTTCAAGTCTCCCATAAGATACTTCACTTAAGGGCATCAGTGTCAATCTGTATATTTGATATTATTTTTATTTTTTAAAATTCACATGGATTCTAACATTTTCTTTCGATGACTCATTAGACTGTCTTGCAGCCACAGGAGTAAGTACACCCTCCTTTTAAGGCCATTAGTTCACATAATGCTCAGTTCCTTTCCCTGCCCCCAAAAGAAACTTACAATATTTTCTTCTAGAAAAAAGTTTTAATAGTGAAAGAGTCAACATACCTTTGACTTTTTTTCTCGTTTCATCATCAGCAGTTTTAGTAGTTGGGTTGTTAAATGCTTTGAGAATGCCAGCTTGTATTCGCTATAAAACAAAGTAATAAGAATTTATTAAGAATCTATACGAGAATATATTCTTTCAAAGCATTATTTTGTGTTCCTGTAAATAGGATCTGGTTTTAGTGCCAATCAACTCAAGCTTCATCCTCTTAATAAGAGGAGGACCTTCAAACAGCAAGGTACAGTGGATCTCAGTTCCCTAGTAAAATAAAATGACTGAATTTTAAAAAATATCAAATATGTCCTTTCTTCTAGTTCTAAAATTCCATTAATGAATAATGCTCTAATGCCAAATCCTCCCCCAAACAAAAGTCAAGATTCCCAAGTTTAGGTTCTCTCTTGGGTTTAAAGCATTTTCCTCAGTCGACAAAAAGCAAGCAGCCTAGTTTCATTTTGCTTATAGGTTTAGAGTAAGTTCTCCTTTTCCCTTCTCTCCCCTATCTCTCCCCGTCTCCTGCCCCCTCTCTTCCTCTCCCCCACTCTGTCCCTAAAATGATTTACTCCTTAATTAGGACAAAAAGTAACAAATAGACCATAGGAAATTTCTTACCTATGAAGAAAATCTTAATATAAATATATAAGAAGCTATTAAACTGGTCACTATGACCTCCATGTAGATTATTTTACTTATATACATAGATGACTAAAGTCCAGAATATTCTCCACAGCAAGAGCCCAAATCTTAACTGTTGTTTTATTTGAATTTAGTTGTCAATAACAATCATGTGTTAAGGTCATTAGCAACTCTTAGTAAATGATAAGGTTTATGGTTCCACATCTCTTGCATGTGTTTTAGGAAAGATCCAACCTCACAGAAAACTCTCAGAATAAAACTATATATATTCCAAAAATAAAGACATTTAAGCTAATAAATTATCATCTTTTACACTAATTATGGTCCTACTTAGTGGATGAATTTAATCTTCTTTAATTCACATTTTAACAGTGGGGTGAGGGGAAAGCTTATTAATTATTCTTCAAAATATATTTTTTAAGTAAAGTCTTAATCACAGGTTTTCATATATGTGAAACCACTGTTAGACCTGGACTTCTTGGTGTGAAAATGATACATAAATCTGCTATTAAAAAATTATTATGTCAGAGAAATTAAACCCAACTGCAGACTTCCCAGAGAATAATAAAACTTTGCATATCAGAATCCAAGATACTTCCCACCGTTCAGAAGAAAATTCACAGCTTTATATATTTAAATCAGTTGAAAAGAATAAAAACAAGTGAATTAAGCAGCCAACTTATAAATTTAGAAAAGGACATCAAACCAAACAAAAGTATAAGGAAAGAGTTAATGAAGATAAAAGTAGAAATTGAAGAGAATAAATGAATCGAAAGCTGACTCTTTTTTTTTTATTTTGCGGTACGCGGGCCTCTCACTGCTGTCGCCTCTCCCGCTGCGGAGCACAGGCTCCGGACGCGCAGGCTCAGCGGCCATGGCTCACGGGCCTAGCCGCTCTGCGGCATGTGGGATCTTCCCGGACCGGGGCACAAACCCATGTCCCCTGCATCGGCAGGCAGACTCTCAACCACTGCGCCACCAGGGAAGCACCCCCAGTTTTATAAAACTAAACAATATATTATTTAAGCATACAGAGGTAGCTCTCAGAAACTATAAGAAAAAGCAGTGGAATGATTTCTGTAAAAGTCAAAATAGTGGTTGCCTCTGATGAGGAAGAAGTATTTGAAAAAAAGAAGTAGGTAGTTTTTATGGTACTAATAACATTCTTTTTCTTTTTTTTTTAACTCTGGGGGTGGTGGTAGGGAGAAGTGCTAATAATATTTATAATAATATTATGCTTTAAACTATATGTATATTGGTACACATTCTTCTGTATGTGTGATATGTTTTACAATAAGTTTTTAACACCCTCCCCCAATAATTATGAAAGTGAGTTTTGTTTATTAACTAGCCTATGATCAGCACATTTTATTTCCTAGAACTGCTCACTATTCTCTTCAAGTGTTGTTTTGAAAGTTAATGCAATGTATACCTTACATATATACAAAGTAGGGTAGAAAAGTGAACATACAGCAATCCATACCATGTCACACTCTCCTGAAATATATGTGAAGGAAACTGAAATAATGTGTCCCAGAAGCTATTAAGTATTGAAATAATCTCCAATTCAGACTCAATAAACTTGAAAGTTTATATCATTTGGATATTGTCCAAGCTAAACTTGACTTTTATACCTTGAACAGAGAACTTATTAAACTAAAATATGAAAATTAGAATGGTGTGAATTCCATGTAAGAGAAACTTTTAATGGACTTAAATGAAAGATGCCAATAAATACCCATGTTCACCTATAAATATTTAATATAACTGTAAAAAGCCTCTCCAGCCACTGAAGATAAAGCCTCTAATTCAACTTAGAAGTCTATAAATTTATTCTACAATTTTGAACATTCAGATGACTTTCAATAGAATTTAATGAGCCTTTACCATACTCTAAAATGTAAGCTATGATATCACACTTCTAAAAAAGAGTAAAAACAATTAAGCTGTTTAAATTATTGACTTTTAAACTATTAGACTTTTGCTTTTTTATTTTATCCTAGCCACAAATTTATATTCTCTGCTCTAAACTGTTAAAGAGTTAATAGGTAGTTCATCAAGCTGAATAAAATAAATAGGCTTAGGTCCATCTCCAACCTTTCATTGTTGTGCTTTGAACCATTTAGGTTTAAAAAAAAAAAAGACTTTGGTTAGGGAGTGACTAACAACCACAGCACATAAATCATTTAGCAGTACCCATGTTCGACTAGTTCAAATCTCCATGTTAAACTTCTTTCAAAAATAATGCAAACACTCATAATTTAAGTTAGCTGAGATATTCTACCTTTAAAATAATCTTACCCAGTAATGTATTAAAGCGATATATCTTTGATAATGCAAATGTAATTATCATTAATTTAGAGATAGCTCAAATTAAAAGGAAAAAAGTAAAGAAGCATATATTTCTAAGGTAAAAAGGCTGCCTATAAAAGAAGTTCTTATTGTGAATTTTATTTTATTTCACACATAAAAAATTTAGAATTTTTGCACAAATGATCCCTTTCTTTAGCTCTCTACTCAGCGAGTTATATTCCTCGACTTCAGAGTCATAAGAAAAAGACCCTAATGAAACAATATGAAAAGAGGTCAGTAGTTTTTAATCATCACTAGAAGAGTCTGGTGGCAGACATACCGCTGTAGCCTTCCTTCAAGCAAAAAACACATGGCAGAGACAAACTACAACAGCAGCCCGATTAACAGCTGCGGAGTTCCCAGGCCAGACAATGCAGCTTCTGCTTGGGTACTCACTGTAACTGACTGGCACGACTGTCCTTGCTTACGAGACTGAATAGATCCACAGACTTGACATTTTAATTCTGCCACACCATCTAAAACCCTCAAATAAAGGAAGAAAGATAAGAGCTTTCAAAAACCAATGTTTCCTGCTGTACTGCCTGAGTTTTCAAGATACTGTGAATCATCATAATGTATCATTATGACAAAAGAATAATTTAATTGTAACAAAGAATGCCATCAAGTAATACAAGTAAAACAGAAAAAAAAATTATAGGGATAGATTTTATTGTTTTATTTGTAATATCAGCAGAGAAAAACATTGTAAAGAGTGACTTTTAATTCCATTTACAATGATACATGACCACCATGTAGCAAATGTATCCTGCAAATCATAGGGGAAAAAATATTATTCTAGCAACTGATGGTTTGAATTAATCCTAAAGTAACTACTATGTCATCTGTAGGCTCAGAAGGTCAAAATGCATTTACTACTCATAACACAAAGACAGAGCATCTCTTTCCACCTTACTACCTTGCATCAACCCCTTCAATAAGAGTATCAATATATCATAGTTATTAAATCAGAGTTAATACTTTTTTCAAATAGTGAAATAATTATGGTTAAATTTTAAATAGCAAGCTTAAAAAATGGGTGATTTATACTAGTCACTGATGACCAAGAATTAAAATTAAACTTTAATAAGCAGTATGGGATAAAATTAGATAATTAGTTTCGAGGTCAGAAAGACTTAAGTTTGAATCTCCATTCTTGATATCAGTTTCTAGATCTAAGAAAATGTGATCAAATATTAGCTCAGGGGGATTGTGTTAATGTCCCAAAACTTAACTAATTACAAATCTCTTTACTGACTTTTTTCAAAACAAATTACAGGTAAAACATAATGCAGAATTACCCTGTCAATTTAACAGTTTATTCAAATTATAACATATTCAAAATAACTGCAAATCCCCAAGTAACTAGCTAGTATAAATCATTTAAGAGACTGTTTTCTTCCCAATTCAAATTCTCAAGAAATACTGTCCATTTAAAGGGTAAGCACAGGGAATTCCCTGGTGGTCCAGTGGTTAGGACTCGGTGCTTTCACTGCCAGGGGCACAGGTTTGATCCCTGGTCTGGGAACGAAGATCCAACAAGCCATGAGGCATGGCCAACAAAAAAAAAAGGGCGTGGGGCGGGGGGTAAGCACAGGCAACATATTCAACAAACATTCACTGAGCACTACTGTGTGCAAGGCACATGGGATACCATTCCTTGAGGAGACCACAATCTAAGAGAGATGATAGACGTAAATCTAAATAGAAGGTAGTAGGGTTCATAATCAAAATACATAAAAATAGATGGCAGAGAAGGAGTGACACCTTCAGAAGCTGAATTCAACTAATTTAATATGAAAGTCTAACAACAGCCAATTAAGGATAGGATTGTAATATACACCGTTTGGTAGCAGGAGGGTGTAATTAACTCATTCTTTTTTTTTTTTTTTTTTTTTTTTGCTGTACGCAGGCCTCTCACTGTTGTGGCCTCTCCCGTTGCGGAGCACAGGCTCCGGACGCGCAGGCCCAGCGGCCATGGCTCACGGGCCTAGCTGTCCGCGGCATGTGGGATCTTCCCAGACCAGGGCACGAACCCGTGTCCCCTGCATCGGCAGGCGGACTCTCAACCACTGTGCCACCATGGACGCCCTTAACTCATTCTTTAAGATAATTTACGAAAAAATATTAGAACCATAACTCTCTCTTCACTGAAAACTGGCCATTAGGAGTAAAGAAACACTACAGTGTTATGTACAATTCAAACAAAGTAGAATTTAAAAAAAAAAAGGAGGGTCCACCCTGCCTAGTAACATAGTAAACACCTACCACAAACATATCAGCACTTCATTTTCACCTGGTTGCTCTACTACCATATTAATATTTAGATTAAGAAGGGTATTCACCTTGAACAGAAAACAGGATTTCACCTGTTATTAACAATTATGATTGGCAGGGGCTGCCCAGAGTGCTGTGTTGAGAATGATTCTGAGACTGAACACTGACTCAGTGGAACTGTTATGAATGATGAGCAGGGTCTGCTATGAGAGAGAAAGGGAGGAAGTGGAGGATATGTGCTGTGTATTTGATATCTTGCATCTTTAATATCTTGTATTTTCTCTGAAAAATTGTATACTATTTGCATACGACCCCACCAAAAAAGGTGAATATAATTTAATATTAAAGTCAACCAACAGCCAATCAATTAAGGGACAGGATTACAATAAACCCTGTTTGGGAAATCTAACCAGTCCTTTTTTACTCAGAAACAGTCCCTGATCCAGGAGGCTGGGACCCCAATTTCCTGGTTCCTGAGTGGACTGCAATCCAACATGGGATAATGGGACTTCTCTCTTTTGGGAATTTAGAATTGGGATTCACAAGCAGCAAGCCATGGTGGTCAGGTGCTACCACTCAGACAGGGAAACAAAGAAACTACTCTGTCCACAGAGAGATGGGTAAAGAAAATCTATAGAGCCATAGAAACTGGGGGGAAAAGGAGAATACTTTCCGGATTCCTGAGAACCTTCCTGTCCTATATCCCCCTTTATCTGGATTATTAGATTTCCTTTTCTTTATTTAAGCTAGTATTAATTAATTTCTGTTATTTATAGCCAAAGGGCATTAACTAATAAAGGGTAACAGAGTTGCGAAAGAGTGAAAAAATAATCTTCTGGTAGAAGGGGCAAAAAAGTGGGGGGAAGAGAAGAGTAAATAGAAGTTTAAAAAAAAATCAAATTACTCTCAAACGTACATTAAAATTTTGGTAAAAATTCCTTCAGTTTTGTACCCTCTTCTTAAAGAGAATATGTGATAAACACAAAGAAACCTGACCTTTGTTTCTTCTGTCCTCACTGCATCAAGCAGATAATGAAGAAGTTCCTGACTGTCCTGTTGTTGAAAACTTTTAAATCCAGGAGCCCTATGATTTAAAAACAAAACAGGAAAGAAAAAAAGAACATTTTATCAACAATATATTATTATTATTTAAAATCACCTTGAAATAACATATATTCAAAGATTCAATTTATTCCTTTTTCTATAAATAGAAAGACAAAATGTGGTTACTGTTCCAATTAGGATGAGATCTTCAGTACACTGAGAATAATATGGCTAAACACTTATTAAGCAACTACTACATGCCAAGTACAGTACATATGTTAAGCTTCACATAATCCTGAAACAAGCTTGGAATGTACTATTTTCTTTAGCTTATATATGAGGGTTCAGAGGGACTATTTAATTTGCAAGGTCACACAGCACGTAAAAAAGCAGTATTCAAACCCAAGCTACTGTGATCTATTATCTTCCTACCTTATATAACCAAAAGAAAAGCAAGAGATTATTTATATTAATATAAAGAACTATAAACTGTTATCTCTATGAAGGTTTTCATTTTATGAATTTGACAATCAGATTTCCTGTGTATTAATTAAATAAAAGGATAAGGGGTTATTCATGGAGAAATCAGCACAGCAAATGTTTAGCTGATTTCAGTAACTTTAAAAAGTAATATTTACTGCAATTAACTCAATGCTAAAATGAATATTTTTGCCTTAAATGCAAACAATTACTAAATTTAAAAAGTGCTCTGAGCTAAGATGAAGAAAGAATTTTGTCAAAATAATACAAAATAGTAAGACTATCTCATGGTAGTACAAGTTTACAATGGTCTTATTATGACATATACCACATATGTCATTTGATGTACACAACAATGCTGTTAAGGAATTCATAAATACATACTCCGCCATTTTATATAAGGGACTTGAGCATCCATGGATTTTGGTATCCTCGGGGGTCCTGGGACCAATCCCCTGTGGATACCAAGGGACAACTGTAATACGAATTCCGCTTTATGCTTGAGAAAACTGAAGAACAAGTTCAGTGCCACTGACATAAATCCAGGTCTTCTGATTCTTGAGTCCAGTACTTTAAGCATTATTCCTCATCATCTCACGATGATTATTCATCCTAGTAATGTACTAGTGTGAGTCCCTGGTGCTAAAACACTCTCTGAACTACTGGCGAATCTAGCCTGAAACAGGAACCATCATTTCAGTTACTCTTGCTAAGAAGTAGCAAATAGCATGATGTAGAGAACACTTTCACTTACTCCCTTGGTGGGCTTCCCTTTCTGCGTGTGGTGGATAGTGCCCACCTCCTAGATCGGAGATGAGGACAGAAACCAAGATGGATACAAATTCCAACCCCCTTAGGGCCTCCCCAGTTGGAATTCATAAAGGCAGAAATTGCATGACACTACACTTAGGCTGTAGGTATCAGGAAAGGTCTGGGAAGTAGAAGAAGACTGGGAGGGGAAATGGGGATCCTTCAGAGAGCCTCACAGCCAGGCGGCAGGTAGGAGGAGATAGTTTATGGCTTTCGAAGCAGACACACAGGAAGAAATAGTTCCCAAACAAAGGAGAAACTGTCTTCACCAGGTCTCTACCTATAGCTCCATCTCAACCATGCACAAAGCACTTACTGCCTTCTAAACCACTGAAGAAAATTGAATAAACCTAGATTTTTTTCTTTCTTCTTTTACTTAGGGCTGGGGAACAAATCATATGATGACTTATAGAATCTCTACCAATAAATACCAAAAGAGACCTTCAAACTTAAAGGATAAACATAGAAAAATCACTAAATATATGAAAAAATTCACCCTATTCAAAACAAGGGAAACTCTAAACATTCACAGGAACTGTGCCTTAGTGAAAGCGTTACTGTGGGAAAGAGTTGAGAACTTTCAGAAATCTCAAATTCTAAGAGGAAAATGCATACACACTCATAAAACAGGAACAGACTGCCAAGACAAAGAAATTTAAGACAAGAGAGACTTCATGGAGATGTCTTCTGGGTGCAGATGAATCAGTCTGTTCATAATCCAAAAACTCTCTCTGCTCCAAACATAACAAAATATAAAAAGAGAAAACAAACAAACAAAAAAGGCTTAAGTGGGATTCAATACAAAAAAATCTCACAGAACAAAAATATTAGAACATGAAATTGTAGGCAGACTAAAAAACAGACTTGACAGGCTCTAGGCCTGAAAGAGCTCAGTCCTGAAGGGTAAAGAAACCTAAAATTACTTCAGACAGAGACCAGAGCCAGGATCATTGTTTAAGGATGGTTGATCTTACCAAGAGCCTGAAAGGAAGCCCTTAGGCAAGTGTTACCTAAGGCTACAACAGAACACAGGCACAGCCTAGGGACCTGAACCTGAGCCAAACCTTCTACAGACTCTTCTCCCATCTGCTAACCAGGGCAGCATGGTAACTGAATCATTAAGAGAGCTGGATCTCCAAGGCCAGCCTGGAGGGAAGGGGTGAGGCTATCATAAAATTTAAAATTTTTAGGCAGAAAGAGGAGGTGGATATGAGGAAGGGAGAGGATGGGAGAAAGCAAAGGAGTCGAAGACAGGAGCAGAAGAACAAAAAATTCACTCCAAAGACTACAATCCAGTATTATAAAACACATAAAGAAATCTAATGTTAAAAACAACTGAAATGAATTTACTTCACTCCAAATAAATTGTATAGAACTGTCCCAAAGGTGTTACCATAAATATGTTGAGAATGTCCAAAAGCATAAAATAAAGGCATAACTGCCAATAAAAGCCCAGATACTACAAAAAATAGAAAAAAATTTAAATAAGAACATGTAGATATAAGATAGCAAATTAAAATATTAGAAATAAGAAAATAAAACTACAGATATAAAAATACAAAAAATAGGATAAACTCTAAACTATACACAGTTGAAGGGTAAATTAGTAAATTAGAAGATAATACTGAAGAACATACCCAGAATACTATATAGCATACTGAACTTTCATCTTTTTTTTTGGCTGGGCCGCCATGCAATCAGGATCTTAGTTCCCCGACCAGGCCAACCAGGGACTGAACCCATGCCCCCTGCAGTGGAAGCGAAGAGTCTTAACCACTGGACTGCCAGGCAAGTCCCTGAACTTTCAACTTATTTTGAGACTTTGATGGCATCCTTAATGTACGTGACACACCACAGAATATCACAAAACTAGGAATATATGTGTGTGTGTGTGTGTGTGTGTGTGTGTGTGTGTGTGTGTGTGTGTAATTTCTTCATGGACAAAACCCAAAGAAAGCTCAGCACATCAATACTAGTTAGCAACATGAAGGAATAAAGGAAGCAAAAAGGTGGGCATGAATGAGGGACTTGCCTGGTGGCACAGTGGTTAAGACTCCGAGTTTCCAATGCAGTGGGCCTGGGTTCGACCCCTGGTCCAGGAACTAGATCCCACACGCATGCCGCAACTAAGAGTTTGCATGCCACAACTAAGGAGCCCTCGAGCCTCAACTAAGGAGCCTGCCTGCAGCCACTAAGACCCGATGCAACGAAATAAATAAATATTTTTTTTAAATGGGCATGAATGAGAATGGAGACATAGAATCACTCTAGCATCTCTGAACCTTTCAGGGAAGAGTTCATGTAAAAACTAGTGACACCCAAATAAGATCTATACCGGAGTTGATAGTACTATGTTAATGTCAATTCCCTGGTTTTGACAATGCACTACTATCATATAAGATATTATCACTGATGGAAGCTGGATGCAGGGTACACAGGAACTCTGTACTCTTCTTGTAACTTTTTGTGAGTCTCAAAACTATTGCAAAATAAGATACTGAAGGGTAAAAAAAAGCCAGAGGAAAGCTGAAGAACTTGCTCCCAACAATTCATCACAAGTGGTCAAAGTGTCTGACAATCACCATTATAACAGAATCTTCAAGAGATTGGCTCAACTTTCAAAAATCAATCAATGTATGCATACAACATGGAAGAATCTCAAAATAATTATGCCAAGTGAAAGAAGCCAGACCAAAAAAAGAGTACATGTTGTATGATTCTATTTATAGTTGACCCTTGAACAACACAAGTTTGAACAGTACAGGTCCACTCACATGCAGATTTTTTTCAGTAAATACGTACTAGAGTACTACACAATCCTCAGTTGGCTGAATCAACAAATGTGGAACCTGGGATCTGGAGGGCCGACTGACTGTTAAGTTATATGCAGATTTTTGACTTCAGGGAGGGTTGGTGCCCCAAAACCCTGTGTTGTTCAAGGGTCAACTGTAAACAGAATTCTAAAAAATGCAAACTAATCTATAGTGGCAAAAAATAGGTAAGGGGTAGCCCTGGGGCGGGGCTTGGGGAAGGAGTCCAGAGAGGGATTACAAAGGGGCCCGAGAAAACTTTTAGGGGTGACAGATACATTCATCATATTGACTGTGGCAATGGTGTTACAAGTGTATACATATGTTAAAACTTAACTGATATTACACTTTACATACATACAGTTTATTGTAAATCAAATATGTTCACTAAAGCTATTCAGAATATCCATTAATACAATTCACTATTTCAACAGGTTAAAAAATATATGATTATTTTAATAGATGCAGAAAAAGCACTCAGTAAAATTTAATACCCATTCTTTTTTCTTATAAAAAACAAACATTTATTATCTCATTTTCTCTGGGCCAGGAATCAAGGTATACCAATACCCATTCTTGATAAGATCTCTCAGAAAAAACTAGGGATGAGAATTTCCTCAACCTGATAAAAGGTATCTATGAAAAACCTACAGCTCTTATCATTCTTATGTGTGAAAGCCTGAATGCTCTGCCCCTTATATCAGGAACAAAGCAAGGATGTCTATTATATCACTCCATCGCCACACTAGAGATCCTTGCCAGCAATATAAGGTAAGAAAAATATATAAAAGGATACAGCTTGGAAAAGAAGAAATAAAATGGTCTGTGTTTACCAATGACATTACTGTCTACATAAGAAATCCCAAAGAATCTACATAAAGCTACTCTAACCAGTAAGTGAACTGAGCAAGGAAGCAAGAAAAAAGGTCAATACACAAAAATCAACTGTATTTCTTTATATAAGCAATGAGCAACTAGAAATTGAAAAAAAATTTAAGTACCAAATTACAATAACTACCATTTAAAAAAACCATGAAATTCTTAAGGTAAATCTAACAAAATGGGTGAAGGATTCATAGGATGAAAGACATAAAATTTTGATGAGGAAAAATCAAGGACCTAAATAATGAAAAGGTATCTGATAATCATGCATTGGAAGACTCAACACTGTTAAGATGTCATTTCTCTCCAAGCTGATCTACACATTCAATGTAATCCCAACTGACAAACTAATTTAAAAGTCACATAAAAAAGTGAAGGACCTAGAGCAGTAACCCACCCCCCCAAAAAAAGAAAATTTGAGGACTCACACCATCTAATTCCAAGACTTAGTATGAAGCTATAGTAATCAAGACAGTACAGTATTGGGGTAAGAACAGACATATAGATCAATGGAACAGAACAAAGTCCAAAAATAGACCCAACATATATGGCTTAAATCACCTGACTTTTTCTTTTTAATCACTTTTGTTAATATATACATATCTCTTTTTAAAATAAATACAATAAAGCAAAAGAAAATGCAATTTAAAAATATTTTCAAATAACGTTTGATCCAGTAATTCTATTTATCCCACAGACATACTCTCATAAGTGCAATGATATACACACACACACACATATACACACATATCTATATGTAAAATCAAATAAGTTATAGCCACATGTACTAATATAGAAAGATGTATAAAACACATTAAGCAAAACAAGCAAGTTGCAAACAATTTATTTTTATGTCTATGTATGCATAATCACTTTTGGATAGAATAAAGAAAACAGATAACAGTAGTCTGAATTTTTATCTATGAGCACCTATCATTTTAATAATAATTAGAAAATGTTTACAAATCTCTATAAAACCAGAAAAAAAAAAGACACAAAACAAAGTTATTTTGGGGAGAGTCAAAAACAAATTTCTAAAGTACATAATGTCCTAAAAACTTTTTAACTCTATGAGGCACCCAGGTCTCTGAGACTTTTAAAGGCTTTTTTTGATCTTTAGGCTTTGAAAAAACAGCACCTGGCAACCAAATGAAACATATAATAAACCCTCCATATTTTGGACTACATTTAAAATACCATGGCACATTATACTAAGTGAAATAAGTCAGTTACAATAAGACAAATAATGCATGATTCCAATTATATGAAGTACCTAGAAAGGGGGGAGGGGAAAAGTGGAGTTACTAATTAATGAACAAGTTTTCGTCAAGCAAGATGAATAAGCTCTAGAGATCTGCTGTTCAACACTGTACCTACAGTCAACAATAACACATTGTACACTTGAAATTTTTTTAAGAGGGTAGATCTCATATTGTGTTCTTTCCACAATAAACTTTTTTTTTTTTTTTGCGGTACACGGGCCTCTCACTGTTGTGGCCTCTCCCGCCGCGGAGCACAGGCTCCAGACGCGCAGGGCCAGCGGCCATGGCTCACGGGCCCAGCCGCTCCGCGGCATGTGGGATCCTCCCGGACCGGGGCACGAACCCGTGTCCCCCGCATCGGCAGGCAGACTCTCAACCACTGCGCCACCAGGGAAGCCCCACAATAAACTTTTTTTAAAAAGAAAGTTAACATTGGTACAATACTATGAGATAAAATAAAATGCAATAAAACATAATACAATACCATGGCTTAGGTAACTAGCTTAAATTAAAATGAAATTTTAAAACCTGGAGATATACAAAAATGCAAGTTCACATTTAAAGAATTTTGTTTCTACATATTTTACTAATTGTGGACTGGACTAGTTTATGAGCTCCTGAAAGGGTCTGTTTTTCATAAATTATAAGCTGTGTACCCCTGGATTCTAGCAACTACTTGTAGTTGATCTCAAATTTCTATAAAGGAATAAATGAATGTCAGGTCCCTTATGACATGTGTTTATTTCTAGGCACACAAGTATTTTGTTTTTAAATATACTGTGATATCTTGGGAAATTTACTTAAATTCTGCATGCCTCAAAGCTCATCTTTAAAAATAAGAAAACTAGGTTAGATGATCTATTATAGCACTCTTAGATTTTATAATTCTATAATTTTCTCACTTTATGGTATTACATCATGGGCTTCTGAGTCAGGACAGGTATCTATTTAAACCCTATTTTTGTCACCATGAAACAAGGTAAGCTACTCAACTTCTGGGGGGTCTCAGTTTCCTTATATATAAAATGGGGATAAACAATCACTTCTTCAGAGTATTATGAGATATAATTTAGATAAGGCACACAGCTGCAACTAAACGAATGTTAGTTCTTTCTCTTGGTAGTCTAGGCAATAACAGCCATGTCACAGTCAGAGTCAAACTACTCATATTAAGTGATAAACACATTAGTGTTTTGTAACTCATGATTATTTATATTAAGAATGTAGATGTACCCACTTCTGACAAAGCTGATTAAAAAGAACTCTGGGAGAAAGCGGTCCTCTTTCAGTCTCCTTCATGCTGTGAAGAAACAGGAACAAGGCTGAGGTCAATGGTCCAGGGCTTGAAAGTTCCACCACTAATGGGTCCTTTAAAAACATGATCAACTCTATATCAGAAATACACAATTTTTTAAAAAAATATTTTTTAAAATCTAAGTTACACTCTGTTTAAATGATGACTAAATCACCTCAAGTGTATATAAGATGAATATATAAAAAATGAAATTAAATGCCTTACCTTGAAAAATACAGGTATTTTCATATCCTCTGCCCTTTACTTAATAAAACTATTAGCTTAAGAGTGAAAAACCAGCTTGTAACTGTCCCTTAATGTGCTCTCCTAAAATAAAAGTACCCATCGACTTGATATTTGTACAAATTCACAAATTTGTACAAATTCACAAATAATCACAAATTATATTTATGAGCAAAACTCCATGCTCTTCTTTTCCCCAAATATTTTACTAACAAAATAAGGAATGAGAAATTATGTCACAAATTGGTACACTATCTCCCTCTTTTAAAGGAGAGAGACATACAGTTTGACAAAAGCAGCTACAACTGTGTGAAGGAGCAACACTCTTTATTCTAGAATTTTTTCCCCGTCAAGTTTTATCTTCTAAAATGTTATCCTTGCTAGTAACCCCTCTCCTTACAGACAATGAATAAAAAGCAGATCCCAAATATAATCCTCAGACTCTATAGAATGTTATCTTCTAAGACAACTATCACATATGTTGTCTCATTCATAAACTCATGAAATACAAATTACATATATATTTCATACCAACTATCCTTAAAAATCAGCCATCTGGCAAAACCACAGAAAAGACAGGCTATAATTTTCTATAGCTTTTGAATATCATAAGTGATTTCTGCAATGTTCAGTAAATTGAAAGCTACCTCAAGGGTCAAAAGTAAAATCGAAGGCAGTTTCAAAGCTCAAGCACTAAGGTGCAGTATCCCCTGCTCCCAACTTAAGTATTTTGAGACAGTTTAAAAACTTCAGAACTGAGTGAGTAAATAACCTGTTTTTAAAAGTATATTTAAAATTTGAAAACAAAAGCAAGTTTATTGATGAGAATGAAATATGGGTGAATCTCACTAACATGTTGACAGAAGCCAAATGTAAAAGAGTCCATATTGCATAACTTCATTTATATATAATATTAAAACAGGCAAAACTAATCTGCTCTTTAGAAACCAGGTTAGTGGCTATCCTTGTGAGGCAGGCAGGGAATGGAAGGCAACCTGAAGGGGGCTTCTAGCAGCTGGTAAAGCTCTGTTTCTCGAGAAAAATGTTGGTTAGTTTCAGTTCAGTGTATTCAGTTTGTGAAAATTCATCAACTCTACATTTATGATGTACACTCCTCTGTGTGAATACTTCAATAAAAAGTTTTTTAAAAGTAAGCACACTGCTGCCCAGAGATAAACCCACGCACACATGGTCACCTTATTTTTGGTAAAGGAGACAAGAATATACAGTGGAGAAAAGACAGCCTCTTCAATAAGTGGTGCTGGGAAAACTGGACAGCGACATGTAAAAGTATGAGATTAGATCACTCGCTAACTCCATACACAAAAATAAACTCAAAATGGATTAAAGACCTAAATGTAAGGCCAGACACTATAAAACTCTTAGAGTAAAACATAGACAGAACACTCTATGACATAAATCACAGCAAGATCCTTTCTGACCCACCTCCTAGAAAAATGGAAATAAAAACAAAAATAAAATGGGACCTAATGAAACTTAAAAGCTTTTGCACAGCAAAGGAAACCATAAACAAGATGAAAAGACAACCCTCAGAATGGGAGAAAATATTTGCAAATGAAGCAACTGACAGAGGATTAATCTCCAAAATTTACAAGCAGCTCATGCAGCCCAATATCAAAAAAACAAACAACCCAATCAAAAAATGGGCAGAAGACCTAAACAGACATTTCTCCAAAGAAGATATACAGATTGCCAACAAACACATGAAAGAATGCTCAACATCATTAATCATTAGAGAAATGCAAATCAAAACTGCAAGGAGGTATCACCTCACACTGGTCAGAAGGGCCATCATCAAAAAATCTACAAAAAATAAATGCTGGAGAGGGTGTGGAGAAAAGGGAACCCTCTTGCACTGTGGGTAGGAATGTAAATTGATACAGCCACTATGGAGAACAGGATGGAAGTTTCTTAAAAAACTAAAATTAGAACTACCATATGACCCAGCAATCCCACTACTGGACATATACCCTGAGAAAACCATAATTCAAAAAGAGACATGTACCACAATGTTCACTGCAGCACTATTTACCATAGCTAGGACGTGGAAGCAACCTAAGTGTCTATAGACAGATGAATGGATAAAGAAGATGTGGCACATATATACAGTGGAATATTACTCAGCCATAAAAAGAAACGAAATTGAGCTATTTGTAGTAAGCTGGATGGACCTAGAGTCTGTCATACAGAGTGAAGTAAGTCAGAAAGAGAAAAACAAATACCGTATGCTAACACATATATATGGAATGTAAAAAAAAAAAAAAGGTTCTGATGAACCTAGGGACAGGACAGGAATAAAGATGCAGACGTAGAGAATGGACTTGAGGACATGGGGAGGGGGAAGGGGAAGCTCACCAAGTGAGAGAGTAGCATTGGCATATATACACTACCAAATGTAAAATAGATAGCTAGTGGGAAGCAGCCGCATAGCACAGGGAGATCAGCTCGGTGCTTTGTGTCCACCTAGAGGGGTGGGATAAGGAGGGTGAGAGGGAGGCGCAAGAGAGAGGGGATATGGGGATATATGTATACGTATAGCTGATTCACTTTGTTATACAGCAGAAACTAACACAACATTGTACAGCAATTATACTCCAATAAATATGTTAAAAAAAAAGTAAGCACACTGTTGATATTCATATAAATATTAACAAATTGAATCCAGCAACATAGAAGAAGAAGAATACATCATAACTAACAGGGGTTTGTCCCAGGAATACAAGATAGGTTTAACATTTGAAAATCAATCAATGTAACTTACCACATTAACAGAGAATAAAGAAGAAAAACTATGATAATCTCAGTAGATGCTGGAAAAGCACTTGACAAAATTCAACATCCATTCATGAAGAAATGCTCAGAAAACTAGGAATAGAAGGGAATGTCCTCAACCTTATAAAGAACACCTGTGAAAAACCTACAGTTAAGTTCATTCTTTTTGGGCTTCCCTGGTGGCGCAGTGGTTGAGAATCTGCCTGCTAATGCAGGGGACACGGGTTCGAGCCCTGGTCTGGGAGGATCCCCCATGCCGCGGAGCAACTAGGCCCGTGAGCCACAACTACTGAGCCTGCGCGTCTGGAGCCTGTGCTCCGCAACAAGAGAGGCCGCGACAGTGAGAGGCCCGCACACCGTGATGAAGAGTGGCCCCCGCTCGCCACAACCAGAGAAAGCCCTCGCACAGAAACGAAGACGCAACACAGCAAAACTAAATTAATTAATAAAAACTCCTACCCCCAACATCAAAAATTAATTAATTAAAAAGTTCATTCTTTTTTTTTCAGTGCAGTGTCTAGTCTGTTTTTTTTTTTAAAGAAGATGTTGGGGGTAGGAGTTTATTAATTAATTTATTTATTTTTGGCTGTGTTGGGTCTTCGTTTCTGTGCGAGGGCTTTCTCTAGTTGTGGCGAGCGGGGGCCACTCTTCATCACGGGGCGCGGGCCTCTCACTGTCGCGGCCTCTCTTGTTGCGGAGCACAGGCTCCAGACGCGCAGGCTCAGTAGTTGTGGCTCACGGGCCTAGTTGCTCCGCGGCATGTGGGATCCTCCCAGACCAGGGCTCGAACCCGTGTGCCCTGCATTAGCAGGAAGACTCTCAACCACTGCACCACCAGGGAAGCCCCTGCAGTGTCTAGTCTTAAATCCTCTTCTTTTTTTTTTAAATTGAAGTATATTGGTGTACAAGATTACATAAGTTACAGGTGTACAATATTATTATTCATAATTTTTAAAAGTTATACACCATTTATAGTTATTATAAAATATTGGCTATTCCCCGTGTTGTACAATGTAACTTGTAGCTTATTTTGTACCTACTTTTTTCTTTTTTTTATGGCCTCACCATGCAGGATCTTAGTTCCCCAACCAAGGATAGAACCCATGCCCCCTGCATTGGGAGTGCAGAGTTTTAACCACTGGACTGCCAGGGAAGTCCCTGTACCTACTCTTTATAATGAAGGACTGAGTGTTTTTCCCTTAATTTTGGGATTAAAGCAAGGATGTCTGCTCTCATCACTTCTATTCAACATGTTACTGGTGGCTCGAGCCAGCAAAATAAAGTAAGGAAAAGAAAGAAAAGGCATACAGATTACGAAGGACCAAATAAAACTGGTGACTGAAAGAGTAGTGATCTACACTGATAGTCCCACAGCCCAGGTCTGCTGTATGTCCTAAAAAACTAAGACCTAAGATTGAAAATTCCCCTCTTAGAATGACACAAACCTACAATGATCAGCTATAATATGATTGCCATATATAGTAATTTCACAGCTCCACATGTGAAATACTTAAACCTAACATCCAATCACAGTTAATAAGAAATCTTTTCAAATGACTAGCATTAACTTCCATTTAGTAAAGTAGTCTTCACTATCTCACTACAATCTAGAAGAGGACACTGGGCTCTAACATAAAAATTTTAAGAGGCTGAACAGGCAATGAGTTTACAGACTGCCTTTTCAACAAAAAAATACAACAATATTGTCTTTAAAAATTGCCTCCTTGGAAGAAAAATCTAAGATTACTACACTGGGCTAAGAACTTTTAGAACTCCTCTTTCTTAAGTGTTTCAAAAGCCAGATCATGAGCTATACATTCACTCTCTGTTCTTCTAAAACACACACACACAAATCAATTTCTAACTGAAATCGTAACTATTAGCGTAAATGCCCTCCAGCCCAAGACCACCAGGAACACATCTGTAGTTGAACAAGGTGGGTTTATTACTTGTTCTACTGAGGGAGAACACACACAATGGGGAACCATGGAGTGTCTCTCAGAGGGTATTCAAAAGAACTGATGTAGAATTTGGGCTTTAGTTGCATGATTTAGGGAAGAAGTTAATCTAAGGAAAATAATCTAAGGAAGCAGAGGTCTGCTCTCAATTGGATGCTGTCTGAAAGTGAGGGTATTTCTACAATTGGATATCTCAATAAAAGGAGGCTAGAATGAGGATAAAGCTGTAACTAGTTAAAAAAAAAGTCGCAGTGACTCATTTAGGCCAAAAGAGGGTGTTTGGGATTTTCTAAGTGGTAGAGTTTGTGTTTAGAGAAAATTATGAAGTGGCCTTGCTCTGTCTCATTGTAACAGTCTTGGAGTAACCTAGCTCGAGTCTGGTATTCTGTGAGATTGTTTGAATAACATGGCCTAACTGTGGGTGTCAGGCTAGCTTCTGAATGTCAAAGGCTGCCTTTTTTCCCCTTTCTCATTAGTTTAAAAACCCAATGTCAAATTAGGCTCCAAAAAACCTTTAGATGGTCACTATTAAAATTAAATCTACCTTTAAAGAGCAAAAATGCTGTATTTAAGTAGTTGTCACCAGTAACTACAAAACAGGAATCCTAGACATTTCATTCAACAAAAGGCAAAACCGTTTGTCTTTTCTAGTATGTCTGTTTGAAAGCTGCCTCAACATTTTTTGTGCTGTCTGACCCATGATACGTTTGAACTATAACATACCTTAAAGCTATGACTTTAGAAGTTTTAAATCTTATCGTTTATTTTCACAAAATGCTTCTGAATTATTTTTTCAAATTCTCTGACTACCATCTCAATTGATAGTTGTGACAAATAAGAAAGATAGGTTTTGGCAACATCACTGGCTTATCTAAACAGAGCTATTATCCAGCTAATTATATTTCTCACCAGTGGAGAGTCTGAGGAAGGGACAATCTTGAGTTTTGTACCGTGTTCTTTGATCTCATTCATCAGTTCAGTAAGAATGTAAGACTGTGCCAAATTCTGAAAGAAAACAAAAGCAACATCTTCTGATTCAGTTATAATATGCCTCTGATTTTACAGAATAAATACTCTCCCAAAGCTTCAAATGTCATCTGGCCTAGCAAAAATATTTTTAAGTTTTAGAAAATTTAATTGAATGCATTTTACATTTAATAAGTGTCACTACTACTGACAGAGCCATGGTAAAATACAGAGATCTTTCAGAAGCAGTGTGGAAAAAGAAGGTGTATGTATGTGTATGACAATGGCTAAAGATAGCCTAACCAATCAAAAAGAAAACAGACAGACTTCTAGACGAACATTTAGCAGTCATGTGACAGTCCACAGGTGTGCCAATAAACACAAATTAATATAATTTTAATATATTATTATATTATTTTAATTTTAATATAATATTAATTACATTTTACAAAGTTTTATCATGGCTCTTACCTGCATGACTGCATTAAAAAAGCAAGTATTTCCTAAATTTGTAATTCCTTTTACAGATGTTACACTGCTGTCTTTTCTTCCCTTTTTATCACCTGTTTCACATTTTTCTTCATAAAGTTTTATGATTCTAGAAAATGCATCTAAGGTAGAGAAAACATAATGGACATGAGATTTAAAATTAAATACATATCATTTGACATAATTTAAATGTATTATTTAAAATTAAATAAGATTTTCCTCTGAATCAATGTTCCTGAAGGGCAAGAATACAAACGCAAAGAAGTATCTCCTGTTTTGTATCCTACTGCTAAAGCAGTTAATTTTAATTTGTCTTAATATACACATCCGTACCTCAGATCACACTGTAGAATAAATTCCAGATGAATTTAAAAATAAAATATTTTAGGGGCTTCCCTGGTGGCGCAGTGGTTGGGAGTCCGCCCGCCGATGCGGGGGACACGGGTTCGTGCCCCGGTCCGGGAGGATCCCACATGCAGCGGAGCGGCTGGGCCCGTGAGCCATGGCCGCTGAGCCTGTGCGTCCAGAGCCTGTGCTCC
The DNA here is from genome assembly GCF_005190385.1 of Monodon monoceros. NCBI lineage: Eukaryota > Metazoa > Chordata > Mammalia > Artiodactyla > Monodontidae > Monodon > Monodon monoceros. Next base: position 30,953,799 of record NW_021703771.1, read on the forward strand.
ACAGCGGGAGAGGCCACAACGGTGAGAGGCCCGTGTACTGCAAAAAAAATAAATAAATAAAATAAAATATTTTAAAATGAAGTTAAAAAAAAGTAGGAAGGACCAGATCTTGGTTTCTAAACACCATTCCCACTAAAAGGAATGAATACCCCTTGAAGGAAAGGCTGATTCTAAACCTGGGGCAGCAAAAGAGGCAAATGAGCCTATAACATTTTTGTTATGCCAGAAAATAAGGAAGTGCTCAAAAAAAAAAAAAGGTACGTCAAAACACACAGGCGTCATTTTAAACAGGTTCCCAATGGTCCAATCTGGAACAATTTGAATATCAAAATAAAGAAGGGTACTGATAAATTATTATTCACTGAACAAAATGAGAATGAGTCTGCCCCGATAACAGATTTTTAAAATGAGGATAAAAGAAAAAAAGTTTTCCTTACAAGAGAATGCCAACTAATAGAAAGAAGATCTTCCCAGACCAGGGCTCGAACCCATGTCCCCTGCATTGGCAGGTGGATTCTTAACTACTGCGCCACCAGGGAAGCCCTCACACGGTTTTCATAAGGATTAAATGAGCTAAGTGTTTTTAAAATAAATTTATTTATTTTTAAATTTTTGGCTGCATTGGGTCTTCATTGCTGCATGCGGGCTTTCTCTAGTTGTGGCAAGCGGGGGCTACTCTTCGCTGCAGTGCGTGGGCTCCTCATTGCGGTGGCTTCTCTTCTTGCGGAGCATGGGCTCTAGGCGCACAGGCTTCAGAAGTTTTGGCACGTGGGCTCAGTAGTTGTGGCTCACAGGCTCTAGAGCACAGGCTCGGTAGTTGTGGCGCACGGGCTTAACTGCTCTGAGGCATGTGGGATCTTCCCAGACCAGGGCTCAAACCTGTGTCCCCTGCATTGGCAGGTGGATTCTTAACCACTGTGCCACCAGGGAAGGCCCAAATGAGTTAAATTTGCTTTGCAAAGCACCTGGCATGCTAAGCACTATTTAAGAGTGTGAAAAACAGCCCAGAGAGGCCCCCGAAATTGTTATTTGTGCCAAAATCCGTATCTTCATGAACTATCCTTCATGTCCCCTGTTTATCTACTCTCACTTTTCTCTCTTTAATCATTTCCTATATTTTCTGGGGGTGTTCCCCTCAAGTTTATCTCATTTCTAACTGGATTTTCTGAATTGCTAATATGAGTTTTGCCTTTTACATTGACTTTGTGGTTTTCATGATCGTGGCTTTTCTTTCTGACACGTGGAAACCTCTCACTGAGAGAAATAAATTGGTGGTTTCTCAGATGTTTCTTTCATTAAGCAAATCTATTACAAGGAAAAAAATTTTCTTTCAACTCTTAACTTTTATCCCGTGATGCAATATTTTATCATAAACTCTATTACCTGTTTTTCCCCTTTATTCCTGTTTGTTTATTCTTTAAACATTATTGGTTGTTACTGGATATCTGTTGTCTAGATAATGAAGAGCTGTTTTTAACGCCCAACCCTAGAATTCTGAGTTAACAGAGAAAAGAACTAGCAAAATAGATCTCTTCTCCTGTCCTCCAGATATTAAAATAAGTGATAAAAATTAAACCCCATTACAGAGCTTGGGGACAAAGGCTGGTACAATCAATGGAGAAGGTCACTGAGGTGCAGAGTCCAGGCACAGAAAAAAGGAAAAGCAGGAAAAGGCCAGACAGTATTCAAACCTACAAGGGAATGTAAAAGCAAATGAAAAAAGCCAGCCAGTGCGTAAGAAGCACTACACAAACAAGAGGAAGCCCCATACAGATCCTGGCTGGGTTTGCAAACGAGAGCAATCCACCTCTTAATTATATCTGAGATTCTAACTAAAGCCCAGAATTAGCCGGTTTCAGGCTCACATTATAGCTGTTGCCACTAGATGGTTTCACAGTGATTTTTAAGAGATTTAAGATGAAAGAGTAATTAAATCCAAGCAGTGCTCCATCTTTTGGGGCAAGGCTGTTACTCTGATTTTACGTTAACAAAACTCAGTTTCCAACAGGTTAAGTGATTTGCCCAAAGGTATAATGATAATCTTTTGATTATAAATCCGTTGTCATTTTGCCAGGTAATTTCTATTCAGTGATTTATGCACAATGAGAAGAATTACAAAAACTAGCAGGAAAGATTCTTACAGATTTGAGTACATGCAACCACAAACAAACATGCTTTCTCAAAAGTATTTCCTTTCGTTAACATCCTTAATAAATGTTGCCATAATATTTTTTAGCTTATTAATATGAAAACGGAGTGGTTGGGGAAAATAAACTATATAGATTATATTAACTATATATAAATATATAATATATATCATAAATATATATTTATTATTCACTTGGAAAAATACTTCCAGAAATAAATTATATTTTAGTCTTATAAGACCAAATAGCATTTTTTAAACCATAATATGCAAATGATTTATGTATCTGTGTACCACATTTACCCATCAGTTTTCAAAACATCTGGGACAGCATCCTAAAGTAAACAATGTTCATAAGACCATCTGGTCAAAACTGCAGGCAAAAAAAAGCGTAAGCATATGGAAAAACAGATTTTACCCTTCCCTTCAGCAGTAAGGGATGACAAATGTCAAACCTAGATATATCCACGCTTCACTGTGCGATGCTTTTCAGCACCACCTGGCTCTCCATGCATATAGCCACCAAATATGGACAGCACTGCCAGAAAGAACATATCCACGGGGCAATGGCAATAAAAATAGTTTATTTCATGGTTAAATAGCCACTTCACACAAGTGGCAAGAGTCTGTTTGTTGACTTTTACATTTATTAAGTCTGTGAGAATATGCTCAAAATTAATTATGCTATTAGACTTGAATATTAAATAAATCAGATAATATAACTAGAAAATAGAATGACATTTTCTAAGAACTATTTATATGTATCTTAAAGTGCAACTTTTTCATTTTCTTAATACTAAGTAGCATGTTTATAAATTGTAACAACTCAAATAAAATTGATTTATCAAATGTCCACTGTGTACCAGGTACTATATGAACCACTATCTGTAATTATTTATAACTAATTGCCTATGATTTATGAATAGAGTATAAGGACATATAGTGAACAGCATAGAGATATTAAGCCTTAAATTCATGATAACACCTTGGTAAAACTTTTAGAAACTAAGTATTTATGTACATTTGCTCACTAAGAAACTGTCAGCTGAGAGTTTAAGATTCTAGTTTAAAACAAGCATGTATGAATCAGTCTCTCAATTATCTGACCTACAAACAGGTATGCATTTTAATAAAATGCAATTTATTACTTCCAATGAAGAATAATTATTGATCATTTTGTCTTTAGAGACAACAAAGCTTTCTCAATATGGCAGTGATTTTAGATCATATTCACTTTAAGAACTCTTCCTTTACAAACACAGAATGAACGCACTAAGGACTGAACTTCAAGATGTTTTGAAGTATGATATAATTAAAAGGACAAAGCTGCTACAGCAATAACAAAAAAGATAAACTACACAAAATTTTGATCATTTGTTGTTTTCCTCAAGTTTTACCTGAACCCATGAAATGCCTGTAATTAAAAAGAATCTTCACAGAATTTCGGGGTTAGAAGGTTATTAATAATATATATCACATATATAAATATAATATATGTAAGATATATTTATAATAAAATATATAAATATATATATCATTATCTCACCTTACTTATCTCCTTTATATTACCAACACTGTCATCAGGTATTGCACTTATGTAATAATATAACATAGACCCCAGAATGCAAAGAACATTAAGAGGAAACTTCAGGCATTCTAGATAAATTTTTATAGGTCTTTTATATTCCTATCTTTTTATAGGTCTTTTATAGGTCTTATATATCTTTAAGCCTATAATCTGAGTATTCAAAGAGTAGCTGGTTAATTGAGCAGACCTGATGGGCTTTGTACATAACTCAAGTCTTATAAGACAGAAAACTGGCTGAAGCAAGCAAAGCCAAAATAAAGAGAAGAAAAACACTGTTTCCACACTTGGCTAAGACTAAGGCTATCTAATATCTAAAAAGTAACCTTAAGTACGTCAAATTTTTCTACCATAAAAACGACTCCAACACAAAGATCCTCTATTTTTTTAAACCAAGTTTAAAGATATTAAGTTATAAATTTTTAAAAACCCTGAATGTACCAGAAAACTGTGGGTGAATATCTTTATAAACGTGGAGTACAAAAGACTTTCAAAGCATGACCCCAAAGGCTAAAAAACCATTACAGAAAAGACTGATGGACTTGGCAACAATGACACTAAAAACTTCATTACTGCCCCCCCAAACCAAACCAAAAAACCTAAAAACTATAAACAAAGTTAAACATAGAAAAACAAGTATTCTTGTCAACTATACCCTTTGTATAATCTTTCTGGAGGCAGCTAAACAACAGTAATCAAAATTTAAGATGTGTTTATAAACTGGCCAGAAATTCCAAAAAATTTAACCTACAGAAACAGAAGAATAAGTACACAGAGATGCAGCTTTGCTCATCTTGGAGAAAACTGAAAACAACCAATAGTGGATTTGTTGCCAAGTAATATTAAATGTCTCTCTTTTCTCAAAGGTATAAATATTTGTGAATTGCCTTGGTTAAACCAGAAACAGAACACTGGTACATCCCAAGTTTCTCATAGACACGGGGAAAGCAAACTTATTTTGCAGTTTGCTTATTTAAAGAAAAAGTCTGAGAGCATCATCTCCTCTGATAACTTTCCCCACTGTAAAGATGATGATCAAACGAAGGCACACAGCTATGTGTAGGGAGTAGATTTAAACCCAGGTAGTCTGGGTTCAGAATCCACACACTTAACCATTATGATTTGCTATCTGTCTGTATAACAATGGATGATGAGGTTAATACGTGTGACAAGTTAAGACACTAATGAAATGCTAGTAGTGATATGAAAGAAAAGACCACTTCTTTTAAGCAAAAGCTGGATGTAATCAATTGCTAGATGCCTTTGGTGTGTGAATTTACAGTTTGTTTTTGTTTTCTTTGCGGTACGGTACGCGGGCCTCTCACTGTTGTGGCCTCTCCCGTTGCGGAGCAACAGGCTCCGGACGCGCAGGCTCAGCGGCCATGGCTCACGGGTCCAGCCGCTCCGCGGCATGTGGGATCTTCCCGGACCGGGGCACGGACACGTGTCCCCTGCATCGGCAGGCGGACTCTCAACCACTGCGCCACCAGGGGAGCCCGAATTTACAGTTTTATTAAAGTTTATAGTAGCCCTTCTCAAAGGGTTCCTCAAAAATAATTAAGCCCTAATGCCATAGGTACCCACTGTACCCAATTAACTTCTCCCTATATATATCCACAAGTTAGTGCCATTTCGGGGGGGAACTGAGAAAACAGTCATTCAAGTAACTCTGTGTTCTGTAGTTCGGATGAGGAACCACAGATTTACATCCCTACAGGTAAAACAAATTGTTTTTGAAGTGTTCAACATTTTTTGTCCCTAACCCCTTTTATATATGGAAATAACTATTTTTAGTACTTATTTATGAAAATGCAAATTTCTTAGGCATATGGACTGTCACTTTATAGTAGAACAAAATGTATTACTTTATAAAGAAAAGTCAAAGTATTACATTACAAACTGTTACTGTAAAAGGGTACAATATTATTTATTCTCAGATACATTATTTCAGATCCCAAATGTACCATACTTTCTTATTTCAAAAAGATACAGCAGGGCTTCCCTGGTGGTGCAGTGGTTGAGAGTCCGCCTGCCGATGCAGGGGACATGGGTTCGTGCCCCGGTCCGGGAAGATCCCACGTGCCACGGAGCGGCTAGGCCCGTGAGCCATGGCCGCTGAGCCTGCGCGTCCGGAGCCTGTGTTCCGCAACGGGAGAGGCCACAACAGTGAGAGGCCCGCGTACCGCAAAAAAAAAAAAAAAAAAAAAGATACAGCAAACTTATACTTAATAAAACCAAAAGAACCAACATAACAAGTCTTTTTATACCAAGAGCATAAGCTTAATGAATTTAACAGAATATAATATTTTATGCTCTCTTTAAGTTCTTTGAAAATGGCATCCCACCAGTATTAAAATTATGGGCCAAATTTATTGGTTTAGAAAAGAATGTGGGATTATCTATCATCTGTCTAGTTCACACATAGCAAACCAATATTCAATGATATAATTTCAACAGGAATTCCCGTATTCTATAAGTGTTTGTAGAACACTTGCATGACATTTACTAGACTACCGAAGTGAGAAATAAGCCCTTCAGAGAATATTGGCCCACTTTTAACAACACATATTTCTGGGTGGGTCTCACAAGAAAGTTTTCTTGCTCTTTTTCAATCTTGTGTTATATGACCTTTTCGTTATATGGGGATTTTATTTGTTGTTTTTAGTTTTCTTGTACATGTTTGAGGGGGAGAGTGTGGAGAGATTTTTTTTTTAAAGCAAATCCTAGCATCAGATGTGGCATCTACACAGCTGTAAGCATTCTTCTGGGAACCAGCACTGGGATTCCCTCAACTGCTTAATGCAATTACCTAAACCAGTCATGTAGTATTAATGTAATTTGCCCATTTCTACAGCTGAAAAGAAGTTTAATCTTTAAAGAGTAAAAAGGAAAAGCTTGCTATTCCACTACTTGTCTACTTTGGAACCAACTAAGAATTACCTCATATGTTTGTTCTCAAAATTCCACTAACTCCTAGTTAACCATTAGCCTTAGAAATCTTTATTTGGTCATATAATAAATTGATATTGACATATGAATGGGCAGGTATACATATTAAGGCATTCCTGTGTATCTCCCTCCATAGTACAGTAAGTGATCTTTCTGAAATACAAAACTGATCATCCACTTCTCCTCTTAGAACCTATAAGTGGCTCTTCATTGCCTCCAGGATAAACTCTAAACTTACAAGGCTCTTCAACAGCTGCTTCTACTTACCTCCAGAGTCTCACCTCTCACCACCCCCCCATCATCACAAAACTCAACCCTGCAGCTCTATACAATCCCCTGAACGTATCAGGCTCCCTCATTTATGAGCTATCTCCTCTGCCTGGAGCACACACCCCTTCCCTCTCTGCCTACCTAACATCTAGCTATCCTTCAGATTCCAGCTTAGAAATCTCTTCCTCTCAATAAAACCTTCCTGGATCCTCTAGTCCAGATTAGATACTACTCCAAAGTGCTCTCACAGGCCCCTGTTCTTGCTCCTCACAGCACTATTTAAACAGCAATTATAATTGTGATTTGTCAATATCCCTCACTAACCAAAAGATCAATAATGGCAGGAACTGAGAAATAGATCTGTCTCATTCACCACCGTATCTCCAATATCTAGCACAGTGTCTGGCACAAGGTAGAAACTCAAGTATATTAATAGACTGAATGAATAAATAAAATAATTTGATAATATTCAGGGGTGTTTTGGTGAAAATGCAAAGCGTATCTACTTCCTCAGTAAGAACTGCTCACATGCTAGTTCAGTTCAATTCAGCAGTATTTACTACCTAGACATATGAGAATCAGAAAGAATATAGGCCAGGGTACAATCCTCAAGGCATGTACAGTTTTATAAACAAGACACAGATACATATGAAAGCTGAACGCCACAAAATCAAGTGTTAAGATTCTAAAGTATGCTACATAGAAGAAGAGATAAAACAAAGGATTGGGAAAGTGTCACTGAAGTAGGATCTGAGCTGAGCCTTAAGGCAAGAAAGACTGAAGACAGAAACTATAAAGACAGAAATGCGCTAGTTTAGCAGTTCTCAAAGTGTATCTGAAGACAAGCCCCCCCTTTTGGGTGTCCTTAAGCTCCAAGATATTTTCATAATAAGCCCAAGATGTTATTTGGTTTTCTTACTTTTGTTCATTCTCAATTATACAATGCAGTTTTACAGAGGCTACAGGACATGTGATATCAGAACAGACTGAATGCAGAAGTAGATATGAGAATCCAGCTGTTTCTATTAAGCCAGACATTCAAGAGATTTGGAAAAATGTAAAACAATGCCACTCATTAGGTTTGTGTTGTTTTGGAAACCGTTATCTTTTCTAAAAATATGTTATTTGTGTTAACATGTAATGGAATTACAGCTATTTTTTCAGTAAATTAATAAATATTCTAATTTTTTATATTTAATTTCTAATATGATAAATATTAATAGATATACCCTACCTAACCAAAGCTCTTTAAGTCCTCAATAATTTTTTAAGAGTCTAAAGGGCTACTGGGAACAAAAGTTGAGATTCACTGAGCAGAGAAGCTGAATTAGATGTATCAGACATGAAATTAGCCCAGGCATCGTATAACTTAAAAACATGTTTAAGGTACAGGTACAGGCTTTCCTCTCAGTAGTTATATTTACTTAATGCAAAATATAAAAAGGCTCCATTTAAATCACTCTCATCCTGCCATCTGAACACAATATATACAGTTTCATAGTCTTTTTGAATTACCATATACAGACATTTCTACAATCGTCACGATTATCATTTAAAATAGCTATATAATCATATCCAGCATTCTTACAAACCTCAATAGCAACTTTCATATTTGATTTGTAAAGTATCTTATAAAAATATTACTACCCCAAAAAACTTACTTCTAAAATACCAAGGGATATCATTTTAAATCAAACTTGCCTGAGAGCTGCTGTAACTTGGAACACAAAGATACTAACATTTTGCCCTAGAACTTCTGGAAACCCTGGATTCAGAACTATGTCTCACCCTAACTTTTTTTTCTTGCAGTACGTGGGCTTCTCACCGCTGTGGCCTCTCCCGCCGCGGAGCACAAGCTCCGGACGCGCAGGCTCAGCGGCCATGGCTCACGGGCCCAGCCGCTCCGCGACACGCGGGATTCTCCCTGACCGGGGCACGAACCCGCATCCCCTGCATCGGCAGGCGGACTCCCAACCACTGCGCCACCAGGTAAGCCCTGTCTCACCCTAACTTTAAAGGCTCTACACACTCTCAAACTCCTTCAAGAACCTGTTTCCCCCATTCCAGGTGCTACCCATGGTTGCATAAACACAATTAAAGCTTCCATTGGTGTTTCCTTCCCGGCACCTGAAATGATTTCTTCTCTCCTCTCTACCTACTCAAGTTCATCCTTTAAGGGTCGGCTTGGAAGCCAGCTCCTCCACGATTCCTTTTGAGTTCCTTTCAATTGAACACTGCATCCCTCTTTGAATATTTGAAGGACTCTGAACATCACTCAAAATACAAACAAATTCTTTTCGACTTACATCATTTTTTAAATCTCACACTTTTTTTAAACTTCTTTAGGAAAGGTCTTATCAATCTCTCTTCCCATGGGAAAGAGGAAGAAAGTGCTGAGGAAAATGAGGCTCAGACAAACTGTAATATGCCCCAGGTCACAGAGCTAGTGATTGAAAGAGTCAAATTTGAATGCCAGACTCCCCTGACTCAAAGCCCATGGTTTTTCTCCCATACCATTCCACGCTCCCTACCTTACATCCTTTGTGATAATAAATATTCAAGAAATCTGTAAAACTGAATGGAATCAGACTGGCTTTGTTCTTAACCTCAAGGAACCTCTAACGTAAAAAATCCAGAGAAAATAATTTCTACAGTTGTACTTTTGCCACCCTTGCCATCATACCCCTACATTTCTTCTTCTTTTTTTTTATTTATTTTAATTTTATTTTTGGCTGTGTTGGGTCTTTGTTGCTGCACGTGGGCTTTCTCTAGTTGCAGCGAGCGGGGGCTACTCTTCGTTGCAGTGTGTCGGCTTCTCATTGTAGTGGCTTCTCTTGTTGCAGAGCGTGGGCTCTAGGCGCGTGGGCTTCAGTAGTTGTGGCACATGGGCTCAGTAGTTGTGGCTCACGGGCTCTAGAGCGCAGGCTCAGTAGTTGTGGCACACAGGCTTAGTTGCCCTGTGGCATGTGGGATCTTCCTGGACCAGGGCTCGAACCCGTGTCCCCTGCATTGGCAGGCGGATTCTTAACCACTGCGCCACAAGGGAAGCCCCCTACATTTCTTCTTATGGCCAACAAAACTAATGGGCAGCTTTCAGGAGACAGCATTAAGACCAACCTCTGTTCTATAGTATTAAATGCCTATAACCACCATATTTTCCAATGAATGAGTGATAAAATTAATCATTTCTTCTGCTGTCCAAGAACCTGAGTTTACCTCCTCTAGTTCCTCCTCCAATGTCTTCATCATTACTGTCTCAGAGCAACAGCTACCAAAAATCATTCTATATTGAGCTACAGAAAATACAGCTGAAAACTATATTTCTATATAATTTTTCAGTTTCTGATGCCACCTACTAAGCAGTTCAATTCCTGCTCTAAAGGCATTTCCAAATTACCATGGCCATTTATTCCCATTCACCTAGTTAATCAAAATCCTGAGGTATGTACTTGATTCCTCCTACTTTCCCTCACTCATTACACCTAGTCCACCCACTCTCCACCAGAACCCCTACTCATCTCTCACCCGCCCTACCACAATAACCTCCTTTTACCTCCTTAAGGATCTCCCCACCTCCAGTCTTAACCCACAACAGTCTATTCTCCATTTGGTAGAGTTATCTTTATTTTTAAAAAGATGAAATGACTATTACTCTTCTGCTTAAAACACTTTAATAGCTTCCATTACACTTCCAATAAAATAAAAATTCTTTACCATGGAATTCCTTACAGTATCCTTCATGACCTGCCCACCTACATCTTAACTTTACCACATTCTGCTTTCTCCCAGCAAACCACACTCCAGCCATATTGGCCTTTCTTGATCACTATGACCATGAGATTATTACTTATCACTGCAATCTGTTCTTTTCCTTTGTAGCACTTATCAAAGTTACATATGTGTTATGTTTCTGTCTGTCTCTCCCACTATGCTCTAAACTTCATGAGGGCAACATAAAAACTATTTTTGCTTTACCACTACATATCAAATAAAGCATAAAGCATGGCATGTGGTAGGCACTTAATATTTTTGAATGAAGAAACTCCTTCCCTATATATTCGTAATTTATATTAATGTGTATTATATACTTCTTATATGTTAGACAACAAAGTACAATATATAATACGTTACTATTGTATAATAAAGGATTTGGCTGTCTTTTGTCCCAGGTTCCTGAGAAGCCCCCTCTAAATCCTTGGATTTCCAGAGTGACAGGAGTGTCTGTTTTACTCATGGTGGGCCCCTCAGACCACACTTGATAGTTTATGTTAACAAAGTATTTTTTTAATCACTGTGGGACCTTAGACAATGTATGCGAATGAGATGACTCAGGATGGGAGCCAGCCATGCCAGAAAGACCAAACGTGTGATTAGAGGGTTGGGATCCTGGAAACTGAGTTACATCATGTGGCCAATGATTCAATCAGCCATGCCTATGCAATGAAACCCTAATAAAAACGCTAGACACCAAAACTACAGTGAGCTTCCCTGGTTAACAACAGTCTGTGTGTATTGTTACACATCAATGTGCTGAGAAGGTGATGCATCCTGACCCCACAGGAAGAAGACAGAAAAGTTTCATGTTTGGTACCTTCCCAGACCTCACCTTACATGTCTTTTCTTTTGGCCGGTCCTGATTTCTATTTCTTTTTGTTGTTGTTGCTATAATGAAACTGTAATTGTAAGTATAGCACTTTCCAGTGTTTTCTGAGTCATTCTAGCAAATTATTGAATTAAGAGGACAGTGGGAACCCCTGTAGCCAGTTAGTCGGAAACTGGGGGGGGGGGGCATCCTGAGAACACCTAGCTTGAGAATGGTGTCTGAAGTAAGGGCAATCTTTTGGGGGAACTGAGCCCTTAATCTGCAAGGTTAGCCTAATTCCAGGTAGTTAGCATCAGAACAGTATTCCAATGATATAACAGATATCATTTCATAAATGTGTCAGGGACTATGCAAGTATTTTTACACACATTATTTCTAAATCTTTAGAAAACATCCCTAAGCTTCACAACATTCCCACTTGATAGAATTATCGTACTAATTTTTTACATAAGGAAACTAAGGAGTCAAAGTCACACAGACAGTAGGTAATTTAGGTGGAACCTAAATTCAAATTCAGCATTGTTTGATTCAAAAGCCCACAATCCAGTCACTATCCTCTCCAACTTCTCATTATTAGTTATGTAAATACAACACAAGATAACATCACAAAACTGCTACCTAAGAATTCATGGCACTCATACTGGGAGGTCACGGTAAAATCCAAAGTACTCTTTATGAATTTATTATCTCTTTATAAGAATTATAAAATATGATACTTTAATACAAATTTCTTTAGCAACTGCTGTTAACTTACTTGTTTGTGTTTTTGAAACATGTTTCTGGAGAAAATCAACTATCTGAGCCAAAACCTTCTTATTACAATGTGTTGATAATTTTTCATCGCACTCATAACACCTGAAAAAATATACAGTGTAAGCAAATATTATGAAAGCATCTTCAATAATTTTGCACATCAGGTAATAAAGTTGGTATTTATCTACTTTTGTCTTTAAGTCATGGGGTAAGGGGGATACATAGGGTGAGGCAAGAGAAATGAGGTAAATAAGTCTACAGAAATAAGCAGGGGACAGTTCATACAGAGCCTTAGCGTTCAAATTAGAGTTTTGGTAGTTTATCCTAAGTGTAACAGAGTGCCATGAGAGGCTTAATAAGCAGGCGAGTGATAAGATCCAATTTACATTTTGAAAACACCACTCTGACTAATGTCATATTGGATGGCATCAGGAATAGAGAGAGATCAGGGCAGATGCAGTGGATCTGGAGAGAAATGAACAGACATATATTTTCAGGTAGAAGCAGTTAACGAATTGGATATAAAAGATAAGGAAGAGGAAAGGGAGAAGCTGATGTGGGTATGTCAGTGATTCTCAAACAGGAGCAATTTTGTCCCCCAGGGGACATTTGGCAGAATTGTGAAACATTTTTGGTTGTCACAACTGGGAAAGCTGCTACTGGCACCCAGTGGTTAGAGGCCAGAGCTAATCCTGTCCCCTCACAGGACAGTCCCCCTCACAACAAAGAATTATCAACTCAAATGACAACAGTATTGAGACTGAGAAATGCTGGTCTAGATGAAACAAGATATCCTGTGAGCACATAGTGTTTAAAGCTGGGTGGTGGATATAGAGGAATTCATTATACCATATGTTTACTTTTGTTAAAAGGTTGAAAAATAAAATAAGATAAAAAGGGGAAGGAAACAACTGCAAGGCTCCTGGCTTAAATACTTAAGCGATGGAGGTTCCACTTACAGAGACAGGGAAGACTGGATGAGGTGTTTTATTTTGTTTGGAGTTTATTTGTGAAGAGGGGGTTAGAGAAGAGATTTTGAAAAGCACATTCCTTTTCAGAAAACTACCCTCCACTAAGTTTACTCATTAGTGCATATAGTTAATAAAGGTTTCTTCTATCTATTCTCATATTAATGAGATCCAATGATCAAATAAGAACAGGGTTTGACCATATTGAAAGTGTTTTATAAATGTAATGCATTATACCAACATGACCTTACATATTCACAATCTTTAAATTTCTATAAATGCATGTGACAAACCTGAATTTCTTTCTTTGAAAGAGAAGTAATTCTATGGACCCCCAAATGTGACTTAAAATTATTTTCAGTGTAATATAAATCTCACAAATCCATCTTACAAAACTCAATAAATTCACCATCCTGTAACTCTGTATAACTGTGAAATCAAAATTACAATTAAATACAAAATAAATTTTTAAAATAAATTTAAATAAAATTTAAAAAACAATTAAATTAAAACAACCCTACTTGATTATGCTAGGTAAGGCTTTTTTGCTGAAATTAAATCATGATTCATACCATAATCGGGGTCCTAAGAGCTACAACAGACGTTCCAATTCAGATTCACTTGAGATGAACCTATTTTACCAGGTGCCACTCAATTCTTCCACCATCTTTTTCTACTTCAGTGGTCCTCAAACTATGGTCCCAGGCCAGCAGCACTGGCAACACCTGGGAACTTGTTAGAAATGCAACTTCTCAGGCCCCACCCCAGAACTAGTAAATCAGAATCTCTAAGCCTGAGACCCAGCAATCTATTCCAACAAGCCTCCCAGTGATTCTGATACACCCTATCGCTGCGGACCACTGCTCTATTCAGACTACAGAGAAATGTTTATTGAGCTGCCACACTGTGGGATCATACCCCTCTCCCTTGGCTCCAATGCTTCATTTACATATTAAGTTCTAGCAATCCTTTCCTCATTCACCCCAGTTTTATTACTTGGGGCCAACAACAAAAACACGAATGCAGCAGCCATCCAACCCTGTGGCTGAGTTAAATTATATGATGATGGTCTCTCTTACAAACCAAAATATCCTTATATTAATTTTAGAACCCTGAAATGAAGCACAAAGTTAAAATATTTTTGTCTTAAAACTTGAAAACGCCTGAAAGTTCATCTGAATAACCCGAGGAGTCTATAAAGTCATGAGAAAAGTTTTGCTGTAAAATATAGGAAAAGCTTTTCAATACAGTGTCCAGTTAAACCACTGAAGCAGTGTGGTATGCTGGTAAGGGACTAAAGAATCAAAAAGACTTGTTTTAGTGCCTGGATCTTTACTTTGTAACCACAAAAAGGTAAATAAATGATACTCAGTGTCCTTACACATAAAGTGAGGGAACTGGACTTAGTACCCAACCAGGCTTAAGTAGTAGAATCCCCTGAGAAGTTTTTACAAACTATCTATGCCTAGGCTTTCCTTGTCCCCTGCAGAGAATGGCCAACTGGCTTGACTGCTTGAAGTACCTTCCTCCACTAGAACTCTGACATTCTAATTTAGCAAGTTCATTACCAAAAAGTCAACTAGCAACAATTTTTCTTTACTGTACAAAGAAAGTGTTAAAGAAAACTACAGGGATGACTAAATTTTTTACTTAAATTTTATATTCATGGATACTGTTAATTTTCTTAAATGATTCCATAGGTTGTGTTTAGGCTAAAAAATATAAGCTGGTATATCATCTTTAAATATCGTACCTTATAAAACTCAAAGACAGTTTTTATAGTGAACACAAGTACTAACGAAATCTAACTTACCAAATGATCCATGTGCTCAGACTAATTATAATACAGTGAAACTCTGCTCTCCAACTCTTGAAGTGCTTCAATGAATGCTGGCTTTCTGAGTTTTTACCACATCCCTAAAGATGAACAGAACACTCTTTGTATGATTTACATACAAGTTTATTTCAAATTAATCAAAACTTAAATCATACTCAAACACACTAGAAGTTTTGTTTTGTTTTTAGTTTCAAGCAGGAGGGAAAAGTTTCAGAAAACAATAGGATTCTCATTAAATTCAATTTCTTGCAAAAAGGCTAACTTGCTTCTATTACATAGAAAAACAGTCATGAGCCAAGCTAATTTCCATACCATTTAAAAGTGTACACGCTCTCTGTCTGATGCATGGTGGGACACTGAGCATCCTCACAGGCCAGTGGTGCCCCTCCCCTATACACACATTTCCTAACACCCTACACACCTCCACCCAACTCCACTGAAAACTAGTGAGACTCAGACCAATCACAGTGACTTCCATCACCAGGTAAGTAAAGAAATGAGATTCAATTCCAGTCAACGTCCCATGAGGGGCAGTCTAATGGATGTTTCTGGAAAAGTTTTACGTATTTTAAAAAAGAACACAGGGAAGGGATGTACTTTTTGCCTTCTTTCTGGCCTTTGGGGATTGCTGTGTGATACACCATGCATGAAACGTCTTTTACCATCCTGAAACCATGAAACTGAGGATGGCACAGCAGAAAAATGGAAGAAATCTCAGTTTTTAATGTTCTTTCCATTGAAGCAAGTAACTTTAAGTGGCCCTACTTCTGGCTTTCTATGTGAGATAATAAAGATGCTTCTTATTCTAAAAAATACATATATACTTTTAATTTTATTTAAAAATTCCTTTATTAAAGATATCAATAGGTTCTACAACATTGTAAACCAACTATACTCCAGTTAAAAAAAAAAAAGATACCAATAGCTTCTAAGCTCTTAAGAGAAATTACTTTGCAAAAAAAAAAGAAAGACAGAATAATCACTTTTCATAGAGAAAAAAATGAATCCAAAAAGATTTTTAAAAAACCCCAAAACTTGGATCCATTTCCTAAGTAAATACAAATAGGTAAAGGCAGGACCACATATGAGAACTACTGCAAGTGGGCTGGATTCCCTTTCAAAGTATTTATAAACCACACATGAGTAATTTCTGAACATACACACATTTTACTTTACCTTAAACATTTCTAAGCTCGGCCTTGGAGAGTTATATCTAAACACAGAATAAATTAATCTTAAGTTCTAAGCATTACCAACAGTCAGAGCTCACAGTAAGATTTAAGGAAAATATTTAAGACAAACTCTCACATAAAAGAGACTTTTCTCACCTGAAAACCACACTTGAGGCACAACCAAATATCAGAAGGAAGTACTGGCTGTCCATCATAGAATTTTCTTTCTTTTAAACATTCCAAGCAAACTGACCACAGATTCTCAACTATTGCTTTTTTCACATGATTCACACTGATAGCATGACTTACATGTTGGCAAGTGAAACCTACTGAATAAGACAAAAATTTGAACATTTTCTTTGCTAAACCAAAGTGATACCATTAGCAAGCAAAAGTCAACAGTATTAAAATGCTATAACTAAAAAGCACAGAGATTCAAAAAACAAAATAACTCAAAAGGATACATACTGCCTGATTCCATTTACAAAACATTTGTGAAATAACAAAATTATAGAGTTGGAGAACAGATTAGCAGTTGCCAGGGGCTTTAGATGGGGAGCAGTGGTGGGGCTATGAATAACTAGCACTCAAGGTGGTGATACTGTAATCAAGTATCTTGACTGGTGGTTATAGAAAGCTACATATGTAATTAAACTGCATACATATATACACACACACACACACACAAGTGCATGTATATCTGGTGAAACCTGAATAAGCTCTAAGGATTGTACCGATGTCAGTTTCCTGGTTTTGATACTGTGCTATAGAAATACAAGATGTTACATCAGGAGAGACTGGATGAAGGTTGAATGGGACCTCCTTGTATACATGTTGTACCTTCCTGTAAATCTAAGATTAATTCAAAAATTAAAAGTTTAATAAATAAGAAGATTATTTATTGAGCAGCTACTATGTATCAAGCATTTTGAATGTATTTTCTTTCACTAAGATACACAAGTAAAAATCTTCTCATGGGCTAGCTCTGCTATGATACTATTTTCACCATTGTTGCGAGAAAGAAAAGAGAAGAACAAACAAAGGCATAATTTGCAGGAAGAAGAATTCTCAGAATTCTCCTTAATGACTATTCCCAAATAACAAATGATTTTGCATGGTCCTTCATTATCCTTTATAACAGATTCTTACTGTGTGCACTGTGTGGAGACAAATGGCCAAAATGAGCAAATATGTTTTTAATTTATCAAATAACCATATTCTTCTCTCAAGGGTTCAATAACACTTCCATTCCTCCCAAATACCTGAACACTTCAATTTCTAACCCTCAAATATCCCAAACACCAAATCTACAGCTATCTGCCAAAACCAAACAACAAAAGCAGAGACTGAATACCTTGAAGAGGGAAACAAAAGGAGTATGTACATTTCAACTTTCTCCACTTCCCTTTCTGAATGCAAAGCATTCCTTTTCACCTACTGGTTAACTAGGGACTAGGCATTAGTTCCACTTCATTCTGAAGATAAAGAATGTGATTCCTGACAAATTACTTATAATAAATACTTTCAACAAAAATAATATGTAAATCTGATAAAAGATTAAAACTTCTAATTTTACACCAAGAGTAAGTTATAGACATAAAAGGAGTAATTCTGAAGTCCTATGTTTGAAAAGCAAGGATGCATGCCATTAAAGAAAGGGCTGTTCAGGGCAAGACCGACAAAACTGACCACACAAGTACAGGACTAGAAATGGTTTACCAAACGTCATTGCTTTGAGTTTTTATATTTTAAAATTCTAAGGGAAAAATCATTCCACACACCTTCTATATCATCTCTGGCATGGGATCTGGCCAGAGTAAAACTTAACCATTCTCTGATTCTACAATTTAGACTTATGAAACTGAAACTTAATGAATTCAGAGATAAGTGAATTCAAGATAAAAAAGCTTCTAGGCCCCTAAATTAAATCTATTAGCTTTTAAATATCTCAACCATATATACTTTTTATAAGTAAATTAAAAAGTCTGAGGTTTTCCTACAAAAGCTAACCAGTGTTTAAACAGTATTCACTATCTTTTGTGGGGGGAAAATGTGAAAAATATCCTCTATGTTAATAAGTAAATTTCCTCAGTTTTCTGCAATTCATTTAATCATATAATTGTCTAAATTTCATTTGGCAAATAGGTCCTCTAGAGATTCCTAAATAAAAATATAAAAATGTATTAAAGTCTAGAGTTGTTTCACATTAACAAATCAAAAACAATAATCAAAATCTCCATATTTTTTACTTTAAATATTAATAAAAATTTTACAAGGAGTCTTCCAGTTTGCAAATGGTGGCATAAAATCAACACTTCCCCTTTCTCCTCCCCAAAACTATCCAAGGGCAAAAAGAACAGAAAAAAGAAATACAGAGTTCATTTTCAGAGAAACCAGGAGACAGCTGAAGCCCCTGGAAAGCCTCCCACCTCAAAGCAGCAGAGATCAAACAGGGGTGCGCACAGAAGGAAGCAGAGAGAACACTGCAGCAGTAGATTTCACAGAGAACAAGGCATGCTTTGCAGACATAGAACAAAACCTAAATCTCTGTGCTGCAACAACAGTGGCAGGAGCACCCCTCTATCCAATTTTGTTTTGAGAAGAATCGAAAGAAGGGGATTTCTCATTCACTAAGTGAAAAGAAAAAAGCAAGCCATAATTGCAGGGAACAGCCTTATCTCTACGGCAGTTGGAAAGAAGAGATAATTTGGATTCTGAAAAAAAACCCAGGGCTGCATAATCCTGGTGGCTGGAAAGAAGTAAAGCCTATATGAGCTCAAATTGAACAGTTAGGTCTCAACAGTGCTCTGGCCCTCCTTCTTACACAAATATTCTAAAACGAACTAGCCCAAGAAAAGCAACCCTACATCAAAGAAAATCAAAGCCACAAATTCTTTGCTAAGATAATATAAGAAAAAGGAAGGAAGGAAAAGGAAAAATGGCAGAGCAATCGCTGCCACGCAATAAAACCACAAAAAAGAAGCAAACACTTTAGGCTCAGGTGGCAGAGCAATAGGAAGTGACTAGCAGAGTTTAGGATCAAAAAATAAATAAATAACACCACAAAAACGAATGCAAAATTAAAAAGAGTGTAAGGTGAAAGCAACACTGCTGAACACACAGTAAAAACTAAAAATGAAAGCAGCACGCAAAGGGAAAGGGAATAGGAGTTTTAGAGGATTTGAGAAAAAATGATAACTATGGAAGATAGGCAAAAGAGAGTTAACATAAGAATAATAAGAATCCCCGAAGAAACCTTATTAACAGAATAGAACAAACATTTAAAGACATAATTCAGACTTCCTTCAATACAGCAATCTATCCTGAAACATTATCCAAGTTAAAAACACTTAAAAATGGAAATAATATATTAAAAACCTCTTTTTAAATGGAGAACTGAACTGGTAAGTCAGTAAGGAAAATCCTCAGAAGCTAAAACCCAAGACGTGAGGCTAAAAAGAAAAGCAAGCCAGGAGGCTAGCAGCTCCCCAGGGTCATCTGCCAACCTCACTGGCTTGAGGGCTTGGTTTTCACAGCCAGGAGAAACAAACGACAACAAGATGCCAATTCTAAGTCAAATATAAAATAAACAAAATCTCAATAAAAATGCCCATAGGATCTAGACAAGCTGATTTTAAAGTTCATGCAGAAAATGGTCATTAAAAACATATATTAAAAAAAAAAACACATATATTATTATTTCTCTTCTGCAACACTATTCAGGATGCCAGACATCATAGTTTACCAGCAATGTCATCTGAAGAGTCTTCATCATGAGGTATGGTAGGCCTTCTACTTCTTTTGGCTTTCTCAGGTAAAGCTTTGGATGGCTCTTTCACCCGCATCTGTTAGTTACTGAAAAGGTTGGGGGTAAAAATACACATTAATCCTCAAAATTAAAACTTTATGTATTTTACTTAACGCATATTAAAATGGAAATGACTTCAAGTTTAACGGGCCGAGTAAATTAACAGAGGAGGAAGAAGGGAGCACCAGCTGAAACCAAAGAAATCTTTATTAAACCAATAAACTTTTTTTATACAAAAAGTCAAACTACATTTGACTTTTACCAACGGTTCCCTACATGTATGATGTCCAGGTGAATTAAAAAAACCTGAAGTGTACGCTGCTTCTGGTTCCTGTGCTTCCCTTGCCCTTTCTCTCGTTTCACCAGGTAGAAGACAGGCGGAGCTGCAAGAGCCGTAACGGGCCAGGGGTGGAGGCCTAGTGCCAAGCAGAGCAGGGCCGCCCTACGTGCACTGAGCGGCCCTGCACTGGGCGGCCCAGCACTGGACTACTTAAAGAGAAATACATTTCTACCTTTTTAAGCTCTTGCTTTTTTTTTTTTTTTTTTTTTTTTTGCGGTACGCGGGCCTCTCACTGCTGTGGCCTATCCCGCCGCAGAGCACAGGCTCCGGACGCGCAGGCTCAGCGGCCATGGCTCACGGGCCTAGCCGCTCCGCGGCATGTGGTATCCTCCCGGACTGGGGCACGAACCCGTGTCCCCTGCATCGGCAGGCGGACTCTCAACCACTGCGCCACCAGGGAAGCCCAGCTCTTGCATTTTTTGTGAGTTTTTCCCCCACTTTTTTATTATGAAAAATTTTAGACTTCCAAGAAAGTTACAAGAACAGGATAATGAACACCCATATACTATCTAGATTCCACATCTCAAAATATCTTGCCCTATTGGTTTTATCTAAATATCAATGTGTATATAGACATATCTATACATATGTATACACATTGTATGTTTGTTTGTTTTTGCTGAACTATTTAAAAGTAAGTTGCAGAGAGCATACATCCCTTAAGGCAGGGGTCCCCACCCCCTGGGCTGCTAACAGTCCATGACCTTTAGGAGTCGGGCCACAGAGCAGGAGGTGAGTGGGGGGCGAACGAACAGAGCTTCATGTGCTGCTCCCCCTCGCTCGCATTACCGCCTAAACCATCCCCCTCTTCCCATGGAAAAACTGTCTTCCACGAAACCGGTCCCTGCTGCCAAAAAGGCTGGGGACCACTGCCTTAAGGAGATTCTCCTATACAGTCCTATCATTATCACTTCTAAGAAAATTAACAGTAATTCCTTAATATCATCTCATATCCTATCATATTCTAATTTCTTCAGCTGACCCAAAGTATCATCTGTACTGGTTTTCTGAATAAGGATTTAATCAAGGTTTGCACTTTGTACTGGTTATGTCAGTATCTTTTAATCTACAACTGTTCTTCCCATAAGAAATGGAGAACTAATACTGTCTTACTTTCCTAAGACACTGGCTTTTTTAAGAGATCAGGCCAGTACGTGAGTCAAACTGGAGATCTTGTTAAAATGTGGATAGCAAAGTGATTCAGAGACATATATATATATATATATACATATACATATATATATGTATATATATATATTCTTTTTTATATTCTTTTCCATTATGGTTTATCACAAGGAAAACTTTTTTTTTGGCTGCGATGGGTCTTTGTTGCTGCGCGCAGGCTTTCTCTAGTTGTGGCAAGTGGGGGCTACTCTTTGTTGCGGTGTGTGGGTTTCTCATTGCGGTGGCTTCTCTTGTGGAGCACGGGCTCTAAGCATACGGGCTTCAGTAGTTGTGGCACACGGGCTCAGTAGTTGTGGCACACTGGCTCTAGAGTGCAGGTTCAGTAGTTGTGGCGCATGGGCTTAGTTGCTCCATGCTCCGCGGCATGTGGGATCTTCCCAGATCAGGGCTCAAACCCGTGTCCCCTGCATTGGCAGGCGGATTCTTAACCACGTGCCACCAGGGAAGCTCCTCTAAATATATTTTTAAGAAATCCCTTCTATTTCTTAAAAACTCAAAGTTAATTCTAAAGATTTTAGATACAAGTTAATGCATTTTTTTAAACCACTATATCCTAAATCCTACCTAATACCATGCTACTCCATGGCTAAGCTATACTGTAATTTTTGTGGTTGTTTATTTGCTTTCATTGATCAAGGTGGAAGAATCTTTCAATTCAATAACAAATTCTGAATCCTGATTTAGTCATACTATGTTCCACATAAGGAAGCTTTTGAGTTTACCATTTTAAGAGCCATTTCCTTAAGTCCAAGGATCATCACTATTGAACAAGGCTGCAATAAATTAAGGCCTTAGGGGTTACAGAGATGCAGAAGGTCTCCAAGTTCCTTGACCACTTCATTTCTGACTGCCTTCACCCTCCAGACTGCCTCGTCCACTTATCCCTACAGTTCCACCTTGCAAAATCACTAATTCAAGTATTCTGTTCTCTGATCACAACTTCAAGTTTTGCCGGCTTGCTTCCATCAGCCACTCCAATACTCCTTTAGTGCCCAGGCTGACAAGAGACTGCATCTCAACAAGTGCTTCCATGATCACTGTAGCAGGGAAGGGAGAAAGGGAAGTGGCAAATCGAGGGCTGGTTCTTAAAGTTTCACTTGCAAGTGTATTTTACTGGCCAAAGCAAGTCATATGGCCACATTTAGCTTCAAACAGACAAAAGGGGGAGGGGCACGGGGGGTAGTGTACAAAGAGTACAACCTTAACATGTACCCAGAAAGAACAGAATATGTGTGCACAGCCTTAATGACTTACCACACCACCCCTCTAACAGAACCCCAATCCTAGACAAATCCAATTAACCACTTTCTCCATGAATGCATCCAATCAGGCTGGAGAAAGTCTTGTAAGAAAGGAGATTGGGTCCACTAAATTCATTATCATGACCACAAACGGATCAAGACACCCCATTATCTACTACACCTTCTGGCCAACTCACTTATATACTCCTCACACAGCCTTCTGAAATCTTTTTCACTCTCCCAAACCTCCAACTCCTCCTCTCCCTACTCCTCCAAATTATCATCTGGTCTTCTACTTGATTGAGAGAAAAGAGATGTAATCAAATAGCAAATCGGATCTTTCTACCCCCCAATTTACAAACTTACCTCCAACTCTTTTAACTTGATGTCTTGGAAAGAGATAGGCGTAACTAAGAGAATCCAAGAAAAATGGCCCATGAGAAATTGGTCATATTTTTACACCCCCTGCACAGGTAAACTCTTGATAAAGATGAGCATTAACACATAGCTAATACTGGCAGAATAACCAAAAGAACCAGGTAGCTGACCTAGAATCTATAAAACACCTATGCCTTTTTTCAAAAACACTGACTCATACTTAACTTGGCAATGTAGAGTCAATTTCCAGTGATTTTTCTGACACATGTACATGTCTAAACATAGAGTCATTTTGGATGGTAACACACTATTTAGCAGTCACCTATCTGTATAGCTTTCTTCTTCAATTCCCCATTCAGGCAAAAAGAGACAAAATTAAAGTCCGATTATTGGAGCTTCAAATACTGTCTATCATCAATATTGTGTTTGGGGAGTTCCGAGACCACCCTCTCACTTGGAGATTTACTATAAGGACTCACAAAACCCAGCATATAGTTGTATTCATGGCTAACACTTATTACAGCAATGTAGTATGGACGTACAGCTTGATCATAATGAAAAAGACACAGGTGAAGTCTAGAGGAATCCAAGTGCAGGCTTCCTTATCATTCTCTCCCTCCCAAGAGGGGTCACCACACTCTTCCCCCAATAAGTAAAATCCAGTAATGTCTATGAAACGTTTCTGCTCAGGGAAGCCCATTACAGACTCACTGGTGCAGATTTTTAGGGCGCTAGAAACTTCTGCATAAACCGTACCCGACAACATAAAACATGTTGTTCCCAGATGCCAAGCAAGGGCTAACCTTTCTAAGGACAGCAGTCTCAGGCACGCTATGTTAAGTGTTTTCAGCACAAATAAATTCTGGCCATTTTTCTCACGTGGTTTCCCAAACAAAACTTTCGTTTTCAACTTCCGCGTTTACCTACACCTGTCTTTTCTCTAATATAGGATGTGCAACTGTTTACAAATGTTTAATTTTTTTAAAAGGTCGTGCATACAAAAGCCCATATTCTCAAAAAAGAAAAAAATCTTTTTTTCCCTACTCTTGGGCGATTATTTTCGGCGTGGATGCCGGGGGAGGGAAGAAAGAGACAAAACTCTCTTTTTAGAAGCTCAAAAAGATGACCAGCACTTACATACTTTTTTGTGCATCGCACTCGGTTCTCAGCACTGAAGAGATACTAACCCACTTCATCCTCCCAACCACCAACCACCTTATGAGATAGGTTACTATTATTTCTCCCATTTTATACTTGAAACTGAGACACACAGTAGTTAGGTGACTTGCAGAAGCCAGGAGCCAGTAAGCTGTGGATGGAGATTTGGACCCAGGCAGTCCATCTCCAGGGTTCCTAATACTACACGATGCTCCCAGACACCCGCGGTAAGACTCGTCCTCTGGTCTCTAGCAAAAACATCCCAAGTTTCTGAAGAGAAAATGCGCCGTGAGGATGAGCGCGGAAAGGAGGCCGGAAGGGTGCTGGGTCGCCGCGACCCTGGCCAAGGTGAGGCGGCTCCTCTCCCGCCCCACCTCGCCGGCTCCTCCCGCCGCAGCCCGGACACCCGGCCAGCCCGGCCACGCTCACGCGGCCCTCGGTGATCGCCTGGAGCCCCCAAGGATCGGGAAGGCGAGGGAGCGTGGGAGGGGCGGGGGGCGTTCTTTCCCAGGCCAGTCAGGCCACAAGGGCCCGGGGTTGTGGAAACGAAGACGGAGAAACTGCGGCGACCCCAGCACCGAGCCCCAACTCACCCTGCCAGGCCCGGCGGCCGCCTCTACAACCGGAAGAGACTGCGCCTGCGCGTCCGCCCCTCCCGCTGGCAGGGGCGGGGCCTCGTGTGCCCGCCCCCACGTTCGGTGGGTGGGGGGTTGGGGCCGCCCCTCGCGTGGCCGCGCACCCGGAGTTGGGCGTGGACAGGGAGGGGCCGACTCGCGTCGCGCCTGCGTCCTGTAAGTTTGCAGGTCTAGGTAGGCCCCGGCCAATCTTAGAAAAATGTTAAGTGGACTGTTAATTGGATCCTGATAGTGGCCTGGAGTTCGCGCAGCTGAGGTGTTCTTGGAGTCAGGATTAAGTCCCACTTGTTGCCGGACAGCGTGCCCGGACAGCCTCCGACTTCTCGCCGTCACATTCTTCTGTGCAATAAAATCACATCAGACATCATATATTTTCTTGTTTTTTCTCATTATTGTTGTCTTACCTGTCGTTCTCTTTTTAAAATTTTTTTTTTAATTTATTTTTATTTATTTATTTTTGGCTGCATTGGGTCTTCATTGCTGCGCTCCGGCTTTCTCTAGTTGTGGCGAGTGGGGACTACTTTTCCTTGTGGTGCACGGGCTTCTCATTGCGGTGGCTTCTCTTGTTGCGGAGCTCGGGCTCTAGAGCACAGGCTCAGTAGTTGTGGCACACGGGCTTAGTTGTTCCCCGTCATGTGGGATCTTCCCGGACCAGGGCTTGAGCCTGTGTCCCCTGCATTGGCAGGTGGATTCTTAACCACTGCACCACCAGGGAATTCCTTCACTTCTTTATTAGAAAATTTCTTGACCTATACCTAGACCTCTTCGAAGCTCGATTACCCGTTAAAGTGGTTTGCACTTTGCATATGTTTAGTAAAAGTAATTGGTTGAAAAATACTTTGTTTGAATGATATTGCAGACATCAACACTAGTTACAGATAAACTCTACGATTCTTGTAATCTTTCACAATTCTTCAGCCAGGGGACAGGTGTGGCCTTATGGAAAGAGCCTTGGATTCCTATTTGATGGATTCTTCAAAGGAAGGAAATTATTTTTAAATGGTACCTAGTAAGTATATTTTTAGTGCTATTGCAAAGACATTATGACAAAACATCAAATAGAAATATAAATGTGCTTAAGGTCAGCTCTGTATACATTTCAAATAATGTTAAGTATCTTAATTTTACCGTCATTGTTCTGTCTGAAAATGTATGGAATACTTTGCTAAGCTATAGGCTATACATATATTAAGTTTTATCGTGTATTTTAAAAGATACATTCTTTATTATAAAAGTAATACATGAAAGTTTCACATAAAGTTCCTCACCTTTTCCTCCTTCCCTCATTCCCATTTGCTTTCCTCAGAGGTAACATTTCCTCTTCTCTATTTTCTGTTTCTTGTGTATAGTTTCAGGAATTGTCTTTGCACATACATTATGCCTTTGTACTACATTTTTATATGATTACCATTTGTTAAAAGAGAACACAGTCAGGTTAAATTACGGTCTATTTTCTATTCTACAACTTGATTTTTTTTCACTTGATCGTATATCTTGGACATATCTCCACACCAGCCTCATTCTTTTTACTTGTTGCTTAGAACTCCAGTGAATGGATGTATCATTTTTTCCCAATCAGTCCCCTGTTAATGTACATTTATCTTTGCCTACTTGTGCAGATATTTTCAGTAGATAAACTATTGGCGGTGAAAATGCTGAGTCAACAGATGCTCAAGGGCTTCCCTGGTTGCACAGTGGTTAAGAATCCGCCTGCCAGTGCAGGGAACACGGGTTCGAGCCCTGGTCCGGGAAGATCCCACATGCCGCGGAGCAACTAAGCCCGTGCGCCACAACTACTGAGCCTGCGCTCTAGAGCCCGCGAGCCACAACTACTGAAGCCCGCGTGCCTAGAGCCCGTGCTCCGCAACAAGAGAAGCCAACGCAATGAGAAGCCCACGCACCGCAACGAACAGTAGCCCCCACTCGCCACAACTAGAGAAAGCCCGCGCGCAGCAACAAAGACCCAACACAGCCAAAAATAGATAAATTAAATAAATTAATTTAAAAAAAAAAAGATGTTCAAGTTTTGATAAACTTTTGGGAAAAACGTTGCATGAAAGGCAATACATTTCCTAATTCTTCATTTGATTCGTCTAAAATCTGCGGGCTTGATGTGGATTTAGAAAGAAATGGGAAAAATCCCAAGTCTCTTAAAAATCCTCTCCTTTCCAATTGTCTTTCACTTGCATTGTGGTGAAAAATAAAATGAGTTGTTTGAGAATTAATGACTCATATCAACTCAGCACTAGTAGACCTTTCCCAAAAAACATTACATTATTTCTCTGCCTTTCATTCCACTTCAAGCCTTACTTCCCTCGGTCACACTGACTCTGAAGGAAGAACTTGGACATTTGTCCAAGGAG
This sequence comes from Monodon monoceros, assembly GCF_005190385.1. Classification (NCBI taxonomy): domain Eukaryota; kingdom Metazoa; phylum Chordata; class Mammalia; order Artiodactyla; family Monodontidae; genus Monodon; species Monodon monoceros. The sequence continues at coordinate 30,981,190 of NW_021703771.1, forward strand.
CAATGATCAGTACTCCTGTTTGACAAGATCTTTTTGCTCTAAGCCCTCTTTAATAAACCAAGTTTGGCACTGTGCTAGTTATAGGAGGACACATTCATCTTTTCAGAAAAAGAAATCCTACAGAAAAATATTTCTCAAATAATGTCATGAACACTTGAAAAGAATTTTTTAGTAATATGTGCTCTTGCAAAAGTGTGAATTAGATTAAATGTGATTCATTGAGGCCAAGTACATTGTTTCCATATCTGTGTCCATACTACCTGTGGTTTATGATGTGGATGCCACAGAGAGTACATGAATCTACAATATTTAATGACATCTTAGTTCAAAGTCAATCCACAAAGTAGATTACACAGAGACTATGGTTAAACTTCAAATGACTTGGAAAACATAACTGTAAATGTTGTCATTGGTATAGAAATCTGAAGTCATTTTATTATTAAATTATTGAAAGCTGAATAATTTAAAAGTGCATGCTTAATGAAATTATTCCTTGAACACATACTTTAATAATGCCATTTGGAAACTAATTTTAAAAAATTTCACTGTGAATCCATTTGCAGTTAAATATGGCTTTCATTATCCTTGGGAACCAAATTGAGAATAAATTAAAAATAAGGTAATGAACCAAGTTGAGAATAAAGTAAAAACAAGGTAATAAGAAACTTTATATGCTGTAGGCTGAATATGCTCCCTCCACAACCACACACCAAGGTGTTCTAATTCCTGGAACCTATGAATATGTTACCTTACATGGCAAAAGGATTTTGTGCATATGATTAAATCAGGATTATCCCAGTGGTCCCAGTGTAATCACAAAGGTCCTTATGAAAGGGAGGCAGAAGGGTGAGAGGAAGAGAAGAGGATGTGACAGCACAAGCAGAGGTCGGAATTAGAGATCTGAAGATGCCAAACTGTTGGCTTTGAAGATGGGGAAACGGACCAATAGCCAAGGAATGCAGGCAGCCTCTCCTAGATGGAAAAGTTTAAGTACAGAAATTCTCCCCTACAGCCTTCAGAAGGAACACAGGCTTGCTGACACCTTAATTTTAGCCTAGTGACTTCTGACCTTCAAAACTGTACATAATAAATTTGTGTTGTTTTAAGTCAATAAGTTTGTGGTATAGTAGCAATTGGAAACTATCACATTTTATAAATTAGTTGGACTTGACTCTGAGTTATCATCAAATATAGTCAAATATCATCATGTTGTGGGGAAACGATGACAGCATGAGATTAATACTGACATCAGTTGAACCAGCTATGGGAGTGAAGAGCAATTCTTAGAAAAGTGCACATGTGCTTTGCTTTAATTCAATGCATGAGAATCCTGTTATGAAGTAAATTGGAGAAATTTATTTACTTTATATATTTAAATACTATCTTTGTTATATTCTCTTTCCACTTTTAAACTTTGTCTCTCCTTAAAAAAATAATAATCATAAACAGAAAAGCAAAACCAACCCTTAGTTTCTTACCAGGCAGTTTTACAGCAGGGCACGTTTCCGTCCGCGATTACTGCTAGTGGCACTACCCGGTTCGGCCGGAGCCTGGCTGGAGGGCGCTCGAGAGCCCGGCGCGGTTCGCCGGGCGGCGGGAGGAGGAGGAGGACCAGGAGGAGGAAGTGGTTAGTAACCCCGAGGCTCGATCCGGAGATGAGGCTGCTGCAACTATTGCACTTGAGTGGGCGCCTGGCGATCCTCGGGTCCGCAGAGGCTGCTCTCTGGGGTGAGCTCGGGGTTCCCGGGGAAAGGGAGAACGCCTAACCTCGGGCCCCTGAGAAGGGATGGCGTTGGTGAGGGTGATCGCTTCTTTTTTAAAGGCTTCCAGTTAAAAGTCAGACCCAGGGCTTCCCTGGTGGCGCAGTGGTTGAGAGTGCGCCTGCCGATTCAGGGGACACGGGTTTGTGCCCCGGTCTGGGAAGATCCCACATGCCGCGGAGCGGCTGGGCCCGTGAGCCATGGCCGCTGAGCCTGCGCGTCCGGAGCCTGTGCTCCGCAACGGGAGAGGCCACAGCAGTGAGAGGCCCGCGTACCGAAAAAAAAAAAAAGTCGGACCCAGTACACTTGGCACCTGGGAATGTAACACCCACTTGCAGTTCTTGTTCCTTCAGATTCCGGGCTACTGGGGGTTGCTCTCGGGGTACGCACGGAGAGGGAGAGGGGCAAACATTGCTCCAGGGAGCTCGCGTGGGAAGGCAGTTATAAATGTATGGGTGCTTGACTGAGCAATGAAGGTCAGTTCGCGACTCAGAGAAGTGAGCTCAGTGGCCAGTTCCTGCCGGGGAGAGTTGCAATGAGGAACCCAGTCTTGCGAGTTATACTTGTGACCCACTAGAGGGCAGCACTCATGGGCTGATGAAACCTACAGTTGCCACGTTAGGGCTGAAATAGTACCACCCCTAATTTTACAGCTGGCGAAACAGAAGCCAGAGAAGCGAAGGTGGCCAGTGGAGGAGGTGGGTCTAGAACCCAGAGCAGGCCTCCAGTCCCTTCTCTTTGCTTTACGTGCTGCCTCTCCTTTAGCAACTACCTTTGTAGATAAAGATACAGGGGCCCCAGCGTAACACTTTCTCCCCGCCCCGCCCCCGCCCCAGTTATTCCATTTTAACTCTTGGTACAGCCTCTGTAGTTGAAGAGGTGTCATTCCTGCAAATTCTGTTATTTGGTTTTACCTTTAATCAGCAATCATTTATTGAGCTCCTAATCTGCCAGACGTCCTGCTGGGGATACAGTTTACTTCACCATTTTGGGGTTAGACACACACAAACCATCACCACACACAGCCCAGTCGAATGAGACTGCAATGGAAAGGACTGAGTTGGAGAAGGTGTTAGAGAAAAGGTGCCTGTTTCATTTAAAAAATTCTACTTGTAATACATGATTATATTCTCATTATATTAAAACAAACAATAAAGCACAGCATGAGTCCCCTTTATGCACTCTCCCCAGATATGAGTATACATAAATATATGTACACATGAAAATACTATGTGTGTTAATATATATAATAGATTAGTATATATATGGATATCTATAGTATCTATCTCTCTGTATATATACTATACACCATAGATATATATATATACTATATACTATAGATATCTATATATAATGTGATCTACACTGTGCTTGCTTTTCTGTAATTTTTTTCTCACCTAGGTATTCAGAAGCTTTCTATGGCAGCACATATCACTCTTTTAACCACTGCATATATCCCCTACTATGAATTACCACAGTTTATTTAACTAGTCCCTTATTGATGGATATTTTGGTTTCCAAGTTTTTTGCTATTATAAAAAGTTCTCAATAATTATCATTGTACATGCTTCTTTGTGCATATGTACAAGTATTTTACAAGAATAGATATCTAGAAGTGGAATTGTTGTATCAAAGGGGAGGTGACAAGTGACATTTAACAGGGTCATAAAAGAGACTTAGAGTATGAGACTTAGACTTAGAGATGAGAGAGAAAGGTATTCCCTTCAGAGGGAACAATGTCCATAAATCATGAAGGAAATGTGAAAATAGATATTTATTGTGCACTGTATAGAGTATTTAAACCTCACAGCAACTCTAAAAGGTTAAATAATATTATTCGATTTTACAAATAAGAAGCTAAGTACCAGAGAGTTTAAGTAATCTGCCCAGGGTCACAGAGCCAAGTGGGCAAGCCAGGATTTGAACCTAGGTTTATCTGACTCTAAAATTCCTGCTCTTTCCACTATAAAAATGAGATTAGAGCACATGTATACTTTTTATGTTGCTGGAGGGTAGGATAATTGGGGCAGAGAAGGAACGAGGAGGAGGTTTGGTAAGTTATATTGGTAAGGGGGGGGGGTCGAAGGACATTATAGAACATACTAAGAAGCTTGGACTGTGAATCCTGTAATGTAGGCTGTAGGGAGTAACCAGGTGAGGTTGGATCTACCAGTGTGGAAACAGCAAAATTGGAGTTTATTCAAAGTTTAAGCTCAAAAAGTGAAAATTAGGTATAGCGTGTATTACTCTTGAAAATCCCTCAAGAGAACCACACATCATCTCTCAGTGTTTCCCAAACAGCCAGTTTTTCTTCACTGTAGGAGCAGTCCACTGTTTCTTTGGTTGAGCATCAGATGAAGTGGTTAATTTACAAGTGGAGGCCATGTTGTACAAAAACACACACACACTATAGCTTTAAATAATTAGTGTGGAGTACAGACTCATACCGTGAGAGGCTTGGGGGAACTGAGACTCATCAAGGGACCATGCTTGGGACTGCCCTGGTGGTCCAGTGGCTAAGACTCCGCGCTCCCAATGCAGGGGGCCTGGGTTTGATCCCTGGTCAGGGCACTAGATCCCACATACCGCAACTAAAGATCCCGCATGCTGTAACGAAGATCCCACGTGCCACAACTAAAAAAGGATTCGGCATGCCGCAGTGAAGATCCCGCAGGCGGCAATGAAGATCCCGCCTGCCACAACTAAGACCCGGTGCAGCCAAATAAATAAATAAATAATTTTTTTTAAAAAGGGACCATGCTTGCTTCAGGCTTTTGCTTACCAAGTGGAAAGGCAGGAAATCCAGTCTTACTGATTACTCTTCCTGTTCTCCACACCTCCCCCCCACCCCACTCCTTGCTGAATTAGAGAAAGTTAAACGTCGGTTTAATATGACTCTACTATACAAGAAAAACTTAGATTAGGGTAAGATTTACAAACTATTTGCAAAATTCAGTTACCAAATGTTGAATGTGTATTTATAAACTCTCCCTCCAATTAAAGGGCTTGGAGAGAGTAGAATATTGGAGGTGGCCCAAGACCAGCCATAAGTATGCAGGGCAGGAGGATAGGGCTGCATCTTATACTGTTCAGTCAGGCTGTATGTAAAATATATACATTGATTATACAGTTTAGTAAAGTCAAAAGATCAATATGGTTAGCTGACCGGAACAATGGGGAAAATTCCTTTGACCTACTCTTTCCAGATATTAATAGAGATGTCATTTTGAAAGTACCTAAATTATTTTATTCTTTCCAGGTTTGAAGTCGCTAAAAGGAAGCTGCAACAATTTTTGTACTGCTGTTTGTAAAGATGTCACTTATATGGAACTTAAAAACCTCTTGAAGTCCAAAAAAATTATGTTAATTGATGTTAGAGAACCATGGGAAATTCTTGAGTATGGAAAAATCCCCGGGTCTGTCAATATACCATGTAAGTGACATGTGTCTTAACTGATTCATTAGAAATATATATCCAGTAACTGACTGTATCTAAAATTTAATCGAAATTCTTAACATTTTCTTTCAGTGGATAACGTAGATGAAGCTCTACAGATGAACCCAAAAGACTTCAAAGAGAAGTACAATGAAGTAAAGCCATCCAAATCTGACAGTCTAGTGTTTTCTTGTTTAGCTGGAGTGAGAAGCAAGAAGGCTATGGACACAGCAATATCTCTGGGCTTTAACAGGTGTGTAGATGAAGGATAAAAATGGGTTTAAGAGTATGTATTGCAGTATTTCATGGGTATATTTTTATTGGCCTTCTGAAGAATTTCTTATAATTACTATGTTAGCAATGGCAGGATAGACTATAGACTCTTATAGACTGAGTCTCTACTTTTCATCCTACAATCTTTCAAATAGGCTCAAAGTCTAAATAGTATGGTGAGAAGCCATTGCATCTCTAAATCTCTAAATTTCTTATCTCTAAAGTTCCTATGAACCTTGTGCTGTAAAGCAGGAGAACTAATTATTTGATGTATGTTTTTAGTGCTCAACACTATGCTGGAGGATGGAAGGAATGGGCAACCTATGAATTTTCGGAGAAGAAACAAGGAAATTGAATTTTGGAATACAAGCAGGCCCTTTCCTTGTGTACGTGCAGCCTAGGATAGAGGAATAAGCAAAAGAATCAAAATGTAGCCCTGGAACCACTGGTTAATGGGAAGGGGACTTTGTGTAAGTCAATTATTTGTTGAATCTTTTTCTCACCTATAAATTGGGAATACCACTTCCCCCTGCCTACTTCCAAAGGCTAATGAGGCTTGCTATAATGTATGTGACTTGCCATGGAAACATAAGGGTTGGGATTCTAAAAATTAATTTTTAAATAGTTTAGTATGGTTCAATAGTATTCCAAAAGACCTGGTTACTTGTATTACCTAATAATAATGTGTGACCACTTCTGTTAATATAGTGCCTATACTCTTCAAAGAGGCTATGAACTAGACCAGTCAATTAAGACTTAACCTTAAAACACCAAGAATCTGGGGTGCAGAAAAGTAGGTGAAATATGAACAATGAAAATACAACATTAGCAATATCCAAAGACTTATGGCACTGTGACCAGCATGGTAGTGATATAATTTGCAGTTTAAAAAAGTAATATGATCTATGGGGAAAATAATCAGAACAGTGGTTGCTTCTGTTGAAGGAAGGAAATTAACAAGAAAATCAAGGAGGAAAATTTCTAGGGTGATGGAAGTGCTCTATATCTTGATTGAGGCGTTGGTACTTAGGTATATACATTTACCAAAACTCATTGAACACTTTAAAACTATACATTATCTGTAATTACATCTCAATTAAAAATAATGAAAATAGAAAAAAGTTTAAATGCAAATGACTCCCACTAGCATATTTCTTTGGAATGTTAAGTCCTACACTTGTTAGTACACTAGTGCACTGGTGAGTGGTAAAACAAATTTGTGCTTTCTTCCATCCATGTCTCTTCAGACCCATCTGTTTTTACTCTCATTTATATAGTCATTCAGAACATGTAAGGCCTGGCAAGTAAACTATAAGGACTTGGTTTTGTCCTAAATGACTTATTAAGCCATTGGAGAAATCTGTGGTAGGTATGTGATATTATCACCTTGAACTTCGATTTCTGATATGTCAGTCTAGTTTCTAGCAAACTCCCTACAAGAACTAGAAAAGCTGGAAAATACACATAATACAGACACAGACACACACACACACACACACACACACACACACACACACTTTTCCATGTTGGTTCATCCTCTACAGCTTTCCTTCTCCCAGGATCGTGACTCTTCAAATCCTCGCTGTCTTTGTAATTCTTTCATGCCTTTAAACAAATTTTATTTATATATTTATAAAAACAAATATTACTAGGGCATATATATTAAGGAAGTGAGGATCTGAAGAGCCACAAGTTCACAGAGAAGAAAAGCTATAGAGAGTGAACCACCATTGAAGTACTGGGCCCAACCAGGAACAGGTAAATATACCAAGGTATAGAGTCTGGGGAAACACACCAGGCTTTTCCAGAAAGACAAAAAATATTCTAAAAGAAAGGAAATACTAAAGAACACAACATTATCTATGTATATGTAATATATACTGAATATGAGTTTAACAAAAATTATGCAATTAAATTGGGAGGATGATGGGAGTATAAGTCCCAGGGTAGAACAAGTTTGGGGGCGGGGAGGGGGTGGGAGCTGGAAGTGGAGAGCAGGTGTGTGAGAAAGTAAAATCTTCATCTTCCAGAGTAGGAAGTTAAGAGATAATATTTACAAGTGAAAAAAAAAAAAAGCAAAAGCAAAAAAAAGGAAACTGGAGGGTAAGCAGGAGTATAGTAAAGTGTTTAAGAGCCTGGGACCTGCAGCCCAGATGCCCAGGTTTTAATAAGATTCTAATCCAAGCTCTTGTCACTTACTTGTGACTGCGTAAGTTACTTAACCTTCTGTTCCTGAGTTTCCTCATCTCTGAAATGATTGTTCTGAGAATTAAATGACTTCGTAATGTAGAGAGCTTGGAATATACTTGTCACATAATAAGTGCTCAATAAATGCTATAATTATAAGCTTGTTACTTGGAAGTGTGGAAGTAACACAACAGCAGAGAAATGACTAAAAGTTGCTCTGGGGAGCAGGAATAAGAAGCAGGGAAAATGGGACTGGGACCTAACATCTTCCTTATATCTTATATCAACACTGTCCAAAAGAATTATAATGCAAGCCATTATGTGATTTTTAGGTTTCTTACACTTAAGTAAAATAGGTGAAATTAATTTGAATAGTGTTTTATTTAGTCCTATGTATCTAAAAAATCATCATTTAAAACATGTAATCAATATAAACAAATTAGATATTTTACATTCTTTTGTTTTGTACCAAGTATTGAAATCCAATGTGTGTTTTTACATTTATAGCACATTTCAATTCAGACTAGCCACATTTTTAGTGTTCCATAGCCACGTGTGGCTAGTGGCTATCTCACTGGACAGTGCAGCCTATGGTAATATTTGATGTTTAGAAAGAACACACATCATCAATGGCTGCTAAATCACAGAAAGAGACAACCAGCCATTATATACCTCCTGAGAGGAGATACTTTATACAGTAGTCTATAATGGAAAAAAAAAATTTGAGCCTGAACCTGATCAAGCTTTTGCATTCAATTACCAATTTATAGAAATACAGAGAAGAAAAGAACATGTTAAGTAGCACCTCAAGGATACACTCAGCAAAATACATATGGTGGGAGATTCTTAGTGGACAAGCAAACCAAAATGGGGAATTTTTTAAATGAAATAAAGGAGAAATCCATGAATCTTAAAAGATTTAAAGGATTTATCAATGAATTGCATGTGTGGTCTTTATTTAGATCCTAAGTAGAATTATTTAATAATATTTATGATATTGAGATAACTGAAAATGTAAACACTGGATATTTGATATTACATAATTATTTTGACTAACTCTTTTGGGTACAGTAAGACTTCTATTGGGTTTTTTGGGGGTTTTGTTTTGTTTTTTAAAGAGCCATTATCTCTTAGGATTACATACTGAAATAATTATGGACAAAATGATATCTTGTATTTGCTTCAAAATAATATGCATGTTGGAGGAAGTGGTGGGAGTTTAGATGAAATGAAATTGGACATGTGTCGATAATTGTTAAAGTTGAGTGATAGGTATATGGAGGTTCATTACAATATTTTATCTACTCTTGTGTATGTTGTGTTAAAATTTCTACTTAAATAAGAGGTTGAAAATAAAACTACTAGGCATATGTATTTTCAAAAGAAAATTTTTTTAGAAATATAGGTAAGCTTAAAGGAAAAATTAGGGTTAAGTCAATGATTATAATATATAATCACTCTGCCCTTCCAACCCAAGCCCAATCTTAATTCCTTCAGACCTGAGGAGAGCTTTTTTTTCTTATTTCATAAGCCTAGGAGACCTACTTCTGCCACTGGTACTGACTTTATAATCTCTCTTTCCAGCTTATGTGATACTATCCACAAGGAAGCAGAACTCTGAAAGTCTGGTTATAAACCATTTGAAATTAATTACCTACTTGATAAACTATGAAGGCTTTAATACTTATCCAAAGGAAGAAAGACTCAGAAGACAACATAAGGCAGATTCAAAAAGATAAATTCAAGACATTAGTCAATATAGCTGGAGAATTTACTTTTATTCTTGCAGTTTTATACTAGGAAGTCAACATTTAATAATCCATTGTTCACAATTGATTTATAAAAAATTTTAATCCTTAAATTGTACATCAATATCCTATGATTCCAAATCTTATTTATCACTCTCCTTCAAGTCTGAAGAAAATGATCACGTAATTTATTAACTTCCACAGACAGCACAGTCCCACTGACATAACATTTAGTCTGAAGTCCTACACTCATATGAGAATTAAGAATAGCCAGTATCAAACTGGCCTGCAACCTGATTGTGTTCCTGGCTCAGGATACCTGTAGTAAATTTGTAAGTCCACACTAAGACACAAAAATAAACTAGGGTGTGTATGTCATATAAAAAACTTTTCACAGTAGAGTAAAAATAACATTAAAATGTTACCAAATTTCAATCATATTACGGTGTTTTATCCAATTCGCTTTCAAAATGCCTGATTAACTGAATTAAATGCAAATAACTTTGTATAGGATTTTTTTTTATGTTTGCCCAGCATTTCAAAATGGTTATGGAATATAACTTTTAAAATGTCAAAATATGCTATACATATTGCACTTTTATGCTAGGCTGGGCTAGTATCCTCCATGGCAAGATACCAAAACTATTGAATAAAATACGCTTTAAAATCAATAGGTACTTGATTAATTTCCCTGAAATTATCATCATCATTATCAAAACCTTCCAGGATTTTGTAAGATTTGATTCCTTAAATACAGTTTCAAAGTTTAACTTAAGGAGGGAAAAAAAAACCCTCATATATTTGACTTTTTATTTCCTTTTTTGGTCGCTCAATGACCAAAGAGAATTTTAAACAAATTATGCTTCATCTTTCCTGGCTTAATAAAAAGCAACAATTTCTATTATCCAAATTAAGAAAAATTATACTAATCAAAAGCTATTAACTTTCAAATGTCTATGTATGTCTGTCTGTAGGTCCCCTTAGAACCTTTCCAAACTTTCATAAACAATAGATTTTAATCAATCATGTACTAGAATCAAATTCGGTAAGGAAAAACTTATTTTGCAAAAATAAAATCACTTCCCAACATGCTTGACAGAAACAAGCTATTCATTTTCATTTGTGTTCCATTGAAGACATTATTGAAATCTGTCCAATGGTTTATTTCCAACTGGTCCACTACAGAATTCTTCGGAATGTTTTAAGATTGGCTGTAGCTAGAGTTCTGACTTCCATTTGGACCCTGCTCTCCTTCACTGTTCAAGTGGGGAAGAAAGAGATTTTACACCAATTAAAAGACTCGTTTTCAACACCCTGATAAACCTACTAATTTTTAAAGTTATTCCACGCTACAACTCTACAAAACAAAGACGTTCCCAATTATAAGACACAGATGTGGAAAAATTAAAATCCAGAAGACTAACATTTGGTTTTATGTTTTTATTCTTATGTAACTTAGTGCCCTCACACATAACAAGCATTCTGGATGTTAGTGTCCATTACACTCCAAAATTTAAATTAGGGTATGGGATTTTGTTGTCATTACAGGTATCACTCAACATAGAGATTAGAGCTTCTTCTAAACAAATTTCCTATAAAATTAAATCGTACATAGAAAATCTTATTCCTACTAATTATGAAAATCAAGAAGTGTTCTTCCAAAAAAAATTATTGTCCAAAGGCGTAATAAAACCATACGTAAGTACAGCAAACCTTTATAATTAAAAGTCAGAAAGAAATATGGTAATTTCCTGGAAAACGCTGAATATTTAAAATAAAAACTAAAACTGAAGATACCAGTAACTGTGGCAATAGGATTATTGCCTTATCTTGTCCATCATCATCTTGCAGCTTCAGGCCCTGCCACTAGTGAAGAATCACTCAGGGAATTTCTGCAAAAAATGCATCCAAAGGCAGCTGTTTGAATGACTGCCTTAAACAGCTCCTTGTATAAGTCAAGTATTAATTTTTTCCAAATGGTAACATTAACATATCAGATCTACAAATCTATCTTAATGTTATATAACTTATTTATTTTTCTTAATAAATGATTAAGATGGGTAGCATTTCTTTGTTTCCCTTCTGACCTTTTTTCCCTACCCCAAACGATCTGATGTACAGTGAGAGCTGAGAACCACTGAACTTAAATGAACAGATCCTATTAAAAAAAACAAAACAAACAGAAAAACACACAAAAAAACCCACCACAACAAAAAAACCTTTTTAGGACAAGTGACTCATACTTAGCAAAATTATGTTACTGTTTGCAATGGATCTTTGAGTCACTCAAAAGCCAAAATTATTTATTTACCTTTACAATATCAGATCAATCATCTATGTTTTTGAAAAATGTTACTGAAATTTATAAATAGGATAACAGCCAGTAGTGGGGGGAAAAAGTCAAACTGACATGGAACTACTACAGAATTCTTTATCCCTAAATTTTAGATGAACTTGCCTCTCTCTGTTCTGTTTAAATTTATGTACAGTATATAATCATATGTTGAGGGATACCTGTAATAGACCTGCCATTGCATTAGGAAAAGTTACTTAACAGATGATCAGATTAATGTATTTTTTTAAATGAGATGTTCTCAATCTATCAAGTCACAAATTAAGAAAAAAGAAAAAATATGTCATGAAGTTTCGGAAGAAATTTTACAAAAACAAAACAACATAATCTATGAAAAATTATGATAATGCATATGAAATATATAATTAAATAAAATCAATAACTAAAGTCTACAAAGTACCTGTTTGGAGGAGGTTTTGGTTTCGGCATCTTACTAAGAATAGTTGCCATCTCTTTTCTCTCATCAAAATTCTTCCACTGCTCATACAGTTTTAAAATAACCCTGATTATTTCCAAAATCTAGAAGAAAATATTTGAAAAGTTCTCAATGGCAAATTATCAAGCAACATTTAGTATACAAGGAACACACATCATATCCTAGACATCCCTTAGAAAACAGTGAAAAGATAGTCTCTATCCTTCAGATTAGGTTAGACAATCCTGATAAATGTGAAAGTATATGTATGCTCAGTCTATCCTCATCCATCTCTGTAGTTGGTTTCCTTCTACCTACTGATACCTTAAACCAAAACAAAATAGTGAGGTACTAGAAATAGAGGTCTAAATCATGAAAGAGTATGTCACTATAGAGTACACTCCTCTAATACCAATTGTTTCAAACAATTTAATGGGAGGTAGTGCACAAAAGACTGTTTTGATTCTCTACTAACTACTCTGCACATGAGTTAAGGTGCTCAAAAACCGGCAGCTATACAAATCTGTCAAATCCAGTTTCCAAATTAGCCCTTCTTCTGCATCTGAGTAGACCTAACCTTGGATTGATTCTAGAACATTTCAGCAGAAAAGGTAGAAGGACAAAAATCACTTTGTCAGGAGATAGTCTGTGTTACAGAATTTACAGTAGTCACTAGGTAGCTTTTAAAATAGCCCTGGCAATTAGAGGTGACTTTGCAACCAATCAAACATATATTTACCATTCTGTTTAATCCTAAACTGAAGAGAAATATAACCTAAATGGTCAACATCAGTTCTTCTTGCCAACACATTTCTTAACATTTCTTTACTGAAAATATTCTTAGCCTGGCTAAGAATTTTAGGCTCATGGTAAGTAAATATGACATTAACTTTAAAATGTTCAAGTTATATTCAGTTAAGGGAATCTTAAAGATTACCTTCTCCATATCCACAGAAAGCTCAGCAAACCACTGTCTGGCATCTTTCTGCTGTACAACACAGGCTACATGCAGGCAAGCTGGAGAGAAAATGAGACACAAAGGTCCATGTTTAACTGCAAACATGGAATGTATGGACTCAGAACAAGATATTCACTTAAATTTTTATGTGTATTTTCTTATATTCTTTTTAAAAATTATATAGATTCATATAATAGTTACCACTGACCATCCCATCAACTTAATCTTACAGGGAGGAAAAGTTACTGGGCTATATATATATTAAGGTCCTTACATCTGCTCTCACGGTGAGCTAGTCATGATGCAGGTGCCTTGAGAGGGCACGTCAGAGAGGAAGAAGTCCACTGAGGAAATCAGAGCAGGGAAAGGATCCCTGCATAGCAGTACACAGTAGTGGTCAAAATGCACCCAAAAGTCAGAGTGACAAAACAAACAAACCAAAAAACCAGCAAATCAATATACTGATAAATTTCAACACTACTCTGTTTTGGTATTTCAGTTAAAAGCAGTGTTGCCTCTGCTTTTTAAAGTTATTAGCGAATGATCAAGTTAGGTGAAAACTGGGCACCCTAGTACAGAGTTCAGTGTTGTAATCAAACAGAGCTGAGAGAAAAAAAATGTAACGCACTGCATACAATGTAATTATATACATTACTTACAACATAAACTAACAAGGATAGTGAAAAAGCCCAAAGACAACAGTCTACATCATAAGTTTGCCTAATATAATTCCTCCCAAGCAGCCTGCCTACCTTGATCCCACACAAGCTTGTTAAATGTTATATTCCCTGGTCTGGTTACCCATATGACTTTGCTAAGAATGACATTCTAGGCAAACAGCAACTCAAACGTGCATGAACATTCTGGTTGCCCCAAGTTAAAGAAAGCTATAAAGTAGGGCTTAGGTTCAGGAAGGATTGAGAGGCTAAAGGACGAATTATAAAAACAGGTAATAAAAATACAGTGGAAAATGCCACGACAGGGCATACATAGAGTAAATTAGGGAAAGAGACATCCTAAACCCAGACTGAGGTGATATAGAGAGTGCGGAGTTGGGGACGGTGTCACTAAAGAGATGATATCTGAGCCAAGTCTTTAAAAAAGGTGAGAGTGGGAGCAGAGAATGATATATACATAAATGGTAAAAAGAAGCTATGGATTTTATCCAGAAATTGGGAGGAGCACTGAAAGATTTTAACTGAAGTGCAAATTCTGCATTTTAAAAAGCTCTTTCTAGCTCAGAGTTTCTCAACCTTAGCATTACTGACATTATGAATTGGACAATTCTTTGAGACTGCCCTATGCACTGCAGGATGCTTAGCAGCATCCCTGGCTTCTACTCACTAGATGCCAGTAGCATCCCACCCCAGTTGTTACAACCAAAACCATCTCCCGACATTGCCAAAAATCCTGTGGGGAACAAAATTATCCCTGGTTGAGAACTGCTAGCCTTGCTCAAGTGTGGAGGATAGACTGGCTCTCTGAGAACAGGGATGCTGGAGGCCAACTAGCCAGGAAGGAGACTGCTGTGATAACCTGGATAAAAATGAGAAGGTGGCTATGAGATTACTAAAGAATGCGGCACAACAGGTGTTGGTTACCAACTAATGTAGGTATCGAGGAAGATGAAAGAGCCTAACTACTGGGTTTCCAACTAAGGTAACTAGTGCTATTCACCAACATAGCAAAGACATTAAAAAGAGTTCATCTGGGGGCAAACTGATGAGTTCAGTCCTTATCATGAGTCTGAAGGCCAGTGAGATGCCAAAGGAAGCTATCCAAAAGGCAGAGATTGATATAAAGGCCAGTTCAGGAGCAAGATCTTGGTTAAATAAAGAAATTGAAATGTTTCAACACATAAGAGATAGCAGAACCCATGGGCCTCAGTGAGACTGCCTGGGAAGAACAAAAACAGCAAGGATGACAAAGATGTGGCACATGGCCTTCCTACCCATGCAGATCCCAGTATTCCTTCCCACTGAACCCAGATGACACTTCAGAATCCTTCCAGGGAGCCTCCAGTACTACAAAAGTATAACCTATTTACCACCCCTCATGTAAGAAGGTGGAGAAACACTAACATTTAAGGGGTAACTGAATAAAGAGAAACCAACAAAAATTAGTCTGGACGGGTAAAAGAATGGGGGGAAAATCAAGAAGACAGAGTCATAGAAAGGAATACAAGACAGAAAGGGAACAGAAACTAACAAGTGCCTAATATATGGCAGGCATTATTTAAAAGATAACTCGTTTAATTCTTGTAACAACTCTATACTGAGTTTTTAGTACCCTCCCCCTATTTTACAATTAAGGAAACCAACTCAGGAAGGTTAGATAATTTTCCCACGATTGTAAAGAAAGAAAAGTTTAAACCTAGGACCATCTGTTCTAACTCATGACAGTACTGCCTTCCACAGATAATAGAATGGTGGCTAACTTTCCCTCTAGCAAGGCATTAAGGACCACAAAAGCCTCCTTTACTTGACTGCTGAGGACCTAATTGGGCTCAGGAAATAAAAGACCTAGTTATTTTATATAAGTTACAACTAGTATTAGAAGGCTTAATTCCAAACTTCTCCCGCTAAACAAACAAAAATGTTCTATTCAGACACTGGTTAAAATTATTTTAAACGATTTAAAAAAAAAACTTACCAAAAAAGGGGGGTGGGGGGACAATAATCCTGATTTGTGATAGTTGCAGTTCATATTATTGAAAGTTCACATGCAAGGAATAGTCTATTACTTCAAGGAACATAAAAACATAAAGTACAATAGGGTGAAATTTCTTTTAGGATGACCTAAATAGGTATACAACAATTTAGCTGCTAAAGGTACACCACATTTACATACCTAAAGCTATCATGAAAGGAGGATACAGTAGGCAAAGATCCGTTCTGTAGGTATCATTCACTATCCTCCTATAGAAATGTAAATCATATTATTACTGAAAGCAGAACTACCTAATATGACTGTACATTACCCTCCAGAGAGGGCCAGATTTCCCATATCTGTATATATTTATATCTCTTTTATATTACCGTAACACAGAAACAAAGGTGAACAACAAAGGAAAAAGATGGATACATGAATGTGACAATGAATAAGCATATTTTAATGAATAAAATTACACCTAAATATATTTAAAATTTTAAAACCTCACAATAAATTTTAATGTAAGATAAACATTTTTCTAATTTTCCAAAAATTAGAAAATCAGATAGGAAACCAGAAATTATACAATGAATTAATATATATGTTGAATACCACCAAAAATATTCTGATTATTTTAAAGATAACATTTAATTTATTTTACGGAAATACAGTTGAAATCAATGTTGTGTTAATTTCTACTGTACAGCACAGTGATTCAGTTATACATATATTTACATTCTTTTTCATATTCTTTTCCATTATAATTTAAAGATAACAATCTTAATTTTCATGTAAACAGTCTGTTTTTCATAAGAATCAAATTTTATTGGAAATATTCATCAAATAGATAATTTAAAGATCTATCATTTTAGCATTTATACCAGTATAGTTATTAGAATTCAACAAGCAGATATTTCACTCAACATAAAATATCTTGGGGCACTAGTTTAATTACTTTAAAAATACTAAACTTCATATTTAATTGTCAACCTTCCTAGCTAATAACATGTTACACTATGAATAACTTCTGTTCTAATTACCATGCAAGGGGAAGCAACATGTCTTCTTGGCCCATGTCCTGCACATACTGGAGCAAAGGTCTATAAGGATGATACACTATCAAGCAACAATCCTAGAAACAGTTTAAAAAATGTGTATGTATAAAAACAGATTTATTATAACACAAAAACCTTACCATTACCCAACTGATTTTTAATTGTGTATTTCAAAATGTATTTTTCTAACTCATGCTTGCTTCCCTCTTATTGTCTTAAGCAAGCAGTATGGCAGCCCTAAACTCTACTGTAATAGTGAAGGCAGTGCTCTCTCTGAAATATACCTTGGTAAATCGGTTGGCAGTCAGTCAGCATCCATTCCCTTAGAGACTCAAAGTGTCACATCTGCAACACACTGAAACCTCTTATTAGCCTATAAATCCGTAATTCCCAACTGGAGGAGCAGAATTCTGCCAAAGACATAATCTATCTTTAAATAACACCACACACATACACAAATTGTGCAAATAATTTACAGTGGTTTAATGTCCTGACTGGTTTGCTTGTAATCCTCTTATTATAGTTACTATAGAACAGAAAAAATTTCCCATCCTAAGTAGTATATACAAACTATTTTACAGGCTTCCAAGAGCATATAGGTGATGATGCCACTAGGTACTATGATTTACCATCACATATCACTTGGATGGTTTTAAAATGCACCTCCCTACAATTATTTCTTTAAATTTATGACTTCACTAAATTTGAAAGTAAGTTTTACTCTATTAATCACAAGGAAGAAATATACTTACCATTAATTCTAAAAGATAGAATTCACATTCTAATATCTGTTAAAAAAAAAGATTATAAATGTCAACATGAAACCAAATTAGATGAGTCTACTTAGTCTAACATAAGAATGTAATTAGGATTTATCAAAAATTTTACTAAAATTTTTTTAAATCAAGAAAACACAATAGCTTATATCAGAATGAACATATGCTATAAACAATTACTTGTTATACAATGCATGCAACTGTGATTATGAAACATTTTAATCCTTGTAAGGAAAAGCCAGCCTCATATAAGTGTTCTTATTACTTATTTTTATTTAAAATAATCCTGTATAAGCTTCAGATTTTCCAATATACTTCCCACTCAACAAATGCAAAAATGTAATTATCTCTACTTAACTGTTATTCTTGTTATATTACAAATTAATAATAGAAAAGAATACTGAAAATGAAACAAAAATACAATTTAAATAGAATGAAAAAATCCCTTGCAAGGTGGAAAAAGAAAAACTTGCCTATTAAAATGGCAATAGAAATGCATCTTCTAAAATAATGTAAAATTTCAAGTATCTTTTTCATTCTGTTCCATTATAGTAATTCTCAACCCCAGCTGCACATTAGTAGCCACCTGGGAGCTTTAGGAAATACCAGTGTCCAGGTTTCAAGCCTGAAAATTCTGACTTAGTTGATCCAGAGAGGCCCTGACATCAGTATTATTAAAAAAGCTCCCAACGTGATTTAATGGGCACCCAGGGTTGATAACCACTGCTACAAAGTATTTTTTTAAATGGTAGAAGCACTTTAGCTTTAATTTAGAAATAAAATCCATATTCTCGTAGAATCTGAAACTGCCATTCCTAGGAGACTATTCAGTTTATTTTAATATAAAATGTTGCTAGTTTACATACAGCTTTAACAAGTAGTTTTATTTTTTACAATATACTTACATGATTCATCCTATAAGGAAATTCCTTTGGAAAGGCATATGAAAATCTAGTTTTCACTGCAGAAAACAAACAAACAAAAAACTTAAACTGAGAAAATGGGGAGTGAATAAACACAAAACTTCTTTAATACAATGTAAAATATTAAAGGTAGAGCTAAATCATTTTTAATTTTTAGTAGGAGCTCTTGAATATGATTAGGGATGCAGATTTTTTTGTTTTCAGGCAAGGGGAAAGACTGAGTGGCAGAAAGCCCTAGGCCCCCATCTATATTACAATTAGAGAGTTTCAATGATATATTTAATATATTAAGAAAGAGTTCTGCTGCTTAAAAACTAAAGGAAATGGGAAAAAAACCACTGGCTTTTATCATTTCTAAAATCTTTCCAGCTCTAGAATGGTATTGCTCTATTTAGTAATTTAGCTTAAAAGGAACATGGGTTATATATGTGTTCACAAGTATATATATATATATGTTTATATTTGTAAATATATACAGTTGACCCTTGAACAACACAGGTTTGAACTATGCATGTCCACGCATACACATATTTTTCCAATAAATAGGTACTACATGAACCAAGGTTGTATATGTAGATTTTCCAACTTTGCAGAGAGTCAGAGGGTCAGCACCTCGAACCCCTGTGTTGTTCAAGGGTCAACTATATATATAAATATTGGAATGATAATACAACCAAAAAACGTTAACAGTAGTTATCTCTGAGATTTAAGGATTTTTACTAATCTGAACTTTCTAAGCTTTTTATAATAGGTATTTCTTTACCAAAAGACATATTTTAATAAAATCATGAATATATGTGCAAAGGTCTCTAGGACTTTCTTCATACCACACACAAATATATACACACACACTCTTAGTCACTAAGGAAGTACAAACAAAAAAACTGTTAATTAATCCTCTATCTCCTCAAAAATGGTAGGAATTAAGTATTCTAACAGCTAATTTAGATAGGTAACATTTGCCAAGATTTGAAACCTAAGCCATTTAAACTTGACATTAGGAAATGTCTACTTAACCTTTCCTTTCCTCTCCTTTTAGTTAATTTAAAAATGTACCCATCAAGGTTACTGAGTTTTACAAATCCCGCCCCCTTTTATAATTTTTTTATTTTTTGGCCATGCTGCATGGCATCAGGATCTTAGTGCCCCAACCAGGGATCAAACCTGCACCCCTGCAGTGGAAGCACAGTCTTAACCACTGGACCACCAGGAAAGTCCCCACAAATCCATTTAATGTAAGCAAGGTATTAAGTGTCCAAGCAAAACAGGTACTTACATAATGTTAACCAATTAACAAGGTAAAATTATCTCTGTATATGAAGCAAATCTACATCCCTAACCCCTGGACCTTGACACCTAACTTACTGAATTAGATTTTACCTGATGCTGTCAACTTCTCTCCTATTCCATGATAAAATTGCTCTGCGTTTTGATTTTCTACTTCCTAATCCTTTTCTTCTGACCTGGAGGAAAATGCATCTCTCCTCTCTATTGCTACCCCTACCACTTGTACATTTGCTTTCATCTACTCAACTGACAGTCAACATTTTTCCTTTGCACCTTTAACCATTCCTCCTCCAATAAATCTGTCCTATCACTTACTAATATGCTCAAATTTCCCTTAAAAGCAAAACAAATGAAACCTCTACCAAATTATATGCCTCTACTTTTTAAAAGTAAGACTCTTGAGTAGGCTGCCATGTAAGAACTCACTGAGAGGGAGGCTTTCTGGAGGCCAGGAAGCTAATCATGGCCAATCAAGGAACTGATCAAGGCAGGCACTTTGACCTTGGACTTCCCAGCCTCCAGAACTGTGAGAAATAAATGTCTTGTTTAAGCCACCCAGACTTTGGTGTTTTGCTATAGCAGCTGAAGCAGACCAAGACGCCCCCTCACCCAGAATCCTGTTATTAACATGTTACATTAGTATGGTACATTTATTATAATTAATGAACTAAGATAGATACATTATTACTAACTAAAATCCATAGTTTATTCTGATCTCCTTAGTTTTAAACCTAATGTCCTTTTTCTGTTTTAGGCTCTCTTTCAGGACGCCACATTACATTTACTTGTCATGTCTCCTTAGGTTCTGTATGCTGTGGCAGTTTTTCAGACATAACTTATTTTTGATGACTTTAACAGTTTTTAGGAGAACCAGTCAAGTATTCCGTAGGTTGATTCCCTATTGGAATCTGATGTTTAATGATTAGACCAGGGTTTGGGGTTTTCAGAAAGAAGACCACAGAGGGGAAGTGCCATTTCATTATATTACAGCAAAAGTACATACTATTAATGTCATTTATCATTGTTGATACTGACTTTGATCACCTGGCTGAGACAGTGCTGGTCAGGTTTCTCCACTGTAAAATTATACTCCCATCTTCTTTCATAATATACACATTAGAAGAAAAGTCACTATGCATAGCCAACACCTAAGGAGTAGGAATTTATGCTTCCTCTACTTGAGGGGGGAGTTAGCTATATAAATTATTTGAAATTCTTCTGTATGGGAGATTTGTCTCCCCCCCCCATTTATTTATTTACGCTATCATTTATTTATATCAGTATGGATGCATGAATATTTATTTTATACTTGGGTTATACTTTGGGTTATAATGCAGTATTATTCTTTTTTATTTTGTTGCTCAAATTCTTCCAGCTTTGGCCATTGAAAGCTCTTTCAGTTGGCTCCTATATGTCTTCGACATACCCCCATTAATGAGGGGTTTTGTTTTGTTTTTTTTTGTTTTGTTTTGTTTGTTTGTTTGTTTTTTGCGGTACGCGGGCCTCTCACTGCTGTGGCCTCTCCCGTTGCGGAGCACAAGCTCCGGACGCGCAGGCTCAGCGGCCATGGCTCACGGGCCCAGCCGCTCTGCGGCATGTGGGATCCTCCCGGACCGGGGCACGAACCTGTATCCCCTGCATCGGCAGGCGGACTCTAAACCACTGCGCCACCAGGGAAGCCCTGTTTTGTTTTGTTTTGTTTTGTTTTGAGTACTTACTTACTTATTGGCACTATAAGATGCTCTAGGTCCACCTTGTATGTTTCCTGCCTGATCACAAACCCAAAGGTCTGGTTTTTTTATTTGGTATACATCTTCTGTGCAGCAAAAGACACTATGCAGCTCTCTTTCTTAAAAGGTATCAAGTCTCAAATTTCTATCACTGGCTTCACATTTCTAAGAGGATGTTCTACTGATACATTTACACTCAGAATGTTGAAGAGTAAATCTAATTCTTTTCAGAACCAACTCATTCTCCTCTTCCAGTACCACCTTCACCTCCCAATGCCCAGGTAAGAAACCTCAAATATCATTTTTGACTCTTCTTAAATCTTTTCTTTTCAAAAGTCCTGCTGACTCTATCATTCAAACCTAGCTTGCTTATTCTCCTTGCTGGCTACCAAAACATTATTTTAAGGCTTCATTAGTGTTTACCTTATTATTTCAATAACTTAAAAGTTTTTTCCTACCTTAAAATAGTTAGCTTTACTTCTTACAGCACCCAGTGGTGACAGTACTCACTACAGTTTGCCGTATATATAAAACTATTTCGGAAAGGGTTTTTTTCTGTGAGTTTTTTTGATTGTTTTTTGGGGGGTTTTTTTGGCCATGCCACGCGGCTTGTGGGATCTTAGTTCCCCGACCAGGGGTTGAACCCAGGGCCACGGCAACGAAAGCACCAAGTCCTAACCACTGGACCACCAGGGAACTCCTGGTGGTTTTTAAATTGTGGTAAAATATACATTACATATAATTTACCATCTTTAACCGTTATTTTTTTCTTTTAACATCTTTATTGGAGTAACTGCTTTACAATGGTGTGTTAGTTTCTGCTGTTAACCGTTTTTAAATATACAGTTCAGTAGTATTAATTACATTCACACTGTTATGTAACTATCACCACCGTCCATCTCCAGAACTCTTTTCCTCTTGCAAAACGGAAACTCTATATTCATTAGGCAACAACTCCCCATTTCCCGCTCCCTCCAGCCCCTGACAGCCACCATTCTACTTTCTATGCCTAGTAATTTGATCACTCTAAGTACCTCATATAAGTAGAATCACACAGTATTTACCTTTTTGTGACTGGCTTATTTCACTTATCATAATATCCTCAAGGTTCATCCATGCTGTATCACATGAAAAACTTCAAACTTTGTCTGTCTACTTCGACTCACACTCTCCTCCAATTCATCTTACATAATTCTGCCAGAATCATCTTCCTAATACACAACTCTGGCATCACCCTCATATTGAAAAATAAAGCTTTCATAGGTACTGCCACTGACAACAAAACAAGCTGCAGATTCCTCACTGAAGGCCATTATCTGGCCTTAGCCAGGTAGGGGGGCTATTTCCCACTATTTCCTTACTCACCATTCACTGAATGTAACTCAGTAGCTTTTCTTATATTGATCAAACTGTTCAATGCTCCTAGACTATCTTTCCCCTGCATTTCCCCAGGTTCAAATTCTTTCTTCACCGAATTCTATTTAAGCCTTTTTGGATTCACCTAACAAATCAACTTTTCCCACTCAAAACATTCATTACATCCTCTGTTACTCTCTTATGCCACTTAGTTTCTTCTGTATTAATATTTGTATATTGATGTCTTATTTTCTTGTCCTTAAATTCTTTGTTTTTATTTTTATATCCACCACTGCATCCAGTATGGTGTTTTCCAGTGATAATGATGCTGTTGTTGATGACAATGATAGTAACCGCTACAGTTTACTGAGTATTATGAATTGAATTATCCCCCTCACACCCACCAAATTTACATGTTGAAGCCCTAACCCCCAATGTGGCTGTTATTTTGAGACAGGGCCTTTAAAGAGGCAATTAAGGTTAAATGAGGTCATAAGCATGGGGCCTTAATTCTACAGGACTGGTATCCTTACAAAGGGAAGAAACACTAAGGATGCACACACACAGAGAAAGGGCCATAAGAGGACACAGCAGCAAGGCAGCCATCTGCAAGCCAGGGAGAGAGGCCTCAGGAAACTTAACTTGTTGACGCCCTGATCTTGGACTTCCAGCTTCCAAAACCATGAGAAAATAAACTGTTGTTGTTTAAACCACGCAGGCTCTGGCATTTTGTTACGGCTGCCCTAGCAAACTAACACACTGGACAAAGCACGGTTCTAAGAGCTTTATTGATATTAATTTATTTGATCCTCACAACAACCGTATGACATAGATGTTATTAATATCCTCATATAGCAGAGAGATTATATTTTGCTTAATTTGTCATGTCAAAAGCACTGGGGCTGAAATTTGAAAACTAAGCTGTCTGGGCGATATAATACACTGTAAAATTTATGAAATAAGTAAAATAGTCTACTATAAAGTTCCCTATTCATTGGTAAAATGAATATGAGCGTGCCTTTTAGCCTTTGCATGAGAAATAAAAAACAAACCTTGGTAATAGGTATTTTACATTTTCAAAAATATACACCTTCTAAAAAATCTGGAAAACAGAAACTAAAGTAAGAAGAAAATAAGACATCTATAATCTACTCAGAGATGAGCACTGCTAACATTCTGGTACACTTCCTTGCAGTCATTTTTCAATTTTTTTAATAATTTTGATTTTCCAGAGGGCAATTCAATCCTTCACCAATGGGATATATTTGACATATTAAATTCTATGGCAAAACTGATTATTACTCTTCTATCCTCAAAATAAGATATGACATGAAAAAGATTGAATTAGATTATTACACTCCTTTCAGAAAGGGAAATGACCCCAAAAACATGAAATTCTGGCTCAGAAACTTAATACAAAATGCCTCTGCCTCTTCTGTGTAAGATCACAGAAGTAAAAAATAATAATTTTAATTATCTTTTGTTAGGTGATATCTTTTTGCTTAACCTATGAAGATGGAACACAGCATAATATTATTACCTTGTGTACAATACTTTACGATTGCTACTTTACAATGTTATTTCCTTTAATGCCATGATTCATAGGCACGTAAACCCCATGTTTGTAGGTAAAGAACTAACGCCAACAGGTAAAGCAACTTGTTCAAGGTTATACAGCTGCTGCTTAGAGACAGAACTGGTGCTTAGAATCAGCTCTACGGACTAAAGAGTCAGAATATTTTTCTGTGCCATAGTTTTCCATAAAGAGGGAAAAAACACAATCCCCATCAAAGACATAATTACAATTGCTAAAGAAATAGTTTATTTCACCCACAAGAATGACACAATAGCTAGTTATTATGAAGCAATAAAGTACAATAAAATTGAAGAATAAAAATTCTTTCTTAACCTTATTATAAAATTAAGAGCCACAGAGTTGATGTTTTTGGCTCAAAAGTTACTACCCGTTTTTAGCATTAAAACTAATGTCTTAGGGCTTCCCTGGTGGCGCAGTGGTTGAGAGTCGCCTGCCGATGCAAGGGACACAGGTTCATGCCCCGGTCCGGGAAGATCCCACATGCCACGGAGCGGCTGGGCCCGTGAGCCATGGCCGCTGAGCCTGCGCGTCCAGAGCCTGTGCTCCGCAACAGGAGAGGCCACAACAGTGAGAGGCCCGCGTACCACAAAAAAAAAAAAAAAAAAAAAAAAGTAATGTCTTAGAGATAATACTTTAAGTGGTTTTAAAATTTTTTGTATTTTAAAATTTTTAGCCAAATACATTAGGCATAAAGGTGATCTCACCTCAGGAGATTGAATAGACCCAACTAATCTCTCATAGGTCTCATAAACTGAAAAACATCTATGTCCTATGGAGCTTTCTTTAGAATTACAATCTTAAAGCAGGATATATTTTTTGCACTTACATACAGAAGTAGCAGCAGAAATCAATCTTGTATTTGAGACTACTCCAAATTCCTAGAAAAAGAAAAGTAAACGAGATTAGGTACATAGTAACCCAATGAACCTAAGTATATCTGAGGTCTATTCAAAACAGAGCATTTCCTATGTTCCTCCGATGTTTGCAGTTATCTACCTACTTGAGGAATGATGTACTTAAATCTCTAAATTTATGACCTTTCCTTAAAATTACTACACTTTAACACAAATGCTTAAATAATTTTATAATTTAATATTATTGGAAGGTACCAAATTAAAAACCAGACCCTAAAGTGACAGTGCCAGTTTTTTGCACTTAAATTAGTTTCCAAGAGTTTTTAGATTCTACACTTAGTTGCCAGAATAAGTATTAAGTATGCTTCCTTTCAGTTGAACCTGGACTAACAAGTACTTCAGGGAATTTAATAATAAAACAGTTGAATCGCTGAAGAAAATAAACTTTAATATCACCAAAAGAACTCAAAAGACCGTACAAACAATTATTTTTCTTTTTGCAACAGGAAGACAAGAATGATTAGCATGAGACTTTGGATGTCAGTTCCCATTTCCTCTTTGAACTTAATATACTGCCACTGTAAAAATAACAAAAATTTATGAGGTGATCCACCTTACATATAGTCTCATTTAATTTGATTAACCTTATAAAGTTATTAAAGGCTTCGTTTTTTTTTTTTTTTGGGCCATGCGGTGTGGTGTGGCCTGTAGGATCTTAGTTCCCTGACCAGGGATCGAACCCAGGTCCTTGGCAGTGAGAGTGTGGAGTCCCAACCACTGAACCACTAGGGATTTCCCCAAAGCCTTAATTTTTTAAAGCTGAAAAATCAAGAATTGGTTCCTTAGCCAACAGAAGAAACTAAACTGAATACAGTCTGTTCAAAAACCTTCAACCTGAATCCTTATCTAACTGTGTGTGTTTGTGGGGGGTGGGGGATATGTATGCCTGTGTATGTATTTATAGTTACATTTAAACCTCACACCATAATAACTGATACTGAAAATTAAATGCCTGAGACATCTTCTTAAATGCCATTTCAATACAATTCTCACACAACTGGACAATACACAGAAAGATTTGGTCATAGTTAAAGATTTTAAAAAATGGTATAATCAAATATGAAAGGATACATCTCTTTCCAGGAATAATTCTTTACCCCAAATTCTTAAAGGAAAAACTTTCACCTAATAAATCATAAAATAGGTTTCTATTCAGTAAATCACGTAACAAAAGATATTTAACACACAAGACAAATTAAAACTCCAAGTTAATCTACAAGAGTAGAAGTTTATAAAGATTTTGTCTTGGTTTTTCATACTGGCTGTCCTTCAGGTACATAAAATTACATGGTAATATCTGGAAAAGCCACCCCATAATACGGGCCTTTTATAAACACCTTGTTTTCCATTAAAGAACTTAAAAACAACAGAGCTGGTTCTGCCTCCTTAAATTACCACTTACAATTAAATTACATTTAATATTCAGGAATACAATTACTAATCTAAAGACATCATCTAAAAATAGAAACATAATACAAAGGATTCATATTACTGAAGATTACACGGATTATTATGAAGACCAGTTAATAATATCAGCTATTATTATCTGGATTTAGCAGAGCTCTCTCAAAAATACTAAAAAGGTAAATAAGGTGAGCAGAGATTTGGTCTCAGCTGCAAGTTCCCATCTCTCTTCTCTCCCTCACCTAATTTCTCAACCCTCACTACCCAAACCATTCCTCGTTAGAACATATATTGCTATAGCCACCCCAATCCTTGCTTTCCCCCTTGCTTTCCCTATGGCTTGCTAGGCAGCCAATCATCAGGAGGCAGGAAGGGAAGACAGCAGAACACAGGAAGCATATGAAGGAGACGGAAGAACATTCTCAGGTTATAGTAGACAAGCTGTGGCATTCATGGAATACTTCTTAGTGCCAAACAATAAATGTCTCAGAGGCAGAAGAGCAAAGCAGTTAAGAGCATGGGATTAGGAACTAGACTCCCAGGGTTTAAATACTGGCTCTGTCAATTATCAGCTATGTGAACTTAATTTCTTTGTGTCTAAGTTTCCTCACTTATAAAATGAGATTACAACTATGTAGCCCATAGTTTGTTATGAGGATTAAGTCATAATTTGTAAGAGGAGTCAGAATAGCACATGGTACATAGTAAAATGCTACATGCTTGTTAATTGAATATATAGAAATATGTATATATTTCTTTGATTTTGTATAAATTTCAATATTTTATATAAATCACCGTTATTATTTTTACACAGTTAATGTGAAAACTGGGGCAGATTAACCAATACACGTTGACTATACTTTGATAAAGAACAGAAAACTAGGACTTCCCTGGTGGCGCAGTGGTTAAGAATCAGCCTGCCAATGCTGGGGACATGGGTTCGAGCCCTGGTCCAGGAAGATCCCATATGCTGTGGAGCAACTAAGCCCATGTGCCACAATGAGTGAGCCTGCGCTCTGGAGCCCATGAGCCACAACTACTGAAGTCCGCACGCCTAGAGCCCGTGCTCCACAACAAGAGAAGCCACCGCAGTGAGAAGCCCACGCACCACAATGAAGAGTAGCCCCTGCTCGCCGCAACTAGAGAAAGTCCGCGCGCAGCAACGAAGACCCAACAGAGCCAAAAATAAATTAATTAATTAATTTTTTTTAAAAAAAGAAAATTATTTCATACCTCTACTTTGGATGCCAAAAACACACATGTAGGAGCCATTAATACAGGATCTATACTCTTCAGAGAATACCTAAAATATGATTAAACAAAGTTAAATGTCATTCATATAGAAAAACACATATGAAAATAGAATTCATATAGAAAACATTTATATGGAAAAAAATCAGGACAACTCTATGGCAAACACACGATTCACTTATATAAGGTTCATCAACATTAGATAAGAGTTTCAAATAAGCATTAACATATTCCCAAAATAACACAGCCCTACCTGGCATAGAATCTCTTGAAATAGACCGTAGCAGTGGCAATAACTTGTTGTCTTAATTTAAGATGTTCACCTAATGCTTGGATAACTAAAAGAAAAATAATAAAGTTAAATGTATTTCTGAAATCATTATATTAACATATTAACATTTAACAATAACTTCAATGCAGTTAAATCATGACTATATTAATTTTTAACAAAGAGAAAAACCTACACGTGCTATAAAGCTCTACGTGGATCACAGTGGTCTAGTACTAGGATTGCAAATTTGTTAAAAAATATATAGGTATGCATAAACAATAACAAAAAAACAGAAACTGCCTCATAGTAAAATCTATTCTTGAATCAAGGAGGTTGAATGATAGGTATTTCCCCTCTATCTTCCAAGTATTTTCAATGCTCTTCATATTATTACTATTATTAGACCCCTATCAGCGTTATAACTACTGCTTAATAAAGTTTATAAAAAACCCAAAATGAATCCTCAAAACAACAGAGAGGTAGGTTTGCATAGAAGTGAACTGAGGGTGAGAAAGATCCTGTGACAAAGTTACCATGTGGCAGAGCAAGGATCTTTTAACTCTAAAACTCTTCCATCCAAAGCAAACTTGTAAGATAGGAGTGACCAATACAGGATGTCAATCCAAAGAATCATTTATCCTCAAAGTACTTTGCTTTAGCCAATCTTAAATTAGGTTTAATGATGCATTATAAAGCTTAGGGAGATTAATATTTTTAGACCATCTTGAGTGTCTCTGACACGTAAGATTCACAAAAGACTTTAAATCACTTTAAAAAAAGATATATAAGTTGTAAAAAGAATACACATGTAAATAAAAATGTAAAGTAGGGATTAAAACAGTTCATCACAAATTATACAGAAAAACGTTTTAATTCACAGGTAACCAACTGTACCAATTCAACCAATTAAAAAAAAACTTTACCATTTGTAAAAAATATCTGTAATTTCCAATACTCTTCTTCTGAGAGAAACTTTAAGTCCTTCTGGCGTTCCTTCAACAGATCTTGTTTATCCAAAATCCACTGCAAACTAAAAAAAGCAAAGATTCAGACATCCTACAGAAAATCAACTAACAAAGTTACAGGAAATATTCTAAGATTGAAGAGGTTGTTAATATTCTGAGAAGTACAAAATACAAGTAACCTTGAAAGACAATATTTTTCACATTTCTTGAAACTCTGACACTGAGAATTACCTAATAAATGTAAATATGCCCTGAAAAAAATATGCTCTAATCTTTTCTCTCTTCCTTCTCAGTCTATCTCTCCCCCCCCGACCTCTGTCACTATTATAGTGTATTTCATTGACTTTAAGACTGAAATCAAGATGCATCTTCAGTGATGCCTAGCATTTTAATGGGCAGTAATGTTTACACTTTCTTAATGATAAATAATGGTGAAATTGACACTGACTGACGATGCCTTAGATTTGAAGTATATCTTCTCTCAGATGTTCATGAGTAACTAGAGTAATATTCCTACTTCACAAGTTCCAATCATGTTAAAAGCTGCTTCAGGGCTTCCCTGGTGTTGCAGTGGTTGAGAGTCCACCTGCCGATGCAGGAGACACGGGTTCGTGCCCCGGTCTGGGAAGATCCCACATGCCGCGGAGCCACTAGGTCCGTGAGCCATGGCCGCTGAGCCTGCGCGTCCGGAGCCTGCGCTCCGCAACGGGAGAGACCACAACAGTGAGAGGCCCGCGTACCAAAAAAAAAAAAAAAAAAAAAGCTGCTTCAGAATTTATTTTACCAATAGCCTCCACCTCCTGCCTAGTCTAGTCTATTTTTAAACAGACATGTAATTGACGTGATCCCCCAAAATATTCTGCATCATGCTTTTGTCACTCAGTATGTATTGGAAGTTTTACATCAATGAATTTGTTATTCAGCATCCTTTTAAACTGCTGCACAGCATTATGGATGGATCATTATTTATTTAGTTAATTCCTGTTGATGGGCATGTAAGTTATCTTTTTCACTATTACAAGTAATGCTTTAACGAACATCTTTGTAATTCACCCTTGTGTATTTGATTAATATTTGGAATCATTCCCTAGAACTAATGGGTCAGTTTTGCTGGTAATTTTGATATGCATTGTCAGCTTGCCTTCCACACCAATTTCCATTCAGAGGAGTGACACATAAGGGTGTCTTAAAATACTTAACCCTACAGGTCACTGCCAATCTTTTAAATACTTTACAACTTAAAGGCAAATTAGTATCTGGTTTTTTTTTTAATTTACTTCTAAGGTTAAACATTTCTCCATGCCTTTATTGGTCAAATATAGTTCTTTGGTACATCGTAACTCTAACAAGACCATTTTTCTAATGGGATGGTCATCATTTTATGATTAAGATAATCTTATGATCTAAAATTTGTGCATTATGGATAAAAGAATCATTTGTCAAATATGCTCTAGACATTCCCCAAGTTTAGCATGATCTCTCAGTATTTAATGATTTGCAATGCAGAAATCTGAATCACGTATTTATTCAAATCTATATTTTACTTTGATTTTGTGTTTGTCACACATGGGAAGGTCTTCCCTGACACAAAATGATTTAAAAACAAAATTCCCTCATATTTTCTAATAACCTTAAGGCTTTTTTCTTTCAATTTGTGATCAATCTGGAATTTAATACAGGGTAGAGTAGGGATCCAGCTAAATGTTTTGTTAAATGGTTATCCAAATGTCACCAAAGAATTTCAAGAAATATAATTCTATCATTATATTTGGATCTTCTTTATAATTTCCTATTTTTAATTTGTTTTTCTTGTTCCTGTGCCACCCTTTTTTTTTTTTTTTTTAATTTTTATTTGGCTGCACCAGGTCTCAGCTGCCGCACACGGGATCTTTGCTGCAGCATGCGAGATCTTCGTTGCAGCATGCGAGATCTTCATTGCAGCATGCGGGATCTTTTTAGTTGCGGCATGCAGGATCTAGTTCCCTGACCAGGGATCCAACCCAGGCCCTCTCCATTGGGAGCGTGGAGTCTTAACCACTGGACCACCAGGGAAGTCCCTGAGATGCTATTTTAAAACATAAAATTGAGTAATTAGAAACTGGTATGGGGGCTTCCCTGGTGGCGCAGTGGTTGCGGGTCCGCCTGCCGACGCAGGGGTCGCGGGTTCGTGCCCCGGTCCGGGAGGATCCCACATGCCGCGGAGCGGCTGGGCCCGTGAGCCATGGCCGCTGAGCCTGCGCATCCGGAGCCTGTGCTCCGCAACGGGAGAGGCCACAGCAGGGAGAGGCCCGCGTACCGCAAAAAAAAAAAAACAAAGAAGTAACTCTCTGGTAACTTTGTTTTGGCTTTCAAATTTATTTTTTAAATGGAGATAACCCAAAGGTATATCTGCGATTATTTACTTTTCTCATTTCTAATTTTGTATTTCTGTATCGTCCCTTTTTTCCTTTATTCAGCTAGCATAGTTTAGTCTACCGTTTTGGTTTTCCCTTCCAAAGAACCAGCTCTTATAATTTCTGACTATTCTTTCCCTTTTAATATATTAATATAAGTGTTAACTTTATTAAGTCTGCTTTCCATAGGTTTATTTCACTGTTTCCTTTTAATACTCTTAAGTAAAATGTTTAATTTTTATTCTTTTTCAGTTATTCAAAATGTTTTCTTATAAATTTGGCTTTACCACCTCCCATAGACATGAATATATATTGATCTCATTATGTTATTTCCTAGATAATATGTAACTGTTTTCAATTTCCTTTGATACAATAAAGTATCCAGAGTTGCTTTTGTAGTTTTAATTTTGGTTACCTGTTCATTACGTCAGTCGTCAGTCGACCAGCAAATGTTTAGTGTCCTTCTAGCTTTACTGCATCACGATCAAAGAATGTGTTGTGTTCTACTTTAACTTTCTGGAAAATACTAGGATTCTCTCTGTTCCAGAATTATCAATTTCTTCTCCACAGTCATTTTATGTTTTTAAAAAGATAAATTTCACAAATATTTAAAATTTTTCCTCACAGCATGCAGTATGGAAGATAAACCAATTAACACCACATATCACCAAATTTAAGATTACACTGATTGGGTTTCCCTGGTGGCACAGTGGTTAAGAATCTGCCTGCCAATGCAGGGGACACAGGTTCAAGCCCTGGTCTGGGGAGATCCCACTTGCCGTGGAGCAGCTAAGCCCGTGCACCACAACTACTGAGCCTGCACTCTAGAGCCCGTGCGCCACAACTACTGAAGCCCGCGCACATAGAGCCCGCGCACATAGAGCCCGTGCTCCGCAACAAGAGAAGCCACCGCAATGAGAAGCCCATGGACTACAATGAAGAGTAGCCCCTGCTCGCCACAACTAGAGAAAGCCCTCGCTCAGCAACGAAGACCCAATGCAGCCAAAAATAAATAAGTAAAAGAATTTATTAAAAAAAAAAAAGATTACACTGATTGTAAGACTCACCATTATTTCATATGTTACTAAGAAAAAAAACTGTCATGCTCATAGCAGAAATGTTAAAATGGGCAATTTAAAGCTATGAAAACAGCATATTTCATGTCAATTTTCCTCTTTCACCTAAAACAATGGCTTTCATAATCTTTTTGTTTTTACTGAATTGATTGTCTTGTCTTTCATATTTGTCACCTTTTGCAGATGAGGGACTCCGTGATTCTCAAGGGATCTGAGTAAGACAAAGTGTTTCCTTCCTCCAGGGCTATTTGAATTGGGAGGCAAGGACAGTTTTCCAAAAAAGCACATTTAATATTTTATATTTGAAAAGTGAAAAAACACTTGGTTTTATAAAATAGATCCTGGCCCCCTTTTGATAAGCCGACAGTAAATGAAAGCATAATGAAAATGCTTATCAAAAGGGGGCAGGATCTTTTCTTTTTTTAAGTTGAAAAAGGGCTGTAACTTCTGATAATCAACAGCTAGCTACCTGTCAATTCTCTCAGCTTCTTTCAAAGTTTTCCAGAATACCTCTTCTTCACTACCGAAATTTTCCATATTTTAATTTTGCCCAAGCAAATATTTCAGTGAATGAACACAGTGCAAAATAAAAATATGATCAGAAGTGAAGCTTCTATAGCATCACATCTCCACAGGATCACTTATAGCAAGAAGAAAACCTGCTTTTCTGAAAACAGGTTTCAAAGCCCATTGTTTCTTTTGTCTAGTGCAAAAGGCTAAAAAACCGAATGAACAATATAGGAATCCATCTTCTTCGCACTCAAAATTTAGTTACTAATGCTCTCTTAACATTAAAAAGTATTTACACTAAGATATCATCTTTATAAGGTTCTGTTCATCTTTCAAGTATACAGTGTACAGCCTACCCAAAGTTCAACTAGTCCTATCACCCACCTTCCTACCTGCTTAAACAGATGTATTTAGGGAGAAATGTTTTCACTATTACTCTAGCTCTTCCATGGTACTGACAGAAACAAAAATTCATGAAAAAACGTTAAAGATATTGGCAATGTCCCTGGAAAATACACTTTTAAAACAAAATATGAGACACAGACTAACGAAATGGACAAATGTTGAGAGCACTTGTCCTATACCTTACAAACATAAAACTCTATCTAGGTTTAAGGTAGTGGCAGAAAGCGGTTCATGAGCAGAAACAAGCCTGACTCCCTCCTCTCCTCGGAGTAATATTAAATCCGCACAAGACAGAAGATGAATGACAAAAGATTACGATGCCGACCAACTTTAGAAATACCAGGCAAAAGCGAACCACAACTGTCCTGAAAAGCCAGCCTCACAGTTCTACACTGTGTCACATTTCCCATACCTGTGCCCATCCCATCCCAACCCTCACCGGCTCCGCTCCTCCTTCCCCCCACCACCCCCCGGCCTAGCTAAACCAAGAATCAGAAGTTCAACTCCCGAACCTTCCTTCTCCGGAGACTGAACCCCCTTCCCTCCCCGCAACAGATTTTCCCCCCAACGAAACCCGGCCAGGGGGCGGGGTGAGGGGAGTCGTCCGAAAAAAGCTCATCACGCTTCCGGCCGCCGCCGCTTCCCGGGAGACTCCGCGGCGCTCGGGACATGGGCCGGGATCCAGGCCAAGGGGAGTCGCAGGCCCCGTCCACACAGCACCCCCAAGAGCCAGCCCCGGACAAGAAGACGGAAGATCACTTACTAGTGGGAGCTCTGCCAAAAGTTCCCTGCCATGGAACACAGTTTGCCCTGATAAAAAAGCACCAGCCGGCGGAGCGGCCCGCGGAGCGACCATAGACCCAGCCCTCCCGGTAACCGCGCTCCTCGATCTGATCTGCACGGCTCCGCTCCGCGGCGGCGACGGTGAGAGGAAGAGGAGGGCACCCTATTCTCCTTGACGCCGGCCGGCAACACTCTACTGTGTAAATCAGTTCCTATGCATAAAAGTTCCGGCCCGCCCCGCGGTAGCGGAGGAAGCCGGCGGGGAGGAGACAGCCCTTGGGAGCCCTGAGAAAGGAGACGGGAACTAGCTCCCACGAAGGCTCGCGGCTGTCGGGAGGCTCTCGCGAGAGTTTCGCGTGGATTTCGGCCGGGACCCCGCGCGGTTCGGTCTTCTGCTGCAGCTCCAATTCGTCGAGAAGGGATGAAATGGGGAAGCCCGACGCCCTGTTCGGGCTTTTATTATTGCGTGGTTGCAGGCTTCCAAAGCAGCACAATGGCTTTGTATTAAAATATACGATTTCCCGACTTCATTTCTTCCTCCTGTGTTTGGAAAGAGACATAAAGATTATTTTGGCCTCAAAGACCTACCAAAACCTACCGGCACCAAGCCAGATACGTTCTTAATGGAGTTCTTTTGGAATGAAGCGCAAACTTTTAGAGCAGCAATGTTTTCTTTTAATGTTAGAGACTAACAGTTTTGCAGAACAGCCTAAAACATTTTTCCTTTATTACATATATATGTATGTGTGTATATTCACATATGTGTACCAAATGGAGAAACATAGAGCCAAAAATGCAGTAATTTTACGCGATGTAATCTGTATTTCACATTTCTATTATCGTAACATTGCATTTATTGTAAAGCTGCTAATCTAATAAGTTGACACACCTGAAAGTTTTTCACAGACGATCAGTGTTCTGGGGTAGCTTAAGAGTATTTTCCACACTGGGGGGGCGGAAACCAATTAGGTTGTGACATTGAGTATGATACGCATTTTACTAAATGAAATGAAATATCAGGTATGTCAGAAATAGCAAGGGTATTATTTGAAAATTTTGATTCAGTTATATATGTATATGTGTATTAGGTCAAGATGTGAAATGCATTTTAGTAGTTTAACATAAAAGTATTTTATGTCACATGTCATTCCCATAAAGTCTGATGTGGATTAGACTGCTCTCATTGTTTGTTCTCCTCCAGATCTTCAAGGATCTAGTATATTTCCATCTTTCAACTACAGTTAATCTTTGAGCAACAGGGCTTTGAATTTCAGGGGTCTGCTTATAGGTGGATTTTTAAAAAAAAATACTACAGTACTACATGATCTGCGGTTCTGATGCGGAACCTGTTTGAGGTTGGTTGAATCCTCAGTTGCAGAACCGAGGATACAGAGGGCCTCCTGTAAAGTCATATGCTGATTTTCAACTGCTGGGCTGGGGGTGGGAGAGCTCTGGGCCCCTAACCCCTGAGTTGTTCAAGGGTCAACAATACTCCATCTTGGATCTTTGATTCCAGGTTTAAAATCTTTCTAGAGAGAGTGCAGAGGACTCTCAGTGGGGCTTTTAATCAATGATAAGAGACTTGAACCTGAAACAACGCAGTCACTTTCTCTTATGACCTGTTGACCTGAATAGGCACATGCCTCTAACTTAACTTCAAAGTAGGCTGAGAGATGTAGGGAGCGTGAAGCATGGCTAACACTACTGTCTGCTACACTGCAAATCATAGTCAAGAAAGTTTGAAAGGCAATAGCTGAAGAAACGCCAGGCCACAGGCTACTTACAGAAGTTCAGAATTTCTTCAACTCTCTGAATTTTTGGTCAGCCTGATGTCTTTTAGAAGATAAGGACACTGCAACAAAATAGCATTGTTCAATGTTTTTTTCCTGTGTGCCCCTGTAACACTTTGTTTCTACCACTAGAGTAGCATTCTGTTTCATACCTAATTCTGCACTCTTCTTCCCACGAAACTGTGAGCCCCTTCATTTTTGTATCTTCATTAGTTCTGGGCATAACACTTATTAGGCACAGCAGATACTGGCATTTGAACCTGACTTATACAATGGGGGGTGGGGTGCTGTGTGCTTAAAGAAAAAAGAATATAATATTATGGACAAAATTAGGTTGAAGAGTGAGTGCAAAAGAATGAAAGAAAAAGAAATCACAACAAAGTACTAGAGCCTTGGAGATTCAGGTCGCTTCCTTCTGTGAACTTATAGGCAATTTACCAGAAATGCTACATAGAAATGCTTCCTGTGTGCAACTTGGTGTCTGCTTCCTACCCAGAACTCCAAATGACCAGCAGCCTGCAGTGCACACAGTGGCTGTGCAAGTCAGGGGCATGAAGCTTAGGCTTCATTAGTTTCAAAGTAAATCATCTCTGAGGGACCCTGTAAATGTAGGTTGAATTGAATTGACTTGAACCAAAAGCAAATTCATTTTAGGATATCTCTGGTGGAATAGAGCAATTTACAAAGGCTGTTAGAATGCCTAGATACCTCAGCTTACCTGGATGCAAAAGATGATGAGCCATGTTAGTTTGCTTTTTTGTTTTCTGATACTTTTAAAAAAACTTTTCTTTATGATTTTAGGAGTATTATTTCTCAGTCCTCACTACCCATATAATTTAAACTCACGGAAATCAATCAATCTGGTCCCTTCTAATTTATGCTTTGTGCTTTTCACATAGGGATGTGAACAGTAAATTCTTGGTACTAATACTGATTATCTTGTGACAAGAAAGTATTTATCATTTATCTTGTAGTGCTTTCTCCAGCAGCATGAATACTATTTCTTGGAAACTAGAGCCTAGAAATTTGGCAGCTGTATCAAGCTTACTTAGCTAGTTAGTGTCAAGAACAGCTAGAATACAGTTCTGATTCCCAATGCAATGAGCTTTTCACCCAACTATACAGCGTCAATAAAACTGTAATGACCAACAGTACTGTAAACACATTATTCTAGGAGCTTCCCTGGTGGCGCAGTGGTTAAGAATCCACCTGCCAAGGCAGGGGACACGGGTTCGAGCCCTGGTCCAGGAAGATCCCACATGCCGCGGAGCAACTAAGCCTGTGCGCCACAACTGCTGAGCCTGCGCTCTACAACCCACGAGCCACAGCTACGGAGCCCACGTGCCACAACTACTGAAGCCCATGTGCCTAGAGCAGGTGCTCTGCAACAAGAGAAGCCCCCACTTGCTGCAACTAGAGAAAGCCCATGTGCAGCAACGAAGACCCAAAGCAGCCAAAAATAAATAAATAAATAAAATAAATTTATATTAAAAAACCCCCACATTATTCCAGGTTCTTAGTAGAGGTTTCTCTTCCCAAACACTATTATTGGAGACTATCCGCTCACTTTTAATCAAATTACTATTGTAATTTGCTTTGGTACTAACAGTCTTTATTGTGAAAATGTCCTCTATCTAGTCATTCACTGTGCCTCCCTTTATTTTAATTCATGGATATCTGCATTTGTAGACAATGGCTAAACCTCTAACTTATGGTAAACATACTAGTTAAGAACTCAGTCTCTAAACTAGACTGATTACTTGAACCTTCAAGTAATAACTCTGCCACAAACTAGTTGTGTAACTGTCTTAGCTTTGACTGCTATAACAGATACCATAGATTGGATGGCTTAAACAGAGACATTTATTCCTTATAATTCTGGAGGCTGTGAAGTCCAAGATCAAGCTGCCAATAGATTCAGTTTC
Source organism: Monodon monoceros (assembly GCF_005190385.1). Lineage (NCBI taxonomy): Eukaryota > Metazoa > Chordata > Mammalia > Artiodactyla > Monodontidae > Monodon > Monodon monoceros. The sequence goes on from NW_021703771.1 coordinate 31,019,383, forward strand.
TGGTGAGAACCACCTTTCTGGCTTGCAGGTGGCCACCTTCTTAGTCCTCCCATAGCAGAGAAAGGACACTGATCCCATCAAGGGGGCTCCACCCTCATGACCTCATCTAAACCTAATTAACTCCACAAAGCCCTTCCACCAAACACCATCACACTGAAGATTAGGGATTTAACATGTGAATTTGGGGGCAACACATATGTTCAGTCTATAAAAGTAACTACTACTGGTCAAACTACTTAGCCACTCTAACCTCAGTTTCGTCATCTGTAAAAACAGGTTTAATTGTAGTTCCTAAGTCGTAGGGTTCTGATGAAGTTTAAATGAACCTTAAATGAAACTAGAATAGTGCCTGGTACATGGTAAGAGCTCAATAACTCTCACCCTTTACTTTTTTTTTTTTTTTGCGGTACGCGGGCCTCTCACTGTTGTGGCCTCTCCCGTTGCGGAGCACAGGCTCCGGACGCGCAGGCTCAGCGGCCATGGCTCACGGGCCCAGCAGCTCCGCGGCATGTGGGATCTTCCCGGACCGGGGCACGAACCCGTGTCCCCTGCACCGGCAGGCGGACTCTCAACGACTGCGCCACCAGGGAAGCCCTTTACCTTTTTTTAAACTCAGTTTTTATTATTTAAAAAAAGTTTAGATTCTACAAGCTGGACTATAAAGAACTTTGTTTTCAGAGTTAAGGAAAATAGTGCTACTTTGATGCAAAGAAAGATGTACTCTATCTCTTAACACTAACCCTTAACATTTTAATGCATTTGTACTCCACAGGGAAAAGAACCAAATGTGCTGATTTACAATGTGCCAGTTTACTCATATCATTAGTCATTTGTTCTGCCCTGTACACTCCTAGGTTTGGAATACCCAAACAATTTGGGGGATTCTGGAATTCAGTTAGTCTGGTTTCAGTTAGTCTGGAATGACTTTTGAGAGAACACAATGTGTCAGTTATAAATGTTAGAGTCAGAGCCCAAATATCCCTATTGTCTGAAAATTCCCAGGACCAGGAAATGGAACATTTCCAAGAAGATTGTCCAGAACAAAAAATGTCCAAATAATTAATAAACATTTTAAGCCCAGTCAAGGTGAACCAACTAGGGATTGTGACCAAAAGTTTACATCAAGTTATTGTATCATTTTGCTTAAAAAAGAAGGTATTTAAGAAAGGGAAATTTGTGGAATATATAACTGGAGGCCAGGAAGATCAAATTTGGCAAGGTTTCTGTTTGTTTATTACCATAAACTTAGTGATGTAAATAACAACACATTTATTATCTTAGTTCCAGTGGTCAGAAGTCCTAAATTCATGGGTCTCACTGGGTTGAAATCAAGGTGTCACTAGCGCTGTGTTCCTTCCTAAAAGCTCTAGAGGAGAATCTGTTTTTCTTGTCTTTTCCAGCTTCTAGAGGTTGTCCACAATCCTTGGCTCATGGTCCCCTTTCATTTTCAAAGCCAGCAATGGCCAGTTGACTCTCACATAGCATCACTCTGACACTGACTCTTCTGCCTCCCTTTTCTACATTTAAGGTACCCTGTGATTACTACATTGGGCCCACCTGGATAAACTAGAATAATCTATTTTTTTTAAATAAATTTATTTATTTTTGGCTGTGTTGGGTCTTTGTTGCTGCACTCGGGCTTTCTCTAGTTGTGGCGAGCGGGGGCTACAGTTCGTTGCAGTGCGCGGGTTTCTCATTGCGGTGGCTTCTCTTGTTGCCGAGCATGGGCTGTAGGTGCGCAGGCTTCAGTAGTTGCAGCGCACGGGCTTAGTTGCTCCGCAGCATGTGGGATCTTCCTGGACCAGGGCTTGAACCCGTGTCCCCTGCGTTGGCAGACGGATTCTTTAACCACTGTGCCACCAGGGAAGTCCCAATTTCTTTATTTTAAATCCAGTTGGCTAACAACCTTAACTCTATCTGCAACTTTAACTTCCTTTTGCCATGTAACCTAACCTAGTCGCAGGTTCTGGGGATTAGGATGTGGACATCTTTGGAGGGGGTGCATTATTCTGACTTCTCCAGTGCCTTCAGATTGTTCAAAGGCTCTGGCTCACAGAGTTATATATCTAGGCTCTTCAAGAGGTATGTGCTTAGAATAGAAGTGAATGCCTCAGAGTGATGTAGCTTGATAGCAACTCCTATTGATCTGATTGTATACTTACCAAGCAATCTTCCAATAATAATTTGGCTTTTCACATGGATTTGCCTATAGAAATATAATACTCTGAGCAGTGAACAAAAGTATCTGGTCAATTTGGTAATTATTATTATCCTCACACATTAATAAATATATAGTGGCCTTTTAATGTGTGAATTTCTGTGTGCTTGATTAGTGTGTGTCCAAACCTAAGAGATGGTCTAGACTTGGTAAGCTGGCAGCTCAGGTTTCTGAATCTGCAAGAATAAAAGGCAGATCCTCAGACCCTGAGGAAATCCATCTGTCTCAGTGGTCTTCCCAAATGATTGAAATCTGACTTTAATATACTTTTCTCTTCAAACTGATACTCAAAATGGATCTCATTATCTGGCTGTGGACTGAATGCTCTCTTAACTGCTCCCATCACATCCTTTATCCCTGGAACACTGACCAATTTCCTTCCATCTTTTCAGTCATTCTTGTTTCAAATCTGTACATTTTAATTAGATGCTTTTGATTGCTAATGTTACTTCCAGAAATCTACAGTTCAATATAAAAAGAAATATGGATTGACACCAGAATTGTAACTAGAAAACTATACAGGATTGAGGCAATTTTTAATTGTCTTTTTGAGCTAAGTTTCATTTTATACTTTTCTTAAATTGAAGTATAGTTGATTTACAATGTTGTGTTAATTTCTGCTGTACAGCAAAGTGATTCGGTTATATATACATATATATATACACACACATATATATATATGCACATTCTTTTTAAAAAAATACTTTTTCCATTATGGTTTACCATAGGATATTGAATATAGTTCCCTGTGCTATACAGTAGGACCTTGTTGTTTATCCATTCTGTATATAATAGCTTACATCTGCTGACCCCAACCTCCCACTCCATCCCTCCCCCAACCCCCTCGCCCTTGGCAACCACAAATCTGTTCTCTATGTCCATGAATCTGTTTCTGTTTCATAGACAGGTTCATTTGTGTCATATTTAGATTCCACATATAAGTGATATCATATGGTATCTGTCTTTTTATGACTTATTTCACTTAGTATAATAATCTCTAGTTGCATCCATGTTGCTGCAAATGGCATTATTTCGTTCTTTTTTATGACTGAGTAGTATTCCACTGTATATATGTACCACATCTTATTTATCCATTCATCTGTTGATGGACATTTAGGTTGTTTCCATGTCTTGGCTGTTGTGAGTAGTGCAGCTATGAACATAGGGGTGCATGTATCTTTTTTTTTTTTTTGCATGTATCTTTTTGAATTATAGTTTTGTCTGGATGTATACCCAGGACTTGGATTGCTGGATCATATGGTAGTTCTATTTTTAGTTTTCTGAGGAACCTCCATGCTGTTCTCCATAGTGGCTGCACCAACTTACATTCTCACCACCAGTGTAGGAGGGTTCCCTTTTCTTCACACCCTCTCCAGCATTTGTTATTTATAGACTTTTTAATGATGGCCATTCTGACTGGTGTTAGGTGGTACCTCATTGTAGTTTTGATTTGCACTTCTCTAATAATAGCAATGTTGCACATATTTTCATGGAGGCATACTTCTTTCTGTATGTTTTCTCTGTTTCCTTGTTCCCAGCTAGCCTGTATTATCTCCCCGTTCTGTGTCTACTTCCTAGTCTCTGCTCATTGTAACTTTAATTTTTGCGCTCTTCAGCTTTTCTCTACATCATGAAGTTTGAGCTTCACTTCCACTCTACTTCATTCTCTATTTCTTTTGTTTATTTGTTTGTTTATATAGATAGAGGTCGCACACACAAAATATTTTTCTGGGACTCTACACAGCTAGGGGCAGTCCTGATGAGAATTACCATGATTGGCTTGGAGGATGGGCCTTAATCTTGACTGTATTTTAGAGTTACTTGGGGGGTTTCTAAAACATTGTATTTCTCAAACTTTACTTCCAGACCAAAATCTTCTGTAGAACGAATGTACACATACATGTATTTATATGCCTGTTTGAGCAAGGAGAAAAACGTGGAAGAATATGCTTTGACATTAAAATGATAATGGGATTAGTGGGATAGTTAGAACAGGGCCACTGCTACGATATGGGGTCTTGGGCAAAATTTTTTGCGGGGCCTCTTTCTGTATTAACATTCTGATTAAAAGATGTTCTCCACTGGAAACTGTAAGGTTAAAAACAAAAGAACTGTAGAAACATTGTACTCTGGTTTCTCATAAGAATATAGGTTAACAATTCTGAACCTGCTTTACATGTATGCTGAGGTTGAACAAATAAGTAAATGGATAGTAGATAATGGGAGCCAGGTTTCTTACTGTCAGAGAAAGAAGTTACACACAATCAAGGGAGGAAGGCTAGACTGAACTCTATGGTAATGAATGAGGGTCAGAGATCACAGAATTAACTCTGTTTAGCTTATTATATACACAGACATATACATATTTGTACACATGGATTAGTATGCATATATATATTTCCTAGTCTGCCTACTGAGAGAAGCTAGAAGCAGTGACACTCCAATTGCAAAGAGCTCACTCACACCAAATCTTGGTTTCTAAATACTATTCTCCAATAAAAGGAACGCAGGATTCTTGGAGAAACGGCTAATTCTAAGGCTGAGCAGGGGAAATTCAAGATGATCCTGAGTCACACTACCAGTGAGGAAGGAAGTGCTCAAAAATACAGAAGGATGGAAATATATCAAAAGGACACAGGAGTCAACCTGAAAAAGACCCCGATAGCCTAAGGTGGAAATATTTGAGCAATAACAACAACAAAATCATGTACTATTATAACCCAAAGAATAAAGTAAATATCCTGAATCCATACTGATACAAATGTTTACTTCAATAAGTAAATGGGTAAAAAGAGATGTCTTCCTTAGTGAAGAATGTGTGGCAGGTGTGTTATGCTTATGAGGACAAGGCTGTCAGACTGAGAATGACAAAACTAAAAGACAGGAAAAAACTGGTTCATTGTGGAATTAACCCACTCTCAAGAACCTGCCTCCAGACTTCTTGTTATGTGGAAATAATAAGTCCCTTCATTGTTTAAACAACTTTCAGTTGCCATTTCTGATATCCACAGACAAGATTATCCTAATTGACACTGAAGGAGAGAGAAGGATTAGGACAAAAAATGTGGTGTGGCTGTAAGCACAGAGTTTCCCAGGGCAGGAGGAAATGGCCAATCTTGTACTGACTCTGAAATCTTATTTACTCTGGGAAGACCTCCAAAACAAGTTCCAACTGTCGTTCAGATGCTCAGTTGGGCACTTCCATCACATTAAACTGCACTGATTTTATTTGTTCTACTTCTCAGAAAATAGAATAAAACTTATTTGTGACTTGAAATTAGGAAGCATGGATTATACTTTTTATATATTCTTTGAGGAAACAGCTCCAAAACTTTTCTGTTCAAAGACATTGAAAATGCTGAAAAGGGGAAAAAAATAGCATGATCTCTTTAAATTTGCAACTTAGAAAAATTGTAGGAACTGAACTTGGAAAATAATTTTTATGTTAATTATTAAAACAATGGGATCAGGAAAAAATGGAGAAAGAAAAACATTACCATATTTTTCTTTTCCTTTTTCTCTTTCTAATGTGATAGAGGAGGGAGGAAATCAAGGAATACAAAGCATAGTGAAAAGGTTTAAATAATCTTATGGAAACTATCTATTTAATAAGAGATTAGTGGCAACACTGGAGGTAAGAGATTCAGGCATCCATGGCCAGCAAGAGAAATGCCTTGGGTAAGCTGATTTAAAAGTTTTCCTTGTGGGACTTCCCTGGTGGCGTAGCGGTTGAGAATCCGCCTGCCAATGCAGGGGACACGGGTTCGATCGCTGGTCCAGGAAGATCCCACATGCCGCCAAGCAACTAAGCCGTGTTTCACAAATACTGAGCCTGCACTCTAGAGCCCACGAGCCACAACTACTGAGCCCACGAGCCACAACTACTGAGCCCATGTGCCACAACTACTGAAGCCCGTGTGCTCTAGCGCCTGCGTGCCTCAACTACTGAGCCCACGTGTTGCAACTACTGAAGCCCTCGCACCTAGAGCCCATGCTCCGCAACAAGAGAAGCCACTGAAATGAGAAGCCTGCGCACCGCAACGAAGAGTAGCCCCCACTCGCCACAACTAGAGAAGGCCCACACGCAGCATCAAAAACCCAACGCAGCCAAAAAAGAAGTTTTCCTTGTGATAAACCATAATGGAAAAGAATATAAAAAAGATATATATTTATATCTAAATCATTTTGCTGTACAGCAGAAATTAACACAGTATCGTAAAATACTTGAATTTGGTGAGCTCATGCTCTATTGCTCTCTCTCCGTACACATTGTACATTTAATAATGATTAGAAACACTTAATATGAGCAGCCTTTTAAATGCACATTTTTGAATACAGAAATCCTTATTCAGCTGCTGGGTAATCAATTCTTGATCTTCTATCTCCATAAAATCAAATTCAGCTACCTGAAATCATAGTTAATAATAGTCACATGTACATATTTTACTCAGTCCTGTTAATAATACCTGTAGGTATTATTATGCTCTTTTTATGGATGGCAAAACTTGGGCTGAAAGGTTAAACAATGAGCCCAGATCTACAAGTGTGGTATGGTGGAGCCAGGCAGGATGCAATACCAGTCTGTGAGTCTAGAGTGGGTATGACTTCTGTATTACACCAACAGTGCCAAGAAGGAACAAACCAGAATAACAATACCTGCTGGGCCTACTTTCCAATGTTGGGACCACATATGGAGGCGGTCTTTGGAAAACGTGATTTGTTGAACAAATGAAAGTCTTTACAGTCTCAAATTCTAAGTTCAAACAGGCCCATTTGATAGCGAACCCACTCCTTTGGAAAAGTCAGCTCAACCACTGCTACACAGACTTGATCATGGTGTAAACCAAGCTCAACAGCCCACCATAAGTCTAGCTAATAACTTCATCCCTTCGTTGGATTCTACTTCTCTGAACCTATTTCTCCGAATTTTTTATTTGATTCTATCACCCCTCTACACAAACTAATCAGCTTCTTTTCCAAAGTCATTTTCTGGAGCTGAAGAGAAGAAAGTATATTATGACATTTTGACATCTTAAAAAATCTTTCTGGCTGGAGCGAGACTGCCCCTATCAGGTCTAGCCAGTTCTTAGAGAATGCAAAGGGTCCAAGGAGACGCATGCCTCTGATATGTAAACTAACGAATACAGAGCCATCATACCTTTGCAATCTGGCCCGTACACCCCCGGAGGCAATATTCCTCTGTCTTAATCCTCACAGGGCTAGGTGCCAGGCAACTAGGGACCACCTCTATGATAGGGGCAGAGTAAAGGACAAAGTAGCGATTAAATAGTTAATCCCCCTAGGGAATCGTAAGTAAAGAGAAAAGTATGGAAGACCCCTGTAAGTTAATGATCACTCAAGAAAGCAGGTTTGCTTAACAACAAAACCAAGCAGACTTGCTTAGCAACAAAACCTGTGCAGCAGAAGCATGAGACATGCCCCAAAACAATAAAACAGTGGTGGAATGAGACCCCCATCCTGCCCAGCGAGGTCAGTAAGTTAATGATCCCTAGGACATGCTCCTCTGCGCACACTAAAAACAAAAATATAAGGGAAAGGTGACGTTATACTGAAATTTGAGATGATTTACCATATTTTAGTATATGTTACCGCCTTTTTGGTCATTTCCATTGTGCCGTGACAGTCTCAGTTTGACCATGTAGGGACAAGAAGACTCCCCTGCCCGATGTGGAGGAGGAACTGATGATGGAAGATTGATGTCTACTCAATAATGAGGAGGAAGGGGCTTCTCTGGTGGCACAGTGGTTGAGAGTCCGCCTGCCGATGCAGGGGACACGGGTTCGTGCCCTGGTCCGGGAAGATCCCACATGCCGCGGAGCGGCTGGGCCCGTGAGCCATGGCCGCTGAGCCTGCGCGTCCGGAGCCTGTGCTCCGCAACGGGAGAGGCCACAACAGTGAGAGGCCCGTGTACCTCAAAAAAAAAGAAAGAAAAGAAAAGAATGAGGAGGAAGGTGGTCTTCTTCCCCTCCCCACTTTTCCTTTGGTTCTCAGGGCAGCACTCCATTGCCTGCCTGCTTGTAAATCTCACAAGTGTCCTATACTAATAAACTCTTTCCTTACCTGTCACTCTGCCTCTCGCCGAATTCTTTCTGCACCGACACAGAAGAACCTACGCTCAAGTGAGTCCAGAAACGCATTCTGTGGTTTCAGCTATAGCCTAAAACTCAAGGAAACTATTCAAACTAGCCAAACCTAAATTGTTCACCCTGCCCTGCCTTACCTTTCTCACAGGAACCCTAATAAAAAGTCTGCCCTAAACATACTGCTCACTCCTGCCTTTGCTTCATGATCAAGATCTGGTGTTGCTTCTGTGGCCCTGTGTGGTGAGCTGTTCCTCTTGTTTCTAGGGAAATCGTGAGTAACATTAAACTTTTCTTTCAGTGGCACTGACCTCTCTGTGGCGTTACTCAGTCCCCTTTATAAATAAGACCTAGGCACAGAACACAGGCCAGCAGGTCTTTTCAAAGCCAGAAGCTAAAGTACCTTAAGAGGAAGAAGAGTACTTAGTATTATCAAATAATGACTTCCACTTCAGGGCAAGGTTATCAGGATATATTTATTTTATGATTCTAATTCCTTTACTTGGCAGATTTTGATCTATGTTAAAAGAAAAAAAAACAGTGCAGAGTTCACATGACTTAAACTCACAATGCTTCTTTGTGAGAAGGGAAAATAGAACTTGATGTTAATTAACCCCAATATTCTTTTTGTTTGTTTCTAATCATTGAACTGCTTGGGTACTCACCCCCCCTTTTATTCACCTTATTTATTAAGTCTTTGTCTTCTTTGGGTGTTCTTCCATGAGACTAGAATGACAGATTATGTTTAGAACTTAAAAGACAAAGCTCTCTCCTCAGTATGGAAAATATACTGAACATCTTAGTTCGCTTAGGCTGCTGTAACAAAACACCATAAGCTGCATGGCCTAAAAACAACAAACATTTATTTCTCACAGTTCTGGAGCCTGAGAAGTCCAAGATCAAGACTGGGGACAGATTGATGTATGTTGAGAACCTGTTTCCTGGTTCATAGACAGCAGTTTTTCCCTGTGTCTCTCTTCACATGGCAGAAGAGGAAGGGGTTTCTCTGGGGTATCTTTTATAAGAGCACCAATCCCGTTCATGAGGGCTCCACCCTCATGACCTAAGCACTTCCTTAAGGCCCGCCTCCTAATACCATAACATTGGACATTAAGTTTCAACATACTAATTTTGGAAGGATGCAAACATTCAGACCATAGCACTGAATACCATGAGAAAGTAGGTAATTTGCCCATTGAACACATTAAAGAAGATCCCTTCAATCATCCCTAGAGACCCAAGAGGGAGGGGATAGTTCTGGTTTTATCTCCCTGGTCCTGTTTTCCTTTCCTGTCCTTTTTCAGATGGTCAACGGGAAGGTTGTTCAGAGGCGCTGCTCTTGATACCTGATTTTTTTTTTCATTCATTCAGCCAACTGGAAATAAAAGCTTGCTGAGGCCAGATGCCTCGTTTGTGTTGTTCACTTCTGTATCGGTACCTGGCACATGGGCACATAGTGGGCGCTCAACAAATACTTGTTAAATTTTATTGAGCTTCTGTGTGCCGGTACCACTCTAGGAGCTACGAACAGGGAGGTGACGACTACACTGCGGTTCCTGTGGAGGCGGGCACTGGAGAACAAAAACAGACGCGCTAAGTGTTCTGCCTAACGGAGGGAAAGAACTGCGGGCTGAAACCAGCGCAACGCGGCGCTGGGTGGCGTGCGCGTCTGCAGGGTCTGGCCTGGCGCTCCTCTGGCTCCAGCGGCGCGGACCGATCTGCAGCGCCAGCAACGGACCCGGGAGCTGCTTGAATGCCAGATGATTCCTCCCGACGGACTAGCGCCCGGACGTTCCTCTCTCGCTCCCAGACGTTTCCCGGTGCTCCGGGGTTCGGCAGCACACACCCGTCGTCCCAGCTGCGTCTCAGGCCTGCGGGACTCCAGGGAGCGATGCTCCCCCCATCCCCAGGCTGCGAACCAGAACAGCGGCGGAGTCCCCAACAACCCCCCAAATTCTTCACTGCGACCTCACCTGCTCCGCTTTGTGGGTTCCAAGCCCGGGGAAGTGCGTGGGACGCAGCCTAGAGGGCAGCGGCGGCGCTGCACCGCACCGCGCTTCTTCCCGCCGGCCCGCGCCAGGTGCAAGGGGGCGGGGGGGGGGGACGGTGGTGTTTCCGAGAGGTGCTTTCACTTCGGTCCGGGCAGGGTCAAATCGCGGCTTCCTTTTCCGGCCAGGGTTAGCTGGAGCCAAAGGAACCCTCAGTGCTCAGGGGCCAGTCTCACGGGCGGAATTCCAGAGAGAACTTGAAATTCCCCTTGTGTCTTAAACCCTCAACAGCTGCAAGAGATCTGGAGAAGGGAGCGCGGCTGCCGCGTCGGAGCTGGCAGGGGGACAGCAACGGCAGTAGCAGCAGCCAAAAGCTGGGCGGTATGTGTGTCTCCAACCTGCCCGTCCTCGGACACTCGGGAACGTACTAACCATCTTTTAATTAAGCAAAGAGCTCTGAAGCCCTGTTACTTCTGCCTGACAGCCCCAAACACTGCCAGCTCTGCCACTGTTATGTAGTGAATTCGGGTGGGGTGGGGCAATGGGAGGGAGGACTACCAGAAGAGTTAAACTCTCACCGGGAATACTGCATCTGTACCCTCCTGCCACTTGTGCCTTACTTAAAGATAATGTTGGACATCACCTGACAATTTCAACATTTTCACCTACAAAATTTTCCAAAAGAAAATTCTTCCGTCTTGGTAAGCACTCTTTCTTGTGCTTAATATACAGAATCATACTGCCTGCCTACTATGGGCACAGGAAACCAATCACTACCTTTTACAATCACAGTTTCATCAATTTTCTGTATTTTTCCTTAGGATATGAATATTTATATCGACTACAGGTTTATTCAGCTGTAGTTGTAATTCTTTGACTAAATGGACTTAATTTTACATTCAAACTTTTTTTTTAAGTAAACAGCAATCATGACAAAAATAGTCATTTTTGATTTAGATTCCTGGTCTTCCTCCAGGCAGCACCAAGCCCTTGACTTTGGTCCATTTTTTTCGAAGTATCGAAACCTGGGCCAGGGCTTCCCTGGTGGCGCAGTGGTTGAGAGTCCGCCTGCCGATGCAGGGGACACGGGTTCGTGCCCCGGTCCGGGAAGATCCCACATGCCGCGGAGCGGCTGGGCCCGTGAGCCATGGCCGCTGAGCCTGTGCGTCCGGAGCCTGTGCTCCGCAACAGGAGAGGCCACAACAGTGAGAGGCCCGCGTACCGCAAAACAAAAAACAAACAAAAAAAAAACCCTGGGCCAGACAGACATGAGCCTGGGACCCTGCAAGTGAATTGGACATTTCCTGTGAGTGATCGTGCCTTTGTAATGGTCACGAAGCTCTCCAGACATCGTGAAAACTGTCTATGTAACAATTACCTTGCAGTGCTCCTGAAAACGTGGGGAAAGATGATATTTGACGGGCCTGGGAGGGCTTGGCATGATGCTTGTCAAGCACAAGTAGAGCTGACCCACGGTATGTGCTCTTTACAGCATGAGTGGTGCGTGAATTAACCTAGGGTGCTCACACCAAGAGGACGGTTACTCCAACTTTTACAGACAAGTCTGAGCTCCTGCTTCTCTTTTATTATCATTTATGTCTTTAGCAGTAAAAAGCATTTAAAGGAATTATTATAAAAGGTTTCTTACCTTGGAAGTCCCTCGCCAGCCCGGTACAGTCATGGCGGCACCTGCCTCGCTCCGATTTTGGTACCCAAGTCCCCCAAACCCGTCCTAACCTTCATGGAGCTGTGCGGCCGCGGGACCCGGAGGCCCGGCTTGCTGCGCCCTGCGCTGTACAGGTTAGCTGCACTCGGGGCTGGGGAGCGAGCGGGGCGCAGGCGCAGAGCAGGATGCGGGGCGCGAGGGCTGGACGGTGATTCCGCTCAAGGAGCGGGCGGGGTCCGCAGACCTGCCGACCAGCTCCGCCCGCCCTCAGCCTGCAGCTCCAGAAATCCGCCCTGAGGCGCGCGGGTACGCGCGCTTCCGCCACTGCTTCTGTTGTCGCGCGCGACTTTCCAGGAGCGCGTAGTCCCAGGGCCACCGCGACGCAAGCCGACCACTAAGAAGGCGTTAGGGCGGCGTGAGACGTCCACGGGAAGAGGCAAAGGTCCAGCGCGGAGGTCTGGGGTGAGCCTTCCCTCTTCGCCTGCACCGGAAAAGAGCCTGGCTCGCCGGCGGGTCCAACCCCAGGAGGAGAACCGAAGGACTCCGGCGCCCGGTCCTTTCCAAGCCCCGGAGGAGACCAGGGCTCTCCTCCTCCCCGGGGCGCCGGACGTGGGGCAGAAGCCAGACCTCCCGTTCTTCTGCGCCTGAGTCCGGCTGTCGGGTGGAGCCCTTCGGGCCACCAGGGATTGGGGCGTCCCTCTTCGGCGGCCGGGGAGCGGGCCTCGGCCGGACCCGCAAAAATCCCCAGCGTTCCTCCTCCAAAAATCCCTCTGCTTTTCTGCCGATGCCCGAGGTCAGACAGTTTTTCCAGGGGGCTGAAGGACCACGTGGGGGAATTGATGGAGTCTCACGTTTCATTCCACTCTCACGTCAGTGTTTGTTAAAGGGCGCATGTATAGAGCTTTCTGAACCTGAGCGTCACTTTGACGGAATAAAGTAAAATCTCATGCCTTGAGCAATCAATCATTTCTTGTCGGAGTTGACCCATTTAGTCATTGGAAATCCGGCTAAATGCACTGCTCCAGAAAGAAAAATCTTTTTGAGATTCCAGCATTCACTGTAACATTTGGTATAGCCAGAATGTAGAATCGATTGTTTGAATATATTTTCTAAGAGTTGCAATGTTGTTACAAATTTCTAGTTAGTCTTTGAAAGACCAAACAATGCCGAAAGGTAAATTAGTTGCAAGCGCAGGAGGGAAACTATTAGAAAAATTAGTTAAAGCAGCAAATGAAAACTGGTCCCCCTTTAAAAATATTCTCCCAGCAATCTTCTTTCTTTTATTTCAATCCCAGTTGGCAAGAGGAAGAAGAAAAGCGAAATACCCACATCTCACACTTAGATTACAGATATTGGGACTTCCCTGGTGGCGCAGTGGTTAAGAATCCGCCTGCCAATACAGGGGACATGGGCTCGAGTCCTGGTCGCGGAAGCAACTAAGCCCGTGCGCCACAACTACTGAGCCTGCCCTCTAGGGCCCGCGAACCACAACTACCGAACCCCGCATGCCTTGAGCCCGTGCTCCGTAACAAGAAAAGCCACCGCAATAATTCCGGGCACGGCAAGAAGAGTAGCCCCTGCTCTCTGCAACTAGAGAAAGCCCGCTCGACCCAACGCAGCCAAAAATAAATAAATTAATTTAAATTTTTTTCGATAGATTACAGATATTGTTGCCAAGTTACTCAAACACCCATTTCTTTTTTCTTTGATGTGGAGGTCAAATTGCCTAGGCTTAAATAGTTTGGCAGAATCCTTCCTTAGGACAGGACTTTTCAACAGTAGAAACCCCGGTTCGTTAAAGTTTATATATCTAAGCTAAACCTTCCTTGATTTTCTCAGATGGAACAAATATACCAAGCAAAATAAAACAAATCTACCAAGCCTAATTAGGAATATGTTTTGGAAGGAATAAGTTTATGATGCTGAGAGCAAAAGGTGTTCTTTCCTCTTCAAGGTAACACCATTTTATGCAAATATCTTCTTTTAAAATGAATATTTCAGTTGGCCAGATCTAAATATCTTTAGTCTTTATTTGGTAATAAGTAAATTTATTAATAAATTTGATTATATTCTTTTTAAAATTATTTATTTATTTATTTGGCTGCACCAGGTCTTAGTTATAGCAGGCAGGATATTTTAGTTGCAGCATGCGGATCTAGTTCCCTGACCGGGGATCTAACCAGGCGCCCTGCATTGGGAGCGCAGAGTCTTAACCACTGGACGACCAGGGAAGTCCCAATTTTGTATATTCTTATTTTTCATTTTCTCCCATGTTTATTGTCTTGGGTGCCGAGAATAGGTTAGGGCTTTGAATAAATCACAGCCATCTTTAGTTCACAGATTCTTTCCAACTTGGAAGAGGGTGTAACTTTCTTCCTGAGATTAAGCAATATTTACTCTTCTTTTCCATATGTTATATCCTTGGCCTTCCATTGTAATAATGGGAAGCCTGGAAAATTCATTCTCCATTATATAGACAGTATGAAAGAAGTAGGAATGGTTTCAGTGGTCAACACACATACTGAATTTACTTTATTTACTCTTATCATCTACATCATGTAAAATTATCAAAATTAGAATTTTGAGGGTAATGCTATCCAACATTTAAACAATATCAATAATTAAAAAAAATTTTTTGGATAGCTGGTCAATTTAGCCTTGACTGAGTAGCTATGGTTCCTTAAAATTGAATAAAATTCAAGAAATGTACCTTGTATCTTCAGTATTCTCATTTGTAAACATTTTGTCACATTTTATAACTTTAAATATTTCAGTTGTTTTCAAGTTAAGCCTTTAAATTGTTTTTCTCTAAAACACACCAGGATCTTGAAGTGTTTCTATAGAGGGATATTATTGGAAATAATAACCTGTCCTGAATTTATGCCTGTGCTTTGATGCCTTTAAAGTGACTTTGCATGGGATTCCCCCCATTTTTGGTATAACTTAAATGTTGTACTGAGAAAGGAAGTATCTCTCTTTTCTTGGGCCATAAAATATCGAGATCAAGGAAGATCAAATGTGCCTAGAGAAGAGGAATGAAGAGGGGAACAGAAGTAAGAACCTGTATCTCTGAGATGGTCACCTGTTCCAGTATCAGTAAGTATAAATTCAAGACGTCCTGTGGGCTTTTATTTAATTCAGCAACCTAAAACCTAGAAGAGAAGTATTTGTTTCTATATATATATATGTTTTATTTCATAAAAGTATATGAAGGTTGGGACCTGGAATCTCTAGATCTCCCAAGGTTCGGAGATCCTTGGCTTCATGAAACACAATATAAATGGCTTTTAGGAGTTGCCTAGTAACTACGTTATGTCAGTGTTTTGGTAAGGCTGTGTTAATGGTTGCGAGTTCAGCAAGGCTTGGGAGAAAAATTAATGATTGCTCAGAGGAAATGATCAGTTCAAACTAGACCATAAACTATCTTGCTTTCAGACCCCAGAATCAAAAGTTTTTATATGAATGCATCTAAAAGCTCATTTAGATCCTGTTCACCCAAATTGACTGGGGCCGCAGTGCTGCTTGCAGGAGAGCTGATGGGCCATGCAGTCAGCCTCCGTCCCTGCAGTAGGGGACTGCAAGGGATAGGGTCAATCCCTCTGACTTCCAAGAGGAGGCATGAGAGGACCAAGATGAAAAGGGGACATTGCTTCTCTGACCTCCTCCCTTTTAAGTTACACTAGAAGAAGCTTGGTGAGATGGAAAGGGCAGGCTGCACCTCTCATTGGTTATATGGCTTTGAGCAAGTGTGGCTACCTCCTATGCCGCGGTTTCCCTTTATAAAATAAAAGAGGTTGGACTAGATGATGGTTAAAGCCTCCAGTTTTGTGATTTGATGAGAGATGAGGAGGAATAGTATTAGGGATTGAATTGTTGAGCCTGTCTCCCAGTATGCTACAAGTTTTCAGGGATATATTATCAACCATTCTGATCTAACTCTTAATTAACTCAGCAGTTGTCCTCTCCTTTTTCTTGCACCATTAATATTTTCCTCTTTTGTGAATTATCACCATCATTGTACAAGCCTGCTGTAGTATCTACCAACTGTTCCAACTGTTAAAAAGTCTTTGATCCCATATCCTCCTCCAGTTACTACCATATTTCTGATTCCCTTTATAGCAAAAATCATTCTAAGAGTAGCTTATAGTCACTGTCCCTGCTTCCTCTTCTCCCATTCTTTTTTGAACCCCACCCTATCAGACTTTCACCCCCACCAGTCCAATGGAAACTTCTGCCAAAGTCAGTAGTGACCACCATGTTGCCACATCTAATGGTCAACTCTTAAATCCTCAACTTACCTGATCTCTCAGCAGCATTTGGAAGAGATCATAATTCTTTTTTCTAGAAACTTCACTTGACTTCCAGGACACTACTCTTTTAGTTCTCCTACTTCACTAGTTGTTCCTTCTGTCTTTGGTGCTCACCTCTCTGACTTCTAAAAGTTGAAGTGCCCCATTGCCCAGTCCTTGGATTTTTCATCTCCATATGCACTCATTCCTTTAACAAGCTCATCCATTATCATTATCATGACTTTAAATGCATACTGTACACTGATGACTTCCCCATTGACTTCCCAGTATCTACACTGACGACATCTCTAGCCTGACTACTTTTCTAAATTTGTATATTCCAACTTTCTTCTTAACTTCTCCTCCACTTGGATGCTACTGGACATCTCAAATTTGATAAAAACTCATGTTTCTCCCCAAGTTTCTGCTCCTTCAGTCTTTTTCATCTTAGTAAATGGCAAATCCATCCTAACCATTTGCTTATGCCAAAAACCTAGGACATACCCTTGGTTTTTCTTTCTTTCACATCCTAACCCAATCTTGGTGGTTCCGCCTTAGAAACATCTCCAGAAGTTTGCCTCTTCTCATCATCACCACCACCCTGGTCCAAGTCGCCATCATCTCCCCCTGGATATTGTTAGAGTCTCATAATTGGTCTCTGCTTCCACCTTTGTCCCCTTTAGCTTATTGTCCATATTGCAGCCAGTGTGATACTTCTAAAGTAAAATTCCAGTTGTGTCACACCCTTGTTCAAAATCCTATAATGATTCCCCATATCACCAGAGAAAGATCCACAGTCCCTAACATGACTCAAAAGGCCCTATATGAATTGGCCCCATTATTTTCTCTCTAATCTCGTCTCTTACCACTCTTCCCCTCACACACTCTGTTCCAGTCACACCGGCCTTGCTATACCTGGAAGTTACTAGGTACACCTCTACCTTGGGGCCTTTGCATATCCCCCAGATACCTCACATAGCCTTCTCCCTCACTTCCTTTGAGTCTCAAACTTCATCTTATCAGACAGACCTTTCCTAGCCATCCCATATAAAATAACACCTTCCTCCATTAGTCTCTCACCAATTGCTTTGCTTTATTTTTTTTCATAGCACTTATCTCAGATATTATTTATTTATCTAAAGGCAGAACTGCTCTAAGATTGGTTAACTCAGTGTCTCAGAATGGCTTAATGATAAGTCTCTGGCCTCCTTACCATGTTGGTTTCTGTCCTCAGGTTTGTTCCCTCATGATTGATTGTAACTATTCTAGGAATCTCATCCTCACACATTCAAAGACAGAACTAATGGGGCCCTTACCTTTTGAACACCCTTTTAAAGATCAAGATACACCTTTCCTATGTATCTCTAGAAAACTTACCCTCATGTCCTTTTGGCCAGAATTGTTTCACATGCGCATTTCTAAACCAATCACAAGCAAGAGAAAAGGAACTGCCATATTTGATGTAAACTAATCTTGACTCACTCCAAGATTTGATGTAAACTAATCCTAGTTCCTGGGATTTGGAGGAACATAGCATTCTCTAAAGAACTTGACCACTCAGTCTCCCAAGGCATTAGAAATAAAAGCAAAAATAAACAAATGGGCCCTAATCAAATTTATAAGCATTTGCACAGCAAAGGAAACTGTAAACAAAACAAGAAAACAATCTATGGACTGGGAGACAAACATCGCTAATTATTAGAGAAATGCAAAACTACAGTGAGGTACCACCTTACACTGATCAGAATGGCCATCATTAAAAAGTCTACAGATAACAAGGGCTGGAGAGGGTGTGGAGAAAAGGGAACCCTCCTACAGTGCTGGAGGAAATGTAAATTGGTGCAGCCGCTGTGGAGAACAGTATGGAGGTTCCTCAAAAAACTAAAAATAGAATTGACATATGATCCAGCAATCCCACTCCTGGGCATATATCCAGACAAAACTATAATTTGAAAAGATACATGAACCCTATGTTCATAGCAGTACTATTTACAATAGCCAAGACATGGGAGCATTGTAAATGTTCGTCCACAGATAAATGCATAAAGAAGATCTGGTATATATATACAATGGAATACTACTCAGCCATAAAAAAGAATGAAATAATGCCATTTGCAGCAACACAGATGGACCTAGAGATGATCATACCAAGTGAAGTAAGTCAGAAAGAGAAAGACAAATACCATATGATATCACTTATATGTGGAATCTAAAAAATGACACAAATGAACTTATTTATGAAACAGTAACAGATTCACGGACATAGAAAACAAACTTATGGTCACCAAAGGGAAAAGGGTGTGGGGGAGGGATAAATTAGGAGTTTGAGATTAGCAGATACAAACTAATATATATACATAGATATATAAAATAGACAAACAACAAGATCCTACTGTATAGCACCGGGAACTATACTCAATATCCTGGAGTAAACCATAATGGAAAAGAATATATAATATACACACACACACACACACATATATATATAACTGAATCACTTTGCTGTACACCAGAAACTAACACAACATTGTAAATCAACTATACTTCAATTTTTAAAAAAAGACTGAAAGAATACATTAAAAAAAAAGTACTTGACCATTTTTATACTCAAAAGTACTTGACCACTTTTTTCTATTAGCAAAAAAGAAGTAGAGACAACGGCTGTCGGGTGGACGTCTTAATAGTGTTTTCCACCCTTGTTATCCACCGAAACCCCCGTTTTCTTGGCCATCTCTTATAGGTTGTGCTCTCACATTTCTAGGCAGCTGATCATTTGACTCAAGGCAGTTCCCCCCATTTGTCTCTGTTGTATTTAATTGTATTCACTTACAGGATGTTTATCTATTATCTGTTGCTGAATAGCTAACAACCTTGAAACTTAGTGGCATAGAACAACTGTTTTTTTGCTCTCAGTTCTGCAGAATTTGAGCTGGACTTATCTGAATGGATCCTTTGCTGGTGTCACCTAGGCTTACTCAAGTGGCTGTAATCGTTGGTGGGCAGATAGGGACTGGGTCTCTCTCTCCACATGATCTTTCATTTTTAAGGAGACTAGATCAGCTTCTTCACATGGTAATCAACAGTGCACCAAAAGGGCAAGCTCCAGTGTGCAAATACTTACCAAGTTTCTGCTCGTGTCACATTTGCTGATGTCCCATTGAGCATAGCAAGTCACATGGCCAAACCCAGAGTTTTTGTGAGAGGACACTATTCAAGAGTATGGATACCAGGAAGTTTGGTTCATTGGGGATGAGGATGTAACAGTTTAGCACAGGAGATGAACCACTGAAGAGAAAAGAAACATCACTGGAGGAATTGTGAAAATCCAAGAGCCATTCTTTTGGGTCTGCTATACAACTTCTCTCAGCTCTGACTGAGTGAAATGAGAGGGCCAAGTCTGCAGAATAAAACTTTTGCTATGTATGCTTTATTATATATTTTTTAAATTAATAAGATTTAATTATCTAAAACTGAATTCAAATATGGATGAAGGCAATAGAATCAGGGACAGGATAAAAATGAAGCATCTTCCTAGATATTTTACATGTACAAAAGCAACCAAGCTTTGTCCTAATTTATTCTCTGTCTATTGGTTTTATTTTACCCAGAATCATTGGGTTGTGAAAACGAAAGTCAAGTCATTATTAAAACAAGAACCAGAAAGTTGTCTTCAATTTGTCAACTTCATTAATAACCTGGCTACATTTCCTGAAAAGACATGTCCTTTCTGCTCTGGTATAATTATGAGGGAGTAAGTAGCTTCTGATTGCTGTTCTTTTGTTAAACCACTCTTTTTGTGGCCACTGAAATGTCTAAGTCACCATAGAAGAGAAAAATATTTGCTGAATTATATTTTCCTTACGAAGTACTAAATCCAGATGCTGTCTTGGCAGAATCCATCTCTCGCCATGTTTTCAGTCCTGGTAATCAGCACATCATTTCATCTGTCTGTGTTGTTCAAATGTAAAGAATTCTTTCTAACAGCCTTTCTCTCTCCATCGCTCCCTCCCTTCTCTTCCGTTTCCTTTCTCCTGCCCCTTTATCATCTACTTCTCTCTCCTAGTTTCTCTTTGTTATTATTCCTCTCTCTCAAATCAACTCAATTCTTCACATGATTTAAAGTGAAGCAGCTGAAATTAAATAAAGTCCTCTGTTGTCACCATCAGTGGTAAATTATACAGTTATGTCCTTTGGTTTGATCTTGGAAACCAGTAAGAGTATCTCCTTCATTGTTCATTGATGGGAACCTGTTTTTACATCCTGCACTTAACACAGTTTTGCATTTGTTGCTTTTCCCTGAGAAGCCTAAAATTTGTCACACAACTGTTTGATGTTAGGAATAAATAAGTAAAATTTTAAAAATAAGAAACTGAGGAAGATAGATGCTATGCAAATAGTCAGATGTCTTTTATTAAACAGCTACTAAAATATATTTAAACTTTGGCTCAGCTGACAATGTGCATAATTTATACCACAGACCACAAATCCATGAATGCATGGCAGTGTGGTACTGGATTCAAAGGATGTCTTAATTTAAAAATATTAAGTGGCAGTTTTCAGGAGAATGGTTCCTGTTTTAAAATAATTTGAAGTTTTGTTTTTATTGTCCAGTTATTTTGAGTAAAATAAAATCAATGGTGTTTCAGTTTAAAAAGTTTATTTATTTATATATCTCTTGAATATAAAAATTGACCCAGGGGCTTCCCTGGTGGTGCAGTGGTTGAGAATCTGCCTGCTAATGCAGGGGACACGGGTTCGAGCCCTGGTCTGGGAGGATCCCACATGCCGCGGAGCAACTGGGCCCGTAAGCTACAACTACTGAGCCTGCGCATCTGGAGCCTGTGCTCGCAACAAGAGAGGCCGCGATAGTGAGCGGCCTGCGCACCATGATGAAGAGTGGCCCCCGCTTGCCACAACTAGAGAAAGCCCTCGCATAGAAACGAAGACCCAACACAGCAAAAATAAATAAATAAATTTTAAAAAGGCAGTCCCTCTGCAAAAAAAAAATTGACCCAAATTACAAGTAAATCTAAAAAGGCAATTCATTGATAACACACACACACACACACACACACACACACACACACACACACAAAGCCAAAACCCCGAAGGAGACAAACCAACATCTTCCAGTTGTCCGTAGTACCACTGAGGAATTGCTTTCAGCTGTGAGTAATAAGACCCTCTTCCCTTCTCTTCCTCCTTCACACACATCCAAAGTAATGGTTTAAAGACATCAGTGTTCATTTTCACCTAAATGAAGTCCAGACATAGGTAATCCAGGTTTGGTGTGGTGGTTCCATTAAGTCATCTGGGATCCTGCTTCTTCTATGTTTTGTTTGGGCACGCTCAGCACATGGCTTCCATACACAAGGTCATTTCATAAACAAGAATGGCTGCTGTAGTGCCAGCCATTGCATCTGCATTCAGGCATGAGGAAAGGAAAAAGGGGGCTGAGTTGTCTTCTTAGCCTCAGATAACACTCTGCTTACATCACATTAACCAGAACTTTACATAACCACATCTAGCTACAAAGAGGCTGGGACACACAGCCTTTGTGCCACAGCACTGTAACCAGCTGGAATGTAATGTAATCAGAGTTCTCTTAGAAGATGAAGAGAATGGATACTTGGGAGACAAATAGAAGACTTTGCTACAATGAATAAGGCAATGTAGTGAAATTGCATATTATTATTATTACCATTATTTTTTCTATGAGAAACTGTGACCGGGAATATCCTACTTTGTGGCTCCATTCTTTCCCTGTTTGTAAGTCAAAACTCACTTTCTCAGCCTTCTTTTTGCATCTAGGGCATAGCAATGCAGCTTAGAATCTATAGGGCATAGCAATGCAG
>NW_021703771.1:31041509-31262776 GCF_005190385.1 Monodon monoceros
GCAATGCAGCTTAGAGTCTATAGGGCATAGCAATGCAGCTTAGAGTCGATAAAGTCATACACCACCACCCAGGACTTTAATTTGGAAGTAAATAATGTGTAAAAGCCAATGCCTGTGTGGAATCCATTTGTGAGGGTAGCAGCAGAGAGCGCACTTCCTGAGGCAGCGGTGGCAGAGGTTCACACCAAGAGCTGACAGCACAGTTTGTGGGGCCTGTGTCCTGTGTATGGGCTGTTGTATCTCCAATGGAGCCATCCAGTGGCCTAATTTGGGTAGTTTTCCTGGGGAAGTAGCCTCCAAGCTAGACTCCTGGTATTGCTTAGAATCGAAACCACCACATATCCTTTTCTGCTTCAACCACTAAGACACGCTTTCTGATGTTTGTACCTGGATTGGTTTGCTAGAGTGGTTGTAACAAAGCACCATAAGCAGGGTGGCTTAAGCAACAGAAATTTATTGTCTCACAGTTCTGGAGACCAGAAGTCCAAAATCAAAGCTTTGGCAGAGTTGGTTTCTTCTGAACAACCCTGGGCGTGAGGGAAGGATCTGTTTCAGGCCTTACACTTTGGCTTGTAGATGGTTGTTCATATGATGTTCTCCCTATATTCATGTCTCTGTCCAAATTTCCCCATCTTATAAGGACACCAGTCATACTGTGTTAGGGCCCACACTAATGGCCTCATTTTAACTCGATTACTTCTGTGAATTCCCTATCTCCAAATAACGTCACATTCTGTGGTACGTATGAATTTTGATGGGAGCAATTCAACCCATGACAATACATAACCCTCACTGATGAAGGTATGCCTTAGGACATCATGTTAGGGGCACAGTACCCCCAAACTCAGTAGTAATACAGAAGACTCTCCTCCTCCCCGCTGCCTTCTTTCCTTCTACTGCTCTCCAAAACAGAACTGCAAGACTTCAAAGGTAAAGGATGGATGTAAAATAACTTCACTGATTTATTTTATATTTTAAAATTTTTTCTGGCTGTGTTGTGTCTTCGTTGCGGTGCGCAGGCTTCTCATTGCGGTGGTTTCTCTTGTTCCGGAGCACGGGCTCTAGGCACATGGGCTTCGGTAGCTGTGGCTCGCGGGCTCTAGAGCGCAGGCTCAGTAGTTGTGGCGCATGGGCTTAATTGCTCCGTGGCATGTGGGATCTTCCTGGACCAGAGCTTGAACCTGTGTGCTCTGTATTGGCAGGTGGATTCTTAACCACTGCGCCACCAGGGAAGCCCCTGATTTCTTTTAAGAGAAGGTATTTGTACCAATGGAATGAATGTAGGCCATTTATAATTGTCTTAAGTGCAGAACACATTTGGTGGTTTCTGTTTCAACTGAGAGTAGGAGTAAGAGTTTTATTTAGTGCCACGGGATTAACATTTTTGACTGTGAGAGCTTTGGACACTGTGCCTGTGGGTTCCTTAAGCCTGGTGGGGCACCACTGTAGCTGTGAAGATTCCAGATGGCCATTTAGATCACAGACTCTGCAACTCAACATATTCCCTCTGGCTCATCCCTCGTACAGCTTCTTAAAAGATCATAGAACCAAAGAACGTATTTTTTTCCCCACGGATTTCAGTGGGCTATTAGCAACATATACATACCCATTGCTTGCCTCTGATCTCTTCTGCCTTACTGTTTTTTCTTTTAATTAAATCTTACTTTAAAATAACATTTTATTTTGGAATATTTCCAGCACATACAAAAGTAGAGAGAATAGCGTAATGAACCCCATGTTACCATCACTCAAATACAACAGTTACCAATTTATGGCCAATTTTGTTTCATCCATACCCAGTGGTTCTCCCTGGGGTAATTTTGACCCTCAGACATTGCCAGACATTTTGGCAATGTCTGGTATCATAATTAGGGGAAGGATTCTATTGTCATCTAGTAGGTAGAGGCCAGGGATGCTGCTAAACATCCTACAATGCACAGGACAGCTCCCACAACAAAGAATTATCAGTCCAGAATGTCAATAGTGCTGAGACTGAAAAATCCTTATCTATACCTGTACCCGCTGCCCCCAACCTTAGAATTACCTGAAGCAAATCCTAGACATCATATTTAATCTTTAAATATTTCAGTGTGTATTTCTGAAAAATAAGGACTAAAAAATTAAACATACTATAATTACTCCACTTGTAATTAACATTACTCTCTCATATCATTAAATATTTAGTCAGTTCTAGGATTATCAGGGTGGAATCTGCAATGCCTTTTATGGCCTAGTCTTGAAAATCACACACTGTCACTTCATTACAAACGAGTTACTAAATCTGACTCACACTCGAGGCTCCACCTTTAGAGGGGAGGATTGTCAAAGAATCTGTGGACATATTTTAAAACCATTATATCCTTTAAGTCTCTTTAAATCTTTTTATTCCCCCTCTCTTTCTTATTTCCCCTTGCAACCTATTTGTGAAAAATAAAAACAGGTCATTTGTCCAGTAGAGCATTCCACAGTCTGTTTTTCTGACCGTATCCCCGAGGATTTGTTGATCAACTTCATCTGTCTTCTCTATTTCCTATTATCAGAGAAATCAGATACAGGTTTCATTTCGTTTGCTTGCTTGCTTGTACTGACAAGTCTGTTTCATAGGCAGTGTTGCATAGTTCCATTTGGAGGCTTGCTCTTTGCGATGCTAGTCATCATTGGAGATCATTGCCTGCATCCATTATTCCATGAAGGGTTGCAGAACAATAATATTTGAGTTCTTGAACTCTTCATTTATTAGGTGGAATATGTCTATAAAGTGAGGTTTCCCCTCATGCATTATTTGTTGCTCTGAGATATGCATATCTATATCTTATGTGACTGCCTGCCTAAGTGGCCTCTGGTGTCAGAAGTCCTGCTCCATTTAATTTATCATGTACAATTCCCAGCCTAGCAGTACAGTACCATAAGTATCATTAAAAATATTACTAACTAACATTCTCGAGTACATCCTCTGTCCTGAGCTCTATGCTAAGCACTTTCCATCAACATCTCATAATCTTCTCAACAACGCTGTGAAGTAGGTCTCCTTATTACTCATATTATACAGATGAAGAAACTGAAGAATAGAAAGTTTCCTTTTGCTAAAGATCACACGGTTAGTAAGTGTCAGAGGCAGGATTTGAATCCAGGCAGTCTGGCTCTAGAGCCCACTCTCTCAATCACTAGGACATCCCATGATAATTTAATGATCCTCATGGAGAAGAGCAGATGTGTGAAGTCAGTTAAAACTTCTGAATATAATGTGGTCAAGTGAAAATAGACTGGGCTTTGAACTCAGAAGGTGTGGGAGGAGTTCTGTCTATTATTTGTTATGTGACTCTAAGCAAGCTACTTAACCCCTCTGAACTTTTCTCATTGGTAAATATAAATAATAAAATCTACCTCACAGGGCTTCCTTGGTGGCGCAGTGGTTGAGAGTCTGCCTGCCGATGCCCCCGTCCGGGAAGATCCCACATGCAGGGGAGCGGCTGGGCCCGTGAGCCATGGCCGCTGAGCCTGTGCGTCAGGAGCCTGTGCTCCGCAACAGGAGAGGCCACAGCAGTGAGAGGCCCACGTACCGCAAAAAAAAAAAAAAAATGTACCTCACAAAAAAATCTATCTCATAGTGTTGTTATGATGGTTAAACCTAACAGCCTGTTTTGTGTTGGGCATTTTAAAAGTTATAAAAATGTATGTGTGCTCAATAATAAAAAGAAAACACAGTTAAAATGGGAAAAGGATTTGCATAAACATTTCTCCAAAGAAGATAAACAAATTGCAAGAAGGACATGAAAAGATGATTGGGCATTAGTCATTAGGGAAATGCAAACCAAAACTACAATGAGATTTCACTTCACCCCCGCTAAGATGGGTATAGTAAAAAAAGGTAGATAATAGGAAATGTTGGAGGATATGAAGAAACTTGAACCCTCATACACCACTGGTAGGAATGTAAAATGGTGCAGCACTTTGGAAAACAGTTAAACTGTTGTTCAAAGAGTTTAACATAGACCCAGCAATTTCACACATAGGTACATATCCAAAAAGAAATGAAAACATATATGCGCACAGAAAGCTGTGTGCAAATGTTCATAGTGGCATTATACATAATAGCAAATTAGAAACAACCCTAAGGTCTATCAGCTGATAAACAGATAAATAAAATATGATATATCTATACAATAAAATATTATCCATACATAAGGAATGACATACTGATGCATGCTACAACATAGATGAACCTTGATAAATTATGCTAAGTGAAAGAATTCAGTTGCAAAAGACCACATATCATATGGTTCCATCTATATAAAATGCTTATGCTTACAGCATAAGCAAACCTTTGGAGACAGAAAATGCACTGGTGGTTGCCTATACCTAGGAAATTTGGGAACGTATGGGGAGTGATAGGAAATAGGTATGGGCTTTCTTTTGGGGAGGGGAGATGAGAATGTTCGAAAATCAGATTGTGGTGATGGTTGCACAATGCTGTGCATATACTAAAAAAAGAAAAACCCACCAACATTGAATTGTACAATTGAATTAATTTGGTTAATTGTACGGTAAGTGAATTATATCTCAATAAAACTGTTTAAGAAAAATGTTTTGTGTATATGTATAAAAACGTACCTTTCATAACCTTACTTAATTTTTATGTTGTGATCATATATATATTTGAAAGCTTTTCTGAATGTGAATCCCTACCATAAAATGAAGTCCCTACTATAAAATTCAAACATGCTTTCAGGAAACTAAAATGTATCACCATTTGGTCATGGACACAATAACGTGAGCACGAATAACACAAGCGATGGCATCGCATTTTCAATCAAACACATAATTCGTGGTGACATTAGGAGAGTACACAGGATCCTACTAGTGAACCTACTAATTGTTATTCAGAGATGCTGGTTATGAACCTGAGTTTGATTTTTAGTTGTGACATTGAGCTGGGTATTTTTATTGTTCTGTTCCTATTGCTATCATAATGACCATTTGATGAACTTCCATCACTCACAGGTTGTCCTAGGGATTAGACAGGTATCTGCTAGGATAGTTTCCTCCCATTATGCACCACTGGGTCATGGGTTAAAGGAAAATTCTGTGTCTCCTGAACATAGGTTTACGTGTTCTTTCTTCAGGAGGTGGGCTCGCTTGGGGAGAAGGGGTTTTAGACCTGTGGAGGAACTGAAGAGAGAAAAAATGTTTGACCTATGGCTCACCAATGGGGATTGTTCAGCTGTCACATGGTCATCTTCTCGGCCCAGACAGCCTCCTTGTAACTGGAGAATTCACCTTCCCACCAGGCAGGAGGCAGGGAGGGGGAAGTGTCCCTAGAGATATTGAGTTTGGGAACCTAATTTTGAGTAGAAATTTATTACAAAAACCACTGGTTATTATTCCTTCTTGAGGTCCACACATCAACTGTTTTTCTTTTCTCCCTCTTTTTTCTCTTGCCCCATGCAGATTTTTAAAAAATTAAATCTCAAAATAATTTTTAATTGGAAACACATTCTTTTTTTGGAGGGGGGAGATACATTCTTATGGTACCAAAATGACACCTAAAGTGAGAGGTCCCCATCTGTCCCTGAGCTTAGAAACAAGGAAATTCAGATAATCTGTGTTCCCCTTCACTATTCTTTTGTGTAGTGTTCATCTGTCATTTCTGGCTTCCCTGCTCCTCAGGGGCTAAAAGAGGCTGTCACTGCTCTCTTCTTAGACAACTGTCCCAGCCTCAACTCAGGCTGATTTTCAGCTTTTAAAAGGCCTTGTCTCCTTCAGCTCAGAAACCCAGTGGCCACCTTGGAGTGGAGATTTACAAGAGAATATACATCTATATACACATCTGAATGTACAAGAATACTTATCATTATGCCTGTGTTTTAACATAGTGTGTGTATATTTTACACATACATCAGCAAATATTTTCATTGACTTATTTGGGTGTGAAGTTCTCTTTAACATACAAAAGAAGATACTTTTGTTTCTTTTGACTCTTCCCCCCATTCAAATACCAAATTGTTCTTATTATTGCCCCAAGAGAGGGTATGTTCTTTGGGGATGGGGATGGGAGGCAGAGATAAAGAGAAAGAAAGCCGAGCTCTTCAAGGGCGGGGGGGAAGGGGGGAAAACCGTCTGGGAATCTCAAGAACATCTTTATTTTGCCTTTTAACTCTCCGCCTTTCTGATTAAAGAGTTCAGACCCGCTCCCCCGCCCGCGTTCAATTATCCCCCAGCATCTTTTCTCAGAAGCTGTCACCACCACTTGCTGAACCACAGCCCCATCCTGAGCCATTAGCCCGGTTCTTTTCCATTTCGCTTTGCTTTCCTCAGTTTCTCCCTGCAAGCTTTATAAATCTCCTTTGGAGGAGGAGTGTCCAAGCGGGTGGAAGTCTGAACACAATGCAACCTGAGAATTTCTGTCACTCTCTGCATATGCTCCTAAGTGCTTTAATCCCAATTAGGGGCGGCTGACACACGGTCCTATTCATTCCCATCAGCTCTTGAATACATTTGCCTAGAAATGAACTTCACAAATAGAGGCGCTCCTAAATGTGCCCAACAGCAAGGAAAATCGAATTGAGTGCGGGCTCATTCGGCAGCGGCAGGCAGAGGAGCGTTGAATGTGAAGGTGCCCCGAGACATTGCAATTCAGCAACACAGCTCGCTGACTTTTCTTTGCACCATGTCAACCGAGAGAACCAAGAAATAAGTTGGGGAACTCCGGTTAAAAGGCAACTTGAGAGGGACTCTGAATACTTTTATTGAGCCGCTTCCAATGAAGGACTTAAAAAACAACAAAAAAAGGCACCACAAAACCCACCAGCGGCGTCCCGGCTGAGTCCTGGGCGCGCGTTTGGAGCCTCCCGGCCGCGGCGCACCCACCGGCCTCGCAATTAAGGGGAAAATGGCCCCGTCGCCGGCGTGTCATCTGGTGGCGTTCCCAGAGCCCGTCGTCACCGCCGCCCTATTCAGACTCGGCCTTAATGTCCCACCCGCGCCTCGGGGGCCGCGCAGCTGGTCCGCGCTGACCCGCCCGCCCGGCCGGCGCGGACACCATCGGGGGGCGCGGCCAGGCCACCTCCGGCCCAAACTCGGTGGAGACCCAGGCCTCTGCCTCCGCCCGGGTCTCGCCTGCTGTCCTTGACCCCGCACCGCTCCCTCCAACCCGGGGTTCGGGACTCTGCGCGCGGGCCAAGGAGTGGGGTGGGGTTGGTAACTCCCCAACACCCGAGTCCTCAAGGCCAAGCGCCACGGAGGGGGGTGCGCAGCCAGCTCCGCCGCCCTGGGGATCCGAAGCCCAAGGACTTTGAGCCCGGGAGACCTGCAGTTCAGCGAGAAGTCCTGCTGGGGCTCTTTCCCTCTAGGCGGAGCCCAGCAGGGTCACACGTGCGCGGCGCGGCAGCGTTTCCAGCCCGGCGCTCCGACGCCAGCAGGCGCGGGCGGGGGCCGCCCCCTGGCGCAGGCCCGCTGAGCGCAGCGGCGCGGTGGGACTGGACTCCAGGCAGGCTCCCCCTGTGGCGGAAGGGCCGCTGCTCTCCCGCGCCCACGCCTGTTTAGGGGCAACCTGTTACCCGCGCGGCGGCATTGGCCGCGCGGTTCTGCGGTGGGCCGCCCCCAAACCCTCCTGGCCCGCCCCCAAACCCTCCTGGCCCCGCACCTCGGCGCAGAAGGGATTTCGCTTTAACGGGGCCTCTGGACGTCCATTTTCAGTCCATAAAAAAGCCAAGTGGAATGTTTTGATTGAGTCTCAACATTGTCTTTGAATAAGGCTGAGACCATGTAATTAATGTGTCTTTTTAATAAGGGACAATACGGCCGTTCAAGCTATTTAATTTCATTTAATTTTCCATCCCATTTGCTGCACAGTCCGCTTTTACTTTTAACACCCAGCCTTTCACGGCCCATCTTGCTCCACTGGGCACATTAGATTGGTTTCACCCTTGCTTTTTAGGGGAGGAAAAATAAAAGAAAATGTGTTCCTTTCCTCCTTTGTGGACAATTTATTTCACTTGGGGAACTTCAACTCTGAGCCACAGGACAGAATAAAACTGGGCGAGCTGGTGTGAATGCCTCTGGCGCAGTCCCTTTCTTCTGGTGGGGCTGGGAACCAGCCACAATTGGCTATATTAATAAATAACTTTCCTCACTGTCGGCCTTTACATGGTCCTATTGATAAAATTGTTCGCGTGTCGTTCACGCTTTTTCACTCATTAAGGAGGGCCGGGGAGGAGCCCGAACCCAGGCCCCGCACTCGCCCCTTCCCGCTCGCAGTGCTGGTAATTTAAACTGGGTGTCATCCTGGAGTCGCCAGGCCAGAGGTTAGAGGGACATGTTCATGGCTTAAATTTATTGCCCTCCAACTCTTCGGAGCGGCTTCCTCTCCTCCCCTCCCCCGGCTTTTGCCATTCATGGGCAGCTGGATCAAAGGCTCCCTCCTCTCCATATCAGGCAGCCTTCGCGGCCCGAAGAGAGGCAATTGGAGGGTTAAGAAGGGAAAAAAATCAGTGGTAGCTCCCTCAGAAAGTGGCCCTGGGCACGGTGTGGATGCACGGATAGAGGGACCGCAGCGTATGATCGCCCAGACCCGCCGAGCGGCTCTTTTCTGCTCCAGCTGCCGCGCCTACACAGGCCTTGGAGTTACCACCTAGCGGCCATCCGTGTGTCACCACCCCGCCTGACTTGTGATGCTTAGACTTGAGACCCTTGACCTGGCTTGGATTCCCCTATTAGGCAAACCGCGAGTTTTGGAGAGCCCTAAATTCATTCATTCTACAGATCACTGCTGTTGACCTTCGCACAAACGCTAGTGAATCGCAGAATGGAAGCCAAGAGTCTGCATCATCATTCCCATTTTACGGATTAGGAGACTGAGGCTCTGAAGTAATTCCTCGAGGCTTGAGTGACGGAGCACAGACTGAATGACCCCCATTCTCTTGACTTTGTCCAGTACTGCGAACGCAGGTCTCCACCGAAGGGTGCCACACGTAGCTTCTTTGAGGGCTTCATGGGACGAACTGTTAAAATACAGGTGTCGCCACCTTGCGTTCTGCTGCCGTTGTTAATCAGAGTCATCCACGCCAGTGGCCTAAGAACCGCAGTTTCACGGGCAGAGCTTGGCGGAGATTTCGGCGTGGCGGCAGCGGGGAGTCCTCTGCCCATCTGTACAGTGGATGGGCCTCCAACACCAGGCCCGAACCCAGAGTCATTCAGTCCTCTCCAGGAATACCACGTCGGGCTCGTGTCCCGGTCCACTGGATTTGGGAAGTGGCGCTCGGGGTGAGCAGCACGTGGCAGGTGAGGGCAGAACTGTCACAAATATCTAATGAATTTGATCACCCGCCTAACTTATGAAAATAATTGTCCCCACGCAAATCGGAGGTTTCCCTAAAAGAAAACGAGGAACATTCTAGTTTAACGAAGTACTTGTTCTCCTGGCTTACGAACTGGGCTAAAGGCAGAGGTTATCAACGCCCACCTCGCCCTCTTTTCTGTGACCTTTGCTATAGTATTTTCCTTTTTTTTTTTTTTTTTTTTTTAAGGAAAAGTCTGGTGTGTTGGTTCTGGGGAAATTAGCCCCAAGGAATTCATCCTCGTTTTAAACTTAAAAGCGTGCAGGACTTAGAGACACCGATGTAGAGAACAAAGTATGGACACCAAGGGGTGGAGGGAGACAGTGGCGGGTGGTGGTGGTGGTGGGACAAACTGGGAGATTGGGATTGACATATATACACTAATATGTATAAAATAGATAACTAATAAGAACCTGCTGTATAAAAAGTAAATAAAATTCAAAAATACAAAAAAAGCGTGCAGGACTTGAGTCGTCGGTTGGTGTGCAGGGGAGACATGATTAAAAACCCAGCCCGCAGAACCCCTCTTCAAACCTCGGGTGCGGTCAGGGCACGCGAACCCCCGCAGCGTCCGGTCCTGCGGCCTCTTCCCATTCTCCAGAGAAAGTGCGGCCCTGGGGTGCACCCGGGAGCAGAGATGAACAACTGACCTCGTCTCCCAAAACTAGTCCGGACGCTTCATACTTCGGGGCGAAACGGGACAGAGGGAACGGTAAAGCGGTTCTAAATAGAGGACTGGCCTGAACCCAATCCCCTGAAATGGTAATACGGCCGTTATTTAAAAAGTGTAGGTATTTTCTGGTGTTTTCCCATCAAGTACCTGCCTAATTTCTGTATGGCACACGCCAGAAATCAATAGAAGTTAACAAGTCCTCCAAACAGTCCCCATCTCTTTGTTTAATCTCCTTTACAATAAAGCCAAGGGGAGAGAATTAAAAATCTTTGAAGTAGACCAAGGCTCAAAGGAATCAGCCAAGTAGACTTAAAGTAGTCACTTATTTCCCAAAACTGGTTTGTCGGTGAACAATAAAAGGAAGTAAAATTTATGGAGAAATTATACAGTGGATTTGTCACTTAAAATATCGTAACTGTCTCGAGGACAATGCCCCATGCTGAGGATTAATGGTCCCGCCGGACCTTTGATTCACCAGCGCCTTTTCTTCGCCCTTGACAAATTGGATTTTTAGGAATGGGAAGGTCGCCTGGACCATTGTGCGCCAGCCATTCAGAGGCCTCGATTATGCAGGGGGCTGAGGGAACCATTCCATGTGACCCTCTCGGGTGGGACTCTGCAGCTGCTCTGCAGCGCAACTCTCTCACCAAACTCCGCGCCCTTGCGCTAGCGGTGCCAAAAGGCGCCCGCCCAGATTGAAAAGGCGCAGTGCCGGCCCGGCCGCGTCACTCCGAGGGCGGAGAACGCACGTCGGGGCGCGGCTAGCCAGCTAGCGCGCGGCTCAGGCTCTGTCGCTCGCGCCCTGCCGAGGACCCAGTGCGCCCGAGCGCCTGTCTGGCGGCGGCGGCAGCAATGCACGGAGCCGCTCGCGCTCCGGCCACCAGCGTGAGTGCCGATTGCTGCATCCCGGCCGGCCTGCGCCTCGGGCCGGTGCCTGGAACCTTCAAGCTGGGCAAGTACCTGTCAGACCGCAGGGAACCCGGGCCCAAGAAAAAGGTATTAGCCATTCCGACCTCCGCCCCCTGCCGTTCGTTCGCCTCCCCTTTTCCCCTCCAGGAAAGGGGTGGATAGGGCCAGGGGAGGAAAGGGGTGACTGAGTCGTTACCTGCCAATTCTGCCAGTTGGAAGGGGACTCCGATCATTTCCCACAAGTCGCACTAGCCGAGAGCTGGACGTGGGCCGGGCTAGGGGAGAGGACGTGGCTGAGAGGGGACAGCCCCCGGGTGGGGTGCGTGGGGCTCTTTACGTGCCGGGACCACTCGGAACCCCCGATTTCCCCGGAGCGCTGAGGTGTTCTTCTTAGAGGCGACCCCTCCTCCCGCCGCATCTCTCCTCTCTTGGCAAATATGCCTTTTCTCTTTTATACAACTCACAGGCGCTGAGGACTTTTCTTACCTTCCGCCCTTCAATGAGCTAATTTGAGGCTTAAATTTGCCTTCAAATAATTTGATCTCATCGTCTCCGAAAAATTTATCCTTGGGTACTCTCAGTTCCTAGAACAACCCCAGGTACTTCCTTCCGCGGGTGTCTGCTTGGGGGTTCGGGGTGAATGGAGAGAGGGTGCGCCAGGTGGTGGCTCTGACGCAGACTCCGAGGACGAGGAGCGCCCAGCCGCGAGGGGCACCGGGGCTGAGCGCCTGCAGCCGGGCTCGGAGGGGCCAGAATCGCAGTTGGGAGGCGTCAGGGCCAACCCGCCCGCTCCGACTTCCCGAACAGCGTCGCGAACCCCGACCAGAGAGAGGTTCTAACAGGCCCCCGCCCGCCCCGAGGCGTCTCAGCGGGCGAAGGTCGGCCAACTGACACCAGGAATGAAGGCAGGAGTCCGGTGGCGTGGGCAGGGGTGACTGGGGAAAGGACTTTAGACTACAGCTTTCTTGTAAGGAATTGCTCCGGGCCCGGTCGACGGGACCCGCATCTGGCTCATGACGCAATCATCCTCTTCTCCAGAGTAGTATAGCCAGGCTCGCCGTGCACCGCTCCATCTTCTTTAAACGCGCTTTAATTGCTTTTAAATGGCCGGCCAGCGCGCGGCCGCTTTGTTCAGTTTCGCCGCGGGGCTCGCGGGCACCTCCGCGTTTTGGTGCGGTGCCGCTGGAATGCGGAGGCAAGAGAAGAGGCGCGGGACACCCTGCGTTCTGGGACTGACTTAGAAACGTCTCTAGCCCGGTGTCGGGGCTGCTCTTAGAACTGCGAGACGGAGAGCTGGGGTGGGGGTGGGAGACGTCTTGGCATGAGATGTGCCCAGGCACTTGGGCAGGATGCTTTCACTCCTTGTGCTGTCAAAGTGGGACAAGACGGGTGGGGTCGGCAGGGGGGGGGAACTGTTATACTAGCCAGCCTCCCCTCTTCCTCCCTCCCCCAAGCAAGGGTCCTAAGGACTTACTCTCCTCCCAGCAGCCCACAGCAGTCTGGCCAACATGAGCACAGCCATTTTCCTGAGTCGGCTGGGGGTGGAGGATACACTTGCCCGATGGGTTGTGGGCCCGGTCGTGGCACGGGGGAGAACGACCACTGCTTGTGTTGCAGGTGCGCATGGTGAGAGGGGAGCTGGTGGACGAGTCGGGGGGCTCCCCCCTGGAGTGGATAGGGTTAATCCGGGCAGCCAGGAACCCCCAGGAACAGACTCTCGAAGCTATTGCAGACTTACCCGGAGGACAGGTACTGTGGGCTTTCCCGCCCCCCCCCCACTGCCAGTTCTATCTACCAAACAGTCACTGATATTAAGAGCAAAGCACTTTAGCTAGAGGTCTCATTTAAACGTCCCAACAACCCTATAAGGTAGATACTATTATTTTCCCGGTTTGAAGAATGAGGGAATTGAGGTTCAGAGAGGTCCAATAGTTTTCCCAGCGTCACAGAGAGTCAGGGCGCGCAATCGAACCTTTCCTCTCAGTTGTTTTTTGACCGATTACCCAGGAAATGACAGCAAGCTGTCCTGTTCCTTGCGTCCCAGATCTTCTACCGAGCGCTGCGAGACGTCCAGCCAGGGGAGGAGCTGACCGTGTGGTATTCCAACTCCTTGGCGCAGTGGTTTGACATCCCCACGACTGCAACTCCGACGCATGACGAGAAAGGTACCGCCTCTGAGAAAGCCTTCGGGTCAGCGCGGGTAGGCGAGAGTCCAGCCCTCCTCCGGTCTTTGGGCCCGTCCCTAGACTTGAAGGGTCTTTTTCCTGCGCTGTGTAAAACTGAATTCATACTCCCTGTCGGAGTGGGCAGAGGCGACGTCATCACTACCTCCTTTAAATCAACAGTAAATGATAAAAACAAACCAACAGTAAATGATAAAAACAAACCATAATAATCTGGCTCTTGATGGCAGGGAAAAAATACTCTTTGTGAATTTCATGCAGGTCATCCTTTCTGATTGCATACCCAAAGAGACAGTTATTTACTCACCTAAGAATCAATAAAGATGCTTTAACATAGTGTTAGGGTAACCACCTCATGAGCTCCAAAAAGTGTAACTCAAACCTGGAATGCTTTTGAAGGCGAGGGGCATCTCTTCACTGGTTTGGAGGAAAGTAATGTATTTCTACAGCATTTTGGAAGCATTACGGTACTTACAGCTGGTCAGTTGGCAGGTACTGAGGCCCTTCCATTTAAATGGTATTTATTCATTTCCCTCTCCCTACTTAAATCGAAACTGGGATGTATCCCAGTTTCTTCTCAGATTTATTTGACCCCTTCCAAAGCCAAGAGCGGATTTATGCAAATTAAGGTGCAGTAACTAAAGAGAAAAACATTTTCAAACCTTCCCTAGAACACTGAGGAACACTTCCTGTGGAAAAAGGCTGGGAGGTGCTAAAATAGTTAAGATCTTGAGACTCCTTGTTATTGCAGAACACTTCCATGACTTTCTTTGTTCTTTGCCAGTTGTTTTTGTTTGTAATTTCTCCTAAAGACACAGTTATATTATTTAAACTCAACATCATGGATGCCGTCAACTATTTTAACACATTCTCCTGAATTTCCTGCTCAATCTCATTCCTTTAGAAATAGAGTTAAAGATCTCAATACTAGTGTGGGACTTAAGAAACAATTAATGAATAAG
This sequence comes from Monodon monoceros, assembly GCF_005190385.1. Taxonomy (NCBI): domain Eukaryota; kingdom Metazoa; phylum Chordata; class Mammalia; order Artiodactyla; family Monodontidae; genus Monodon; species Monodon monoceros. The sequence continues at coordinate 31,055,572 of NW_021703771.1, forward strand.
AGAATGAAGTTAATTCAAAATGATGAATCACTTCACTTCAGAGTGTCACTGTCTTCTGTAAACTAATTCTATTGATTTTGTGGGTAGATCTGTATGTACTGTCTTCTGTAAACTAATTCTATTGATTTTGTGGGTAGATCTGTATGTACAGTATTCATAAAAGTTATCTTAGTTTGTTCCTTGCATCACATTACATCCTCTTGTCAACTTCTTCCAGTAAAAGGGAAACATGACAAAAGCCCCATAGTGGAAAACTCTCAAATCTGCCACTATAGAACAATTTCAAGGACTCCTGGCCTTTGGGGGCCAGGAATTTTTGCACAGAACACCCTTCTTTAGACACTCTCAAATAGTACAAAAGCAACTTTTTTGAGTGGTGGCCCTCAGGTTTTCATTTCAGTCAATAGAGCCTATAAACATCATATGGTCACAGATATCAAAAGAGACACCATTTTCCTTTTGGGGAATGTGTGGGTTACTTTGAACCCTGACTTCCACAGCTTTGAGGTGCTTGAAATCTTGACCACCTTAGAGTTACATCCAGGAGAGGAGGCAAAATCACTTATGAAGTGTGTTTGGTACTTTTGGCATAGGTTGGATTTCAGAATCCAGAGAACATGTCAGTTCATTAGGATAAACAAACAAACAAGAAGAACACAGTGAAACAGAAAACATACATTGCTTAAACCTTGAAAAGAGGAAGAAATAAGTAGGGATGGCTGCTATTCTTCCAATATTGACTAACCCCAGTGGGTTTCAATTCCATAGTAAGATTAACAAAAATACTGACTCTTTGTTTTAGGAACAAAGCTTACTTGGCTTTGCATTGAGCTGAGTCACTCTAGGGCAGCCTCTGAAAATGCCCTCTTTAAAAAGGGGTGATGAGAGGAAGGTTCTGAACTTAGCAGGAAGAAGGTTACTTAATATATTAAATCAACATACCCACCAAGAGAACTCAGGTAGTCTCTTCTCTCTCTCTTTTTATGAAGATTTATTTTACATGGCTGTTCAATACAACAGAAATATTGAATTGATTTTTATTTAAGTCTTCCATAAATAATTAGGATAGGGCACATAGGCAAATCCTCTTCCCTTCTTTTTCGTTCTGCTCTACCTTGGCTTCAGCTGGAATAATCTGCTCCTTACTTGAACTTCCACCTTAGTTATCTGGGAGGACTACTTGCTTTATACAAATTCAGAAGCAAAATACATCAAGGGAGGAATATCTGAAAATTCCCCCCATTGTTGTTTCTGTAGTAATGTTTTAGAAGTTTAAGCTACTTGTGTGCAAGGAGGAAAAATTTAACTTTCCCATTACATTTAATGAAACTGACATTTACTTTGGATACTTCCTTGTGGCTCAACTAACTTCTTTCTCATAGACATCCTTCCCTTCAGTATTATTGATCAACCACAACATTTAAAAAGACATCCAGGGCTTCCCAGGTGGCGCGGTGGTTGAGAGTCCGCCTGCCGATGCAGGGGACACGGGTTCGTGCCCCGGTCCGGGAAGATCCCACATGCCGCAGAGTGGCTAGGCCCGTGAGCCATGGCCACTGAGCCTGCGCGTCTGGAGCCTGTGCTCCGCAACGGGAGAGGCCACAACAGTGAGAGGCCCGCGTACCGCAAAAAAAAAAAAAAAAAAAAAAAAAAGACATCCAATTGCAAGCTCGTTGTTCTCTGTAGGGATGTAACATGACCTTTTTGAGTGAAAATTAACTTCTACCATGTGATCAAAATCTGTTTCATACATGTGTCTTTTGATTGTGTTCATAGACCCTAGCAAAATTTAAAAACAACTGTTAATAATATTAAACACACAAAAAAGGTTTGATGCCAAAAGCATGTATATAGTCCCTGATATAAAATGGTGCACTTATCAAAAGTTGAGTGTATTATTCACACACACACACACACACACACACACATACACCATATATATTTTACAAGGACTTTACTAAGCTTGGATTTGTGCAGCTATCTAGGAGTTAATTAATTACCAGGTGGAACAACTGACAAGGTAATGCAACATCATCCTTCTGTTTTTAGAATATCGGGACATAAGACTTTTTCTTTTCTCCCATCAAATTAAATGGGGTTAAAGAGGAAATAAAGATACAAATAATTTTGAAGAATAGCAAATCATAGTCCCTATGTGGTCCTTCAGTTGGTCACGCTCCAGGAAAACCTCAGGCAAAGTGTTTAAGGCTGGGAGGGGGTGGGGAGGGTGGGTAGTGGACATAAAAGACATTGTTCTATGAAAAGGAATGATTACATATGGCCCATACATACAAGATATTGTCTCGCCTGGTAATGAGGCGCTCACGACCATTAGACTGGCCTTTGTTCAGTTTACCCAAACTCCTTGACATACGCCACCTATTCTGCAAACGCCAACAGATGGGCCCAGGCCCACCACAGCCCCAAACACTTGATTTAAAGCAACAGCTGCTCTCGGCTCTTCCCTGGCCAGCCTGCCTGAGCGCTGCCCTCTCAAGAAAGATTTGCTCGCATGGCCCGGAGGAAGTCTTCGTTGGAAAGGCCCAGGTCACCCCTCTCGGCCCCTGAGTAGTCTCAGAGGATGGAGATGGTGACAAAGTTGGCCATTTGGGGCTTCTCGGAGTCCTCGCTACAATGGGGCTACCGAACTCACTTATTCGCCGGAACCCAAGAATACTCCTGCTTCTTCCCATACTGCTGGTCAAAACCTGGGCTTTGCGTTGGGCGCGCTGGCGCTTTTTTTCTCTCTCGCCTTCTTGCTTCTCACTGGGTCGCTTTTTCACTTTTTCTCGTCCAGGGGAGGAGCGCTACATTTGCTGGTACTGCTGGAGGACGTTTAGATACCCCAACAGCCTTAAGGCGCACCTACGTTTCCACTGTGTGCTCAGCAGCGGCGGGGGCCGCGCCTACCTGCACCACGAGCACACGGCTCGCCAAGGCGCTGCCCCGGCCGCGCATGGCCTTCGCCTCTCCCCGAAACCCCCGGCGCCAGACTTCGCTGCGGCCGCCCCGGCGGGCACTCTTCGGGCCCACCCGCAGGTGCCGCCGGCCCTCCAGGCTTGCGGAGCGCGGGAGGGCATCAAGCGCGAGGCCTCCTCCGCGCCCTCGGCCACCTCGCCACCCCTGGCCAAGTGGGGGCCGTCCAAGAAGGGCAAGGAGCAGCCGGAGCGCATCCTGGACATGAGTGGTGCCGCCCGTGGACACGGCCACTTCCTCGGCATCGTGGGAGGTTCCCCAGCGGGGGGGCGGCGGCTTGGCTTTCTATCCTGGCGTGCGCTCGGCTTTCAAGCCCGCTGGCTTGGCCAGGGCAGCCGCGGCCGCGCACTGCGACCCCTACCGGGAGGAGGGCGGCGACAAACCTGGGGCCAGCCTGGCCTTAAGCAGGCTGCTGGGCGGGGGCCGGGTGGGCGGACGCCCGGGAAGCGGGGAGAACCAGGCGGCGGGCGAAGCGGGCCACCACCATCACCACCACGCGCACCATCACCACCACCACCACCCCAAATGCCTGCTCGCGGGGGACCCGCCGCCTCCTCCTGGCCTGCCTTGCTCCGGGGCTCTGCGCGGCTTCCCTTTGCTCCCCGGGCCCCCAGAAGAAGCGTCCGCCTTCAAGCACGTGGAGCGCGCCCCTCCCGCAGCCGCCGAGCTGCCGGGAGCGCGTTACGCGCAGTTGCCCTCGGCGGCCGGGCTGCCCCTTGAGCGCTGCGTGCTGCCCGCCCTCGACGCAGGCGGCCTCAAAGGCTACCCGGGTGGCGAGTGCAGCCACCTGCCCGCCGTCATGCCGGCCTTTACCGTCTACAACGGGGAGCTACTCTACGGCTCACCGGCCGCTGCCACTTATTACCCGCTCAAACTGCACTTCGGCGGGCTGCTCAAGTATCCGGAGTCCCTCTCTTATTTCAGTGGGCCCGCGACGGCGGCGACCGCTCTGAGCCCGGCCGAGCTGGGCTCCCTGGCTACCATCGACCGAGAGATCGCCATGCACACGCAGCAACTGTCGGAGATGGCGGCCGGGAAAGGCCGCGGCCGCCTGGACGCGGGAACGTTGCCCGCGGCCGTCGTGGCGGCGGGTGGCGCTGGGGGTTGCGACAGCGGGGGCGGCGGCGCGGGCAAGCCCAAGACGGGCCACTTGTGCCTCTACTGCGGCAAGCTGTATTCGCGCAAGTACGGGCTCAAGATCCACATGCGAACGCACACGGGCTACAAGCCGCTCAAGTGCAAAGTGTGCCTGCGGCCCTTCGGCGACCCCAGCAATCTCAACAAGCATATCCGGCTGCATGCCGAGGGCAACACGCCCTACCGCTGCGAGTTCTGCGGCAAGGTGCTGGTGCGACGCCGGGACCTGGAGCGCCACGTCAAGTCCCGCCACCCCGGCCAGAACCTGCTGGCCAAGGCGGCCGACGGCCCGGGCGCGGAGCCTGACTACCCCCCGGAGCCGGGGGAGCCCAAGAGCGACAACGACAGCGACGTGGACGTCTGCTTCACCGACGACCAGAGCGACCCTGAGGCCGGGGGCGGTGGCGAGCGCGACTCGTAACGAGTCTTCCTGGGAAGCGGGGAGTATGGGGCCGTGGACAGAGAGAAAAGGGGCTTCTGTTTTGGGAGAAGAGGAACTGCTGGTGGTGAGAAGGGCCCAGCGGACAAAACCGGTTTTGTTTTGGTTGGGCGCCGCATTTGGAACGGTGAGAAATCGCTGGTCCGATGCTGAAACTCTGAGCAAAGGTTTCGAGGTGGCTTAAAGAAATCTTGCCTTCCGAGCATATCGAGGGCCGCGGGTCCCAGCGCGCTCCAGGCTCCTGGACTCCGCGGAGAGGCTCCGTCACCCCCCAAGCCAGGCGGTGTGCTCTCGGAGTTTAGGATCACATTAATGTGAAGCCACAGCGCCCTCGAGGGTGCCGAATTTAACCGCCACGTATTTTTAAATTGTTCTTTTTTGTGGAGAAAATTGTGCCTTTTGAAACGACGTTTTGTGTGTGTATTTTACATTAGCATTTCACTGCATAGGCAAAACAGTAGTCACAATTCGGTAGATGTGACATCCATACACTTGTTTCCATTTCATCTGTTTTCGTGTCAAGGACTGCGCCTCGCTGCATTGAAGATATAGTGGTAGCAGGTGTACAAATTGGTCAAGTTGCAATTATTTATAAGAGAATAGTGACAAATGTAAAATATCTAAAGCATGAATCTAAGAGCACGCAATATATAATTTTAAAGAAAATGTCCTATTTGGTAGAGTACAAATGTGATGTATGTTGTTTTATAATGAATGATGTACAGTGGATTCAGTATTTTCGTCTTGGTTCCAGTTTGTGCAATCTTTAATAAAAATAAAGATAAGAATGAGAGTTTGTTCACTTAGCAATTTCAGCAGATCTTTTAAAGAAATAGTTTAATTTGAAAACGGTTTTCAAGGAGACTCCATAATACAATAAATTAGAGGACACTTGAATACTTTGATTATTCATTAAATAAATTTTAAGTACTGTTGTAATAGGAAAATATACAATTTTTAATACGTGCATTTCACAGGCTCCCAGCTAGCAGGCAAAACAATTGTTTTCTGAAACCATTGTTAATCATGCTAAGTGTTCTCATCTTTATGGAAAAAAGCTAATGACCTTCAAGGAAAAACACACCCACACACAATATTTCTCATCAAAAAGAACTGTGGAACTGTAGAATCACTATTTCTTGTTACGTACACTTCGACAGAACTTCCCATGGGAAGCAAGAAAAAGGAAACTTGAATAGTGCTTTTATGATTTGTACACTTTAATATTCATTCAACAAATACTAAAGGAGGATCTATTTTGTTGGAGGTGCTGATCTATCTGCTTTATGTAGGTCCCCCGCCTCCCATGTACACCTTTCAACAATCTCCTGCTGTCTGAATGGGTCCCATTTTACAGAAGAGAAAGTATACTCTTCAAGGTCACTACTGGGAGGCCCATAATTAGAAGGAAAAGTTAGAAGCAGTGACTTTATTTATGGGTATAAAAAATTAATGCTAACTAATGGAAGGATATCACAAAGAATATAATTTTGTGGGCTAAAACTGGAAAACACCTCCTCTACCTCCCATTCCCTCTCCCCACATGCTTTCTGGGGTTTCACTGCAGTTACTAGGAAGAGGAGTACAAGTCACACTCCTCTGCTAAGGGTAGGTACCCTAACAGCCCAGGTCTGCAGCGCTCTTCCCAGAGGTTGGTGGGAAGCATCTAGTGGGTCACCAAAGGGTCTTGGATATGACCCTGATGATTTAACTCAGTTAAAAATATCCTTTAGTTTCTGCATCCTGAGTACTGTGGCAGTCTTCAACCTGCTGTCTTCCATTTGGGAACACGGCCTCAGTCACTGGGTGGCAGGCAGGGACTTTCTCTAACCCATCGCAGCAGGAGGCATGGGTGGGAGATGAAGGGCATCTAAGTTCTATGGGCGGTGATCAGCAAAAAAGATTTCTTCTATGGGAAAACTTATGCTGGGTCATAAGTTTTAGTGTCAGCTGACCTGAAAATGTTTTGCTTTGTAAAAGAAAGCCCAAAGAGAAACAAAATATATGTGTGGATTAACATTTACATATGGTGACAATGATACTACCATTGATCTTTATGCTATTTGCAATTCTTTCTTCTCTGCAGGGGAACAAGGTTTAGTGATGGCCTTGCCACACAGAATTGGAAGTGAACCCAAGCATCTGCCAGTTCAGCCTGGGCTCCAGGATCCCAGGGCTTATCACTGCCTACTTAGTATTATGGTCCTGCCCTTTGAAGCAAAGCTTAAAACCGAATCCACACTTACAGAGAAATATTGGAAAACTTTTCTGAAATCAGATTGTGTAAGTCCTCAAGGAAAGTGAGAAAGGCTGCCCAGATTTGAAACACAGGAAGTTTTAACAGCTATAAAAGTCATGTTTCCTTCTCCCATTTCTTAGCTCAGTACTCAGTCCTATAACTTGTTTTGTGTGAAAATAGCCTTTAAAGAAATAAAAATAGTTTGGAAAGGAAATACATTTAAAATTGATAAATATTTAATAAAACAACTCCAGCCTTCTGTTTTCCCCTTTATAATTGATATCTACTATGTTATTAGAATAAATTCCAACATAAAAATGAAAATTGAATACAGATTTAAAAGGCTCTCAATCGTAGATCATTCATAATTCTCCATAGGTTGCCTCAGATAACCTCTATATTTGTCCGCGGGTGTGCACACTATCATACATAATTAATGCAATTATTTATTTTAATGATGAAATCAAATCAGTGATATACAGTCAGTAACAATATTACTTATTTTAAGTGGTTCAGCTGACAATGTTTCTCAGGTCACTTCCTTCAGACTCCTATCCCTTTCTCTCCACTCCCAGCCCCCAACCCTCAATTCTTCTCATCCTGATATCCGCAGCTAACTGTGAAGGTTACACTAAAGCCACTGGAAGTTCCTGAGATTTTAACTGAATATTTTGTAACAAAAGATTTTTTTTAAAAATCATTTTTGACTGCATTGGGTCTTCGTTTCTGCGCGCGGGCTTTCTCTAGTTGCAGCAAGCGGTGGCTTCTCTTGTTGCGGAGCACCGACTCTAGGCGCGCGGGATTCAGTAGTTGTAGTTCGCGGGCTCTAGAGTGCAGGCTCAGTAGCTATGTGCTCCGTGGCACGTGGGATCTTCCCGGACCAGGGATCGAACCCATGTCCCCTGCATTGGCAGGCGGATTCTTAACCACTGCACCACCAAGGAAGTCCCAAAAGATCTTTTAAAAAATAGGAGAATTCATACCTTTTAGAAGTGAAAGACTCTAGATTGCTTAGGTCTAGTTAATTCAGACATGAAAATGTTTTGCTAAGCTGGATAAATCAACCAGACATGGGTTCTAGGCTTACCTTCTCTCACTTGCTTGGCATCTTGGGCCAATCTTTCTCAATTTCCTCATCTGTAAAACAGGTTGAAATGAGCCATAAGGTAGTTGTGAAGACTGAATGAGTTAATTCAGTTAAACTCCTTTTAGAATCAAGCCTGACACACAGTGAGCTCTCTAACAGTATTTACAAACCTCTAGCAACTCTTTGTGGTTTTATTTCGAAGACATCAACGAACGAGATAAGGGGAGATGCCCTTTCATAAGCATTAGCATCTTTTTGCAGGGCACTCGCTATCCCCTTGGTTCACTTCTAGCCCCGATAAACTCTCAACAATTTCAGTAAAGGACTCACACTTTTGCTAAAGAGAACTTTCTTCAAGCTCCTTATTAATCCATCTTTCCATTTAAAATTCAGACACTGGTTCAAATGGTTCATAGTGGTTACGTGAACGGGAAGAAAAGTGTTCTTCGTCTGTTGTCACTAATTTTTTAAATGCTTGGCTGTGCTTGCGGTGAGCCATGAGTTTTAGTAGAAGAATGCAAAGGAGGTGACCGTGCGTACATCTTCCCTCCTGAGCGGAGCAGAGAGCGGAGTACAAGGCAGGAGCTGCAATTCCCCAAGGCTGTACTGTGGGGAAAGTTTATTTACCGCCTAGATTGAGAGAAGAAGGCAGGCGGCGGCGAGCCTCCAGATTAGAACTGTAGTTCGCGGGAGCTGGAAGAGAGCTTAGTGGTACTGGTTGCGGGGTTCCAGAGCCGAGAGGGCGGTGATTGGCTGCTCCCGTTAGTTCGAGCGCTCCCATTGGCTCATCCCTTGGAGCCAGGGTTGCTATTGGTAGCGGGCTGGTCGCGCGCGAAGATCCGGGCAGGCTCGCGAGAACCCCGGGCCCAGGCGCCGCTTGGGTGAGTGTTGCGGCGTCGGGGTGTGATTGTGTGTGTGTGTGTGTGAGTGTGTGTGTGATTGTGTGTGTGTGTGTGTGTGTGTGTGTCTCCCTGGGAATGAGCGTTTCCAGGTCTGGGTTCCGGGCAGAAGGGTGGGAGTCTCGCCGCGTTTGGGTGTACAGTCCGGGAACCCAGAAGGGAGAGAGACGCGGGAAAACCTCCGCGGCGCCCAGCAGGCGGCCCGGGGAGTCGCAGGCGCCGAACTAGTCCTTGTTTCGGTGTCCCTGGCCTGCGGTGGCGGGGAGCTGCGGCACCAGCACTGCGCGCCCTCGCCATCTGCTGCTTCCCCAAAGGGAAGAGCGAAGAGGCGCTGGCGCCGTCGGGAGGTCAGCCGTGACCCTTGGCCACCCAGGTGTGGGTTGTGAAGGGGAGGACTCAACAGACGGCGGGGCCAATGTGTTTAGTTCCAGAAGGAGTGTGGCACTCGCTCTGGGCTGGGTGACCTTCCTACAAAAGATGAAAGGAGCGCTTCTGTCCTCTGCGACTGTAGTTTTAATTCAAATTAGGTGTAACCGCTGTAAGACAGACAACTTGTTAATGCCTTTGCCTTGCAAACGATCCTAGGGCCCTTCAAAAAGTGACTGAGATTGGGTGGACTCTATGTATGCGTGTAAACCCTTTAAAGACTGATTTTATTTCAGTATGTTTTAATAATTTCAGTTTTAAGCATATCATGTAAGTAGATAAAAATTAAAGCACAAGTTGGTTAAACAATATAAAAGTGATAGCATAAAAGATTTTTTTGGTAATTCGAATCAAATAGATTGAGAGGAACGTTTTCATACAGAGGAAACTTTATTAAAAATGAAATAAATCCGATATCCAAATATCATGAATATTCCTCTCCTTTTTTTTTTGGTATCCACATACACTTTTGCGTAATTCAGTATTGTAGGAAATGGCTTTCTATACATATTTCCTATTTTTGATGTTGGCAGTACAGGAATGTTCCTGGAGGTTAGTTTAAGTAGAGAATGATTTAAAATCCAGCTTTTCATGGCAAGTTGTATTTGAATGGGAGACACTCTATTCCAGTGATTTGAGTAGAAAGTCTTAGGTGGAAATGTCTTATGTGACAGGAGATACAGTGAAGAGAGATGCAATAGCAGATGGCTTTACATAAGAACGTAGTGAAGGTCAAAGATAGTTTTTAATCCTTTTTTTAAATATCCCTGACAACCGGCAGAAAGATAAGATTCTATACTTGACACTGAACAGTTGATTCCTGAATTATCACCTTAAGGTATAATGAGACATGACCAGGTCAGGTTTAAGCTTACTTGAGTGCATCGGACCATAGCAGAACACATCTGTGAGCAACAGAATGCTTTCAGGTATGCTAAAAGTCAGTCCAATGAGAAATGAGTCAATGCAGGATGTCGCATTTTATAAGCCTATTTGTGATTTTCAGAAAGCTGGAGAAAGAAATGCCTTAGCAACCAAGAAGACACAGAGAAAAGAAAATCTATTAGGGGCTTTATAGGGTAGGCTTTCTGAATTATTTAAAGTTAACATGCTGAAATGTGAGCTCAGGATACTGGCTTTGCAACTGTAGGTGTTTGTATATATACTGTGCCTTATGTTTGTTTCCAAAATCAATGTGTGTATTATTGTCGTGAATTGGTAGTTTGGGACTTCCTGATATACATACTGGCCAGCAGTCTCCTTATAAAGTGAGAAAAAAAATTAGCTTTGCCTTGAGAATGTTTTGGGAGAGAACTCATTTCATTACATCTTCATTATCTCATTTAATCTTCGTAACAACCTATTTTACAGATAAGGGAAATGAAGCTTATGTTGCTCAGCCAGCTAGAAATAGTCCTAGAATGCATTCCTAGGCTTGTCAAATCCAAGCCTGACTCTCAGCGTTCTATATGTCCTCTTTAAAACAGTCATCTGCTGTAGGAAGTGTCCAGAAATTCAGTTTGAATCCTTTAACTGGATCCAGTGAATGTTTTACTAGGACAGTGATGCAGTAAGCTGAAAGAACAATGGTGCCTAGACTTTTTCAGCTGGAACTAGAGTTAAATTAGAGACCATCTTTGCCTTGTTATATATTTGAAATTATTTGAATTCTGGTAAATCCCTATAAGTCCGGGTTCCGTTTAGTCTAACCTGGCTTGGTCTTGTTAAACACAAAGATGTATCTACAGAGGTGAGTCTAGAGTGTCCCACCTGTGATCCTGAGGACCCTAGAAAGGAAGGTATGATAATTTGATTCTGTTGAGAATTTCAGGACCAACTATGTACTGCCAGAGAATCACCCAATTCCCAAGTAAGTCCCTAATTTTTTTCCCAGTCTCCTAGCATCCCTTGGGACTGATCACCTCTGGTGTACTTCAGTCAATTTTCAAACTTTTTCACATGTAGCAGGCTAGATTCCTGGGAGTCTAGGCCACGCGGGGTGCAGGGGTGGCACTGGGCTGCCCTGAAGCTGCTCTGCTGATGGTAGAACCAAGCGTGATCAGAAGGAGAGAAATACAAGGGCAAAATCAAAATAGAATGTCAGGCACATTGCCATCTGGAAAGAGCCAGGCTGAGGCAGAATCTCAGTAGATACAGGCAGCAGAATAAAAAGAATGAAACCAAACTAGAACAAGAAGGTTGGGGTAGAATGAAGGAGGTGGAGAAGGAGTGAGACCTTGAATGACTGGAGCCTGGATATCGGTATTTTCTAAAAAATTAATTTTGGTTTTTGAATAGGTAATATGCTCACATGTTCAAAGATAAATAGGTATAAATAGGTTTATATTTAGGAGTCTTAGTCCTCCCTCATTACTGTGCACTCCAGTCCTAGAGGTAATTTCAGGGGTAGATTTATTGTGAAGCTCTCTGGTGCAAGCTCCTTCCAAGACTTGTACCTAATTTTGTCTTCTTTTTCTTAAAGTGATCCCCCCCCCCAAAAAAAAGGCACGAAATCTGGATCTTTACTTTGTAACCGTTTACTTGATTTCTTGTGTACTTCCAGTGTTTTCTTTTATAAGTATAAACACCCAAGAATGGATGTGTTCTTATTTTTCTCCCTTTCTTAAGCTGAAGATTTTTTCCCTGTACCTTTTGGGTTTTTTTCTTTTAGTAGTATACTCTGAAGGTCTTTCCATAGCAGTCCAAAGAGAGCTTCCTCATTCTTTTTTCTTTTCTGCTGCATAGTATTCTAGTGTGTAGACATTCATAGATTATTCAACCATTGTTTTGTTGATGGACAAGTGGGTTGTTTTCTATAAAGAATGCTTCAGTGAATAACTTGTGCTAAGTGATTTTGTAGGTGTGACTCAGTTATTTTTCAGAAGGTGTCACTACTCTGATTATAGTGGGGAGGTGGTCAGTGAGGACTGAGCTGGCCAGGATAGTATCAGAACCAGACCAACCTCTAGGAGATGGATGAGTAGCTGACTGCTCAACCTGCTCCTTTTCTCCGTGGTTAGAAAGCTCAGAGTACCTTTAGCTCTTGACCATATTCTTCAAAGGGAGACAGCAGCGGAGCTTCTGTCCCATTCTTGTGTTCTCTTGGGAATTTGGCAAAGAATCCGTGGGAGACGTTAGCTATAGGACTGCACTTCTTCAGGCCAGGCAACATGGAAATCCTAATGTTACACTAACATGGAAAATATGTGTTTGTGTGTACTTGCATTTGAATCTTTAAAGTTCTTTTCTATCTACACTACCCTCAGATTTTGATTTCCCTATGATGTGTATTATTTAAAAACACCTTGTGCAAAACCATCTTTGGGATTATGATTCTCATCTGTAACTGGATGACTGCAGTGTGGGCCTGTGGTAAGTAGCACGTACAGAGCACAACCCACACCAGCTGTAGAACAGTGGCAAGCACTCCAGTAGGGAAACAAACGAAGGGAATTGAGATGCACTTGGCCATGGAACAAAGATGAAAATGACATTCACTTGTAAATGAGTTTTCTGTGTTTGATGTAAACAGAATGACATGTGTTTTGCAGGAAGACATCCATGACCTTAGAATAGTTGCTGAATTCATTACCTGGATTTGCACATGTTTCTGACATTTTATCATTATTGGTGTATCTCATGTTCTAACAATCTCTAGGTTTTTAATTTATTTAGAAACATTTCCATGATTTTCTGTCCTAGGAGATGGTCTGAGAGTTCTGTGAGATGCTCATCACCGAAAGGCTAAGTGTCCTGCAATAAAACTTGAATCTGGCATCTTGCGCTTAGGTAAGGGAATGGTTGAACTTACAGAGCTGAACTTAGAGGATCAAGAGGAAGAACATCTTCTCGGCTGTGTCTTTCATTGCTAGCCGTGGTCCCCAACCTAGACATTTCCTCAAGCATTAGACTTAGATGATTGCTATGTGGCTTTGCTTTCTGACCCTCATTCATCTTTCAACCCCTATTTAAAATCTCCCCTGTCCTCTGTAGTTTTCTCTGACTGTCCCAGCCCAAGGTGGTCTTTTCCTCCTCGAACTTCCACAGCAAGTGGTCTGTGGGACTTATTTGTCACTTATTTTGTCAAAGGCATATATTGCACACAGAATATGTCATTTGCTTTTTAAAATATCCCTGGTATAATACTTAGGCATAGATATTCAACAAATATTCAAGAATTAATTGATTAAATACTCTGGATTTCTCATTCTTCTGAACACTATGTTGAAGCACTGAGCGCCTGCTACATACCAGGCATTGTACTGGTTGGGGACACAGGATGGTTAAGATTGTCTCAGGCTGCTGGTGGTCTACTGGAGGAAGCAAAGGCAGGAACAGAAATTGATAACACGATGTTCTGGGTATATTGATGGAGATAAGCACAGAGGAAGGACACTTCTTTGATCAAATAAAGAAGAGGGTAAGGGCAGGGAAGGAGTTAAATAGGCAAAAGCTTCCCAGAGGAGGTGACGCCTGAACTAAGTCTTAAAAGATGGATAAGAGTCATATAGGTCAAGTGTAAAGAGAGATGGAAGGACATTTCCAACAGACAGGATAGCATGAGGGAAGAGACTGAGTGGAGAAGCAGCACGGATGGATGTGAGAAATTCCAGGCAGTGCAGCACTGCTGGTGGGCAGAGCAGCAAGCAGGCAGTATTGCTGAGAGATGAGGATCCATGTGTGAGGAAGTGTGGTGCAGTGGTTAAGAAGGTATTTCTGGGGGCTTCCCTGGTGGCGCAGTGGTTGAGAGTTCGCCTGCTGATGCAGGGAACACGGGTTCGTGCCCCCGTCTGGGAAGATCCCACATGCCACGGAGCGGCTGGGCCCGTAAGCCATGGCCGCTGAGCCTGGACGAGTTAGGCAGAGTTAAGTTTGCAATCCTGGCTCTGCATCTTCCCAGCCATGGGTACTTGGTCAAGTGATGTAACTTCTATGTGCCTCAGTGTACTCATCTGTAAAATGGGAACAACGACGGCATTGTATTTAAAGGGTTCTTGTGAGGGTTAATTGAAGTAATGTTTGCAAAGTGCTTAGCACAGAGTAAACATTCAAAGCATGTTGGCTAATTGTTTTTGAGAGACTGCACAGTTGTGCAGGGGCCATAAAAGGAGGGTCTGTGGAAGATGTAAGCCATGTGGACAGATGGTTTGCATTGCAAGAGAACTGTGTTGGAGGCAGGGAGACAAGTTAGGTGGCAGTTGCATTCAGCGTTTCAGGTGACAGATGATGTAGGTCATTGGGAAAAGGGATGGAGAGGAGAGGATAAGTTAAATATCTAGGAGGTAACGTTGGGAGGATTTTGTGACTGGATGGGGGAGTGTGAGAAAGAGAGAGTCAAGAGTGTTCATGATAGGACGGTTACAAAGTGTTCAGTAGTATCACACTGTCTATGGGCTTTTGGCAAATTCACTTTAGGTCAAGATGATCTTAGAGGTGTTCTGTTTTGTTGAGAAATAAAGCCTAGAAAAGAAAAGAAAAAAGACCAATGCATTTGAATATATAAATTATTGTAAATAAAGACAGCAGTTGTAGTCCAAGGAAGATATTAGTTTTCCCAATAACTGAGGGTAATAGCAATATATAAATAGCTCATTAAAATTTATGAGAAAGCTTCATGATTCCAGTAATTAAATCGCAAATGATAAGAATTAACCAAGTTTCTGGTAAACAGAGATGCACAAACATGTTCTTTTTCGTAGAAATCAGAGATGCACATGAAAAGCTCCTTAAATATAAAAATTAGATAAAAATTTAAGAAAATTCCAGTAATCTTCTGAAATTGATACAAGTACACTTTACTGATGTCACTAAAGGTGTTTGTCCAGCAATGTGGATAATTTGCCAGGGCTATATATCGATATATGGGCTCAGAACTCATTTCTGAGGATTTATTCTAGAGGAACAGTTTAACAAAAGCATAAAGTTATATATGCATGTGGTTTTTCACTGCAGCAATAAATCCTATTGGAAAAAAAAAGCAATGAAGTATTCAAATTAAGATATGGTTATTTAGGGAACATCAATATTATGACATATTATGGAGTAATGTTAAAAATAATTGTTAAGATAAAACAGTGGAAAACTCTTAACGAAAATATCAATATTAACTGAGAAAAGCTGAATATGATTATGATTGCGGTTATTACAGAATATACATTTGTTTAGATAAAGCCTGGAAGTAATATGCAAAATATGAAAGTAGTTGTGCTGTGCTTATACATATTCTCACGTGCACTACCCTGACTTTTCTGATTTTACTTTAGCAAGTCTACTTCTGTGATGTTATTGAATAATTGTTAACATGTTGGTATTTTTCGTTGCTGAAGTAAAGTCCATTATAGTTATCATGACATATTACCCCTTCATAGTTTAGTGTGCACTGAGAACATTTTCCTCCATAACTGTACTATCATATCAAGCAAAATTAATTCCTTAATATCTAGTACTCAGACACGTTTATTTTCCCAATTCATATTTTCTTTTAAAAAAGAAATAACTTGATCAGTCTGCTCCGTCCGGTGGAATTGTTCACTGCTGATTGGAGAGTGGCTGGGTCCCAGGCCCCTGGTGCCATGGCAGTGAGTGTCCCCAGGCTGGCGGGCTCGGGGCGATGAGCTGTCAGCCCTCTGGGCCTCTCTGTGTGGAGCCCTAGGAGGAGGAGGAGGGCAGCTGGCTCAGAGATGGTCGGCTCCATCTGCAAGTAGAGCTGCCTCTTGTTTCCTGCCCTCTGCTCCCGGGAGCCGGGGGCACAGGCGCTGAGACTCTTGCAGCCAGCTGGCAATGAGGAGTGGGAAACCAGCCAGCAGGTCTGTGCTCAGGGTGGGAAACTTTGAAACATTGTCTTCGTCAAGCCAGTTGTGGAAGGTCCTAAGATTTCACACAGCCCTCCCTACTCTGCTTGCTGCTGCTGGCTCTGAAACACCTGGCTGAGTTGTTGATTTACCTTCTCTATGGTTTGTGCAAAGAACTGTCTCTTTTTTTGATTATCTGGATCTTCTGAATTAAATCAGGCCTTAAAAAAATGACAATGAGGCATATGACTACCTAATAAAATTATCAAGGCTGTACAGTAACTTGGTAAACCCCAAACAAACAAGCAACCGGAAAACATTTCACTATGGAAGTTTTCTAAAATTTCCCAAAGTTGAGGGAATGGTAAATTGAGCCTTCAGATGTTTTACCAACCTAGTTTCATTTGCTTTTGCTTTGAGTATTTTAAAATAAATTCCCAGCATTGTATCAGTTCACCCACCAGAATTGACAGTTTTCCACTAATATCATCTAATACCCAGTCCATGTTCAGATTTCTCCAGTTTTCTGAAAGATGTCTTTTTAAGGTTGAATATGTTTGAATTGGGATCTGAACTAGGTCCACTCATTGCATTGCTTTATGGTTTTATGGTCCTATTACATTTATAATGGCTCTCCCTCTCTCTCCCTCACCCTCACTCCATCGCTTTCATTTGTTGAAGAAATCAGGTCATTTGTCCTTTATAATTTCCCACGTTCTGAATCTGCCTTCTGCCAGGTTGTGTCCCCAGTGTGTTATTTAACACCTTCCTCTATCCCTCATAATTTCTATAAACTGGAAGTTACAGCTAGAGGACTGATTAGATTAGGGTCCAGTGTTTTTATTTGGGGGAGGGGGCAGGAATAATTCATAGGTGATGCTACATACTTATTGTATCACATCAGGGGGTGTGGAATGTGTGCATGTCCCACTTTTAGTGATGTGAAGATCGATGATTGGATTTAGGTGTAGTCGTCATCTTTAAAAAAAAATTTATTTATTTATTTATTTATTTATTTGGTTGTGCCAGCTCTTCATTGTGGTAGGCAGGCTCCTTATTTGCAGCATGTGGGCTCCTTTAGTTGCGGCAGGCGGGCTCCTTAGTTGTGGCATGCAAACTCAGTTGTGGCAGGCACGTGAGATCTAGTTCCCTGGCCAGGGATGGAACCCGGGCCCCTGTGTTGGGGGCGCGGAGTCTTAACCACTGCAGTGAAGTCCCAGGTGTAGTCATCATCTTTCCAACTAATGGTTTCCGCAGCCGTTGATGAAACTTGCTTAGATGCATTCTTTCGTTAGGGGTGCAAAATAGTGGTTTTCTAGTTCTACCATTCCTTCTGCATGTGCTATTTCTTATGTTATCTTTTAAATCTCAAGTCTCTGTAGCTGGTTGCATTAGCCAGTTCACTTACACTTCCCCTAGGAGCTGTGGATAAGTTCTTGGCACAGCTGTACGCTGGCTGCTGTAATTCTGATGCTGCTTTGAGAAATAGCCTGGAGTCAGAGGGAGATTTCCTCCCTTCCTCCTTTCTCACTGAAAACTGTAAACTTTTGAGGTAATGACAATTATGAACAGTGTCAGCTTCATGCCGTGGCATAGTTTTGATGTTTGTGTGGCACGCTTTGAGAAGAGTTGAAAGGACGGCTTGATGAAAATATTCTCCTCTTCTCTGGCTGTAGTGTCTGACACCCCCAGCAGTGGTATTCTCCCATAAGGGCCTTCTGCAGACTCGTGAATGGTAACCAGGTTAAGGTATGACGTTATCTGGGAGTGAGGATGGGACCAGCACACGAATGAACCTATTGGCAGGAATTTGTTTATCTTATTGTTAGCTGCTTACCACCTGTCATCTCTGTAGTTGGGTCTGGAGCACATAGCTGGGAATGGAAGGAACTATTAGCTTGGGTGAGGGAAGGAGGTTTCCATTGGTACAGATACTGTGCATACCTGGGGCTTGGTTCAGGTTTTTCTGTGAGGGTCTCCAAGGATGAAGACTGTTGAGGGGTCGAAGGCAGGGGAAGAAAAATGTTGAAAGATGTGAGAAAACAAATCATTGCTTTGTACTTTTGTTGAGGATGACTCTGCTTAAGCCCTTGAAATAGCCTAGAAAACAAAAGCAAGACTCTGTTTCCTATTCTCTTCTTGACTACCATGTTGTCCGGAAAGCACGAAACAGAGGGATACTAGGGTCTAGGGGAGTTTTCCTTACAGGTCAGCAGTAATAAAGAACAAGAAGTTTGAAGGCGGAATTTAAGCAAGATGGAGGGCTTGAAATAATATGTGAGAAATAGGAGGAATCACTTTTTCAAAGGTGGAAAATAGCAGATTGATCCCTTTTGCCAAAGAAGAAAGTTCAGTTTGCTGTTTTAAAGAAATGGACCATTTTCCCTTTCCACCTATTCAACAACCAGCTCTAAAAAGGAAGTTTCAGTATTTTTATCTTTATGATAATTTCAGAAACAGTAGCCCATTTATTCCTAATAATGTTACTGAAAAATACCAGTAATTATATAATGACTGCAGAAATCACATTTTTAAGTAAATGAAGAGGGAAATGATTTTTCTTGTTATATGTCCCCAATTTATTTGTAATTACCAGCTATAAAAGAACCTTTCTGGTATGCCTAATAACCACCTTTTGTCCTTGCATGAAAAGTCGAGGTTTTTTTATTCCAGGTTTTGTTCTGCTCAGCTTATTTCTGGCTGGTTGGGGAGACAGAGGCAGCTGTGTTATGACATGTCTCACAGGCCTTCCTCAGACCAGGGAGCGTATTGCTCTGGAAACCAGCTGGCTGTGTTCTTCGCCTGTCAGACCCAGTGCAAGCAAACAGAATTTGGGCAGACTAGTGGAAATCTGTCTGTACATGGAGAAGTGACTCTTAATCAAAAAACGTGGTATCTTTATACAAATAAAAATTGGGAAAAACACCCTGTGCAAAAAACAAACAAACAAAAAACAAACAAAACACTGTATCTTTAAGCCAACAATTTCTAATTACCTGCAACTCTTCTGATTGGCAGATAATAACACATCGTATATAAACATGTACTTTTTTCCCATTAACTTTGGCTTCATTGGTTATTTCATCCTTTATAAAACATCCTTTGAAAACAAGGCAGAAGACACAAAACAGAGTTTTTTTTCCTGTTTAGTGATGGCATCAGGTGGTTATATGTCTACTGTCTATACATTGCAAGAGCAATAATAGAGTAATAATTTTCCTTTTAATTAAAAACAAACTTATAGCTTTTTCTCCTTTCATAGATTTATTATCTATAGCTAGCTAACATAATTTATTTTTGTATTTAGTATGTTCAGGTATCATATACCATAGTATTTTTATTAAATTCTTCCTAATATTTTCTAATTTTTCATGTGAAATAATATTGATATGCAGGATGTTATATATATTACAGTATCTTTGCATATGTATACACATTATTATTTGTAAAAATAAAAGCATGTGTACATGTATTATAAAGTCTGACTTTCATTCATTTGTGGATTCTTCTGTTCACTCATTGATTCACTCATTCATGAAATATTCACTGAATGCCTGGTTAATGCCAGGCATTGCACAGTCACAAAAGCTACAAAGACATGGATGGTCAAAAGTTCACCTTGGCTGCTGAGTGGAGAAAGTATTGTGGAGTGAGGCAAGAGTGGAATCAGGAAGGCTATGTGGGAGGCTGTTAAGGAGTACACAGTTTGGGAGAGGACCCAGGCAGGTAAATGAGGATTTCAGAAATCCGAAGTGTCACAGGAGTACAAAACGAAGGAGTGATTAACCAGTTCTCAACTTAGTGTTGATACTGATTTATTTTCAGAGTAAGATGAGAGAGGCTTTCATTTGTTCCACGTGTATTAGATGGCAGGATGGATCCCAGGGGTCCAGCATGGTTGTGGTGACAGTGCTTGGGAGCCTGGGCAGGCACACACTTACCTGCTTCAGTGTGAAATGAGTAGGTGACCCAGAGAGGGTTCCACTTGGTCTCTTGTGTCCTTGGACCCAACATGATGTCACTGAGCCACCTCATTACTGCGGAAGGAGTAGGACTGGGTTTAAAGATTGCAAGATGAGTGGGACTGATGGGGAGTGCAGGGAAACTGAGGCATGGACTGATATTTGCTAATGCTGTTACCTCTGCTTCAAATGCTTGTTCCTTCCTCAGTGTGGAAGAAAGGTCCAGCTCAAATGTCATCTTTTTGGTGAAGACTTCCTGGATTTTCCTTGCAGTAGTAATTATTCCCACTGCCTTTTGTACATATCTGTATTACAGTATTTGTAACACATCTTTTTTATATATATATAAATTTACTTATTTATTTATTTTTGGCTGAGTTGGGTCCTCGTTGCGGTGTGCGGGCTTCTCGGTGGCTTCTCTTGTTGCGGAGCACGGGCTCTAGGCGTGCGGGCTTCAGTAGTTGAGGCTCACGGGCTCTAGAGTGCAGGCTCAGTAGTTGCGGCGCATGGGCTTTGTTGCTCCATGGCATGTGGGGTCTTCCCGGACCAGGACTCAAACCCGTGTTCCCTGCATTGGCAGGTGGATTCTTAACCACTGTGCCGCCAGGGAAGCCCCGTGTAACACATCTTAAATCTTCGTTTATGAACCTGTCATCTTTACTAAAATGTGGGCTCTTCTAGGACTGAAACTACCTATTGTTTTTTATATCTGCAGTGCCACTTATAGCAACAGAAAGATAGTAGGCAAGTAATACATATTTTAAAAATGAAATTAATGAGTCAGTATGTGGTTATTCTGGCAAAGTTTTTTCTACTGGTTGGTAACTCTTTGTTTTTGTTATTTCATTCATTTAACAAATCATAATAATAGCAAACAGTGTACCAGACACTGTTCTAAGCCCTTTATACATATTAACTACTTTGATCCTTATAATTATCCTGTGAGTTAGGTAATGTTATTATTCTCCACTTTGCCGATGAGAAAACTTAGTAAGTCATAAATTTATATTTGTTTCAGCTATTATTTCTTCAGATAACTTCTCCTCCCCTTTCTCTCTCTTTTCTTCTTCTGGGACCCCTATAATGAGAATGTTAGTATGCTCAGTGTTGTCCAAAGTTCTCTTAAACTGTCCTCATTTAAAAAAAATTTTTTTTTTTCTGTTCAGCTTGGGTAATTTCCACTACTGTCTTCTAGTTCACTGACTGTTCCTCTGTATCTAATCTACTTTTGAGTCCTTCTAGTTTTTTTTTTAAACTAGTTATTATATTCTTAATCTCTGTTTGGTTCTTTATATTTATTAATTCTTTGTTAAACTTCTCGCTGTATTCATCCATTCTTCTCCCAAGTTTGTTGAGCATCTTTACGATCATTACCTTTTAACTCTTTATTGGGTAGATTGTTTCTCTCTACTTTGCTTATTCCTTCTTCTGGGGTTTTATATTGTTCCTTTGGAATATGTTCCTCTGTCACCTCATTTTGCCTAATTCTTTGTTTTTATTTCTGTATATTAGGTAGGATGGTTATGTTTCTCAGTCTTGGAGAAGTGGCTTATATAGGAGATGTTCTATGGGACTCAGCAGCACACTCCTCTCTAGTCACCAGAGCTATATGCTCTAGGGGTATGCCCTATGTGGGTTGTGTGGGTGCACTGGTAGGTGGGGCTGGCCCCCGGCTCAGTTGGCTGCCAGACCCTTCCTCCTGCACAGGCTGCCGGCCTGCTGGGGTGGCAGGGCCAGCTCCCTGTGTGGCTGGCTGTTGAGGCCTGGGGGGTCCTTAGACTGTTGCTGACTAGCTGGTCAGGGTGGGTAAACCCCCAGTGCTAATAGGCTGGAGGGAAGACCCCATTGTGGTGCTGGCTAGTACCAGTGTTCTCATGGTAGAACAAGTTCCCCAAAATGGCAGTTGCCAGCACCTGTGTCCCCAGGGGGGAGTCCTAGTTGTCTCCTGCATCTCTGAGAGGCTTTCCAAGATCAGTGAGTGGGTCTGAGCCAGAATCCTTTCAAATTAGTGCTTCTTCTCTGGGTCTCAAAGTGTGTGAGATTTTATGTGTGTCCTTTAAGAGTGAGTTTCTCTTTCCTACCTTCTTCTAGCTCTCTTGTGTACAGGCCTTGCTGGCCTTCAAAGCCAGGCATTCTGAGGGCTTATCTTCCTGGTGCAGGACCCCTGGGCTGGAGAGCCCTGTGAGTGGCTTGGACCCCTTGATCCTTGGGGGAACCTCTGCAATCTTGATGTTTTTCCCATTTGTGGGTTGCCTATCTGGGGGTGTGGGTCTTGACTATAGTGTATCTCCATCTCTCCTACCTATCTCATCGTGGTTCCTTTTTTATATCTCTAATTGTGGCAGATCTTTTCTGCCAGTCTTCATGTTGTTCTCATTAATAGTTATTCTGTAAATAGTTGTGGTTTTGGTGTGCTGACGGGAGGAGGTGAGCTCAAGGTCTTCCTACTCTGCCATCTTGGCCATGCTTTGGAAAAGTTTGTTTGTTTTTTTTCTAAATATGGGTATTGAAGTCCCAAAGAATGATGAAAGGAGCCAAGGCAGAGGAAAGAAAGTAACCAGGTGCCAAGATCATGGGAGGAAAGATCTGGCGGTTGGCAGATGACACTTAGGAGGAGATTTAGAGGGTGGTACTGAGGCATGGCATGGCTTTCCAAGAGTGTGGAAGTGGAGTTGACCTGATGCAATCCTGGAGAATCCTGGAGAATGCTGTCCCCATATCCCTAGAAAGAGGGAAGTGATTGTTGTATAATAGAGAGATCCAGGGTCCAATCAAGGATCACGTATAGAGCAATGGAGAATAGAAAGCCCAGAAATAACCATCATGTATATGATTTTGACAAAGATGCCAAGACCTCTCAATGGTGAAAGGACAGTCTCTTCAACAAATAGTGTTGGGCCAATTGGAGATCCACATACAAAAGAAATAAGTTGGACATTTACATTACACCATATACAAAAATTAACTCAAAAATGTATTAAAGACCTAAACATAAGATGCAAAACTATAAAACTCCTGGAGGAAAACAGGTGAAAATTTCTTTACTTTGGATTTGGCAATGATTTCCAAAAAGGACAGACAACAAAAGCAAAAATAGGCAAATGAGACTACATCAAACGTAAAGACTGCTGTGCATCAAAGGACACAATCAGAAGATTGAAAAGATAATCTACAGATTGGGAGAAAATACTTGTAAATCACATATCTGATAAGGTGTTAATAAAACATATGAAGAATTACTACAACTTAACAACATTAGCCAAATAACCTGATTAAGAAATGAGGGAGAGGGAGGAGGAGGAGGGGGGTGGAGAGGAGAAGGCTCCTGGGTGGCATGGCGCTCCTGCCCCTCCAGGCGCTGCCCAGCCCCCTGTCAGCCAGGGCCGAGCCCCTGCAGAGCCCGTGAGCCACCACTACAGAGCCCACATGCCACAAATACTGAAGCCTGCGTGCCTAGAGCCCGTGCTCCACAACAAGAGAAGCCACCGCCAGGAGAAGTCTGTTGCCCCGCAACAAAGCGAGCCCCTGCTCGCTGCAACTAGAGAAAGCCTGCCCGCAGCAACGAAGACCCAACGCGGCCATAAATAAATAAATTAAATAAATAAATTAAAAGAAAAAAAGGAAATGAACAAAGGTCTTGAATGGACATTTCTCTAAAGGTGATACACAAATGGCTGATATGCATATGAAAAGATGCTCAACATCACTAATCTTTAGAGAAGTGCAAATCAAAACCAAAATGAGCTGTTACCTTGTACACATTAAGATAGCTGCTGTCAAAAAAAAGCAGAAAATAACAACTGTTTGTGAGGATGTGGAGAAATTCAAACCCTTGTGTGCTGTTGCTGGGACTGTAAAATGGAGCGAACCACTATGAAAAACAGTATGACAGTCCTTTGAAAAATTGAAAATAGAACTTCCGTATAACCTAGTAATCCAAATCCTAGGTTCATATCCAAAAAAAATGAAAGCAGAGCCTCAAAGAGATATGTACAAACCCATGTTTATACCGGTATTATTCACAAAAGCAAAGAGGAGGAAGCAACCCAAATGTTGATCATGAGATGAATGTATAAACAATATATGGTTTATATACACAATGGAATATTATTCAGCCTTTAAAAGGAAGGAAGTACTGTCACATGCGATAACACAGATGAACCTTGAGGACAATATGCTAAATAAGATAAACCAGTCACAAAAAGAAAAATACTTATGAGTCTACATATATGGGGTATGTAAAGTAGTCAAATTCATAGAAAAACAAAGTAGGATGGTGGTTATCAGTGGCTGTGGGGAGGGAATAGAAGGTTGTTGTTTAAAGGGTATAGAGTTTAGTTCAGCAAGATGGAGAAGTTCTGAAAGATATGCAGGCTATTTATTGCATAACAATGAGAATATATTATACTTAACGCTATTGACAGTAGAATAAAACGATTATATGGTACATTTTATTTTATTTTCCAACAACAACCACAAAATTTAAAATGTAGACAAACAAAAAAACAAAAAACCCTCCAGTCTTTCTCTGGGCAATATGATCTTGGTACAGGGACCCACCTTGTAATAAGAGTACCACCTTGAGTACTACAGTATCAGTTATAGTTCAGGAAGACCACATGAAGCTTTTCTTTTCTTAATTTTAAGAAAAATCTTCTCCCCACTTAATAATGGAAAAGATGCATCTGTCTTTGAGATAGAATATTTAAAAAAAGTAATACCTGATTTTTTTTTTTTTTTAGATTATGTAATGGTATAGAAAATGAAGAGATATTGGGGAGTCCAGGATGGGTTCAGATATCTGGATTAGCAAGTTGTAAAAAACATTTAGTTATAAAACAATATCAGTTACTTATGACATAAAGAAAAAAAGGAAGATAATGAGACATGGATATTTTCATATCCTTAAACACTTCATAATACAATTTCTTATGATTATCAAAATATCTTTAAAGCTGTTTATTAAGTAATATGCATATCTTCCAAAATGGAATTTCCTTGATTTATTTCATTGATTCAGTTAATAATGTAGAGAAGTTTTTCTACTATATACTCCTTGTATTCCATATAACACAGTCTAATACATCTTTAAAAAACATTTTTAAAAAGCTCATTCTTTTAAGTCATAGAAGAAGTACATATTCATTGCAGAAAAATCAGAAAATTCAGACAAGCAAAAAGAAGACAATTAAAAAATGCCCACAGTGTCACTTTACCTGGTGAAAAACAGTGTTAATGCTTTGGTCTATTAGTTTCCTGACTCTTCTCTGTCATGTATGTGGACAAATGTGATTTTATATAAAAATAGACTTTATGTACTTTTGTAATCTACTTTTTAAAAACTTAACAATAGAGTTGGCCCTCTGTATCTGTGGTTTCCACAGCCACAGATTTAAACAACCAAAGATCAAAAATATTTGAAAAGGGCTTCCCTGGTGGCGCAATGGTTGAGAGTCCGCCTGCCGATGCAGGGGACACGAGTTTGTGCCCCGGTCCAGGAAGATCCCACATGCCATGGAGCGGCTAGGCCCATGAGCCATGGCCGCTGAGCCTGCGCGTCCAGAGCCTGTGCTCTGCAACAGGAGAGGCCACAACAGTGAGAGGCCCACATACTGCAAAAAAAAAAAAAAAATTGAAAAATTGAAAAAAAATTGAAAAAAAAATTCCAGAAAGTTACAAAAAGCAAAACTTGAACTTGCTGCACGCTGTCAATTATTTACATAGCACTTGCATTGTGTTAGGTATTGTAAGTAATCTAGAGATTATTTAAAGTATACGGGGGGAGAGATATACCATGTTCTTGGATTGGAAGAACCAACATTGTGAAAATGACTGTACTACCCAAAGCATCTACAGATTCAATGCAATACCTATCAAACTACCAACGGCATTTTTCACAGAACTAGAACAAAAAAGTTCACAATTTGTAGGGAAACACAAAAGACCCCAAATAGCCAAAGCAATCTTGAGAAAGAAAAACAGATCTGGAAGGACTCAGGCTCCCTGACTTCAGACTATTCTACAAAGCTACAGTAATCAAGACAGTATGGTTCTGGCACAAAAACAGAAACATAGATCAATGGAACAGGATAGAAAGCCCAGAGATAAACCCACGCACATATGCTCACCTTATCTTTGATAAAGGAGGCAAGAGTATACAATGGAGAAAAGACAGCCTCTTCAATAAGTGGTGCTGGGAAAACTGGATGGCGACATGTAAAAGAATGAAATTAGAACACTCCCTAACACCATACACAAAAATAAACTCAAAATGGATTAAAGACCAAAATGTAAGGCCAGACACTATAAACCTCTTAGAGGAAAAGATAGGCAGAACACTGACATAAATCACAGCAAGATCCTTTTTCACCCACCTCCTAGAGAAATGGAAATAAAAACAAAAATAAACAAATGGGACCTAATGAAACTTCAAAGCTTTTGCACAGCAAAGGAAACCATAAACAAGATGAAAAGACAACCCTTAGAATGGGAGAAAATATTTGCCAACGAAGCAACTGACAAAGGATTAATCTCCAAAATATACAAGCAGCTCAAGCAGCTCAATATCAAAAAAACAACCCAATCTAATAATGGGCAGAAGACCGAAATAGACATTTCTCTAAAGAAGATATACAGATTGCCAACAAACACATGAAAGGATGCTCAGCATCACTAATCATTAGAGAAATGCAAATCAAAACTACAATGAGGTATCACCTCACACCGGTCAGAATGGCCATCATCAAAAAATCAACAAACAATAAATGCTGGAGAGGGTGTGGAGAAAAGGGAACCCTCTTGCACTGTTGGTGGGAATGTAAATTGATACAGTCAGTATGGAGTTTCCTTAAAAAACGAAAAATAGAACTACCATATGACCCAGCAATCCCACTACTGGGCATATACCCTGAGAAAACCATAATTCAAAAAGAGACATGTACCACAATGTTCATTGCAGCACTATTTACAATAGCCAGGACATGGAAGCAACCTAAGTGTCCATCGACAGATGAATGGATAAAGAAGTTGTGGCACATATATACAATGGAATATTTCTGAGCCATAAAAAGAAATGAAATTGAGTTATTTGTAGTGAGGTAGATGGACCTAGAGTCTGTCATACAGAGTGAAGTAAGTCAGAAAGAGAAAAACAAATACCGTATGCTAACACATATATATGGAATCTAAAAAAAAAAAAATGGTTCTGAGGAACCTAGGGGCAGGACAGGAATAAAGGCGCAGACATAGTAAAAGGACTTGAGGACATGGGGAGGGGGAAGGGGAAGCTGGGACGAAGTGAGAGAGTAGCATTGACATATATACACTAACAAATGTAAAATAGATAGCTAGTGGGAAGCAGCTGCATAGCACAGGGATATCAGCTCAGTGCTTTGTGACCACCTAGAGGGGTGGGATAGGGAGGGTGGGAGGGAGACGCAAGAGGGAGGGGATATGGGGATGTATGTGTACATATAGCTGACTCACTTTGTTATACAGCAGAAACTAATACAACATTGTAAAGCAATTATACTCCAATAAAGATGTTTAAAAATAAATAAATAAAGTATATGGGGGGATGGTCACAGTTGATTTGCAAATACTACACCATTTTCTAAAAGGTACTTGTAAACAATCCCTCATGGACACCAAGGGACAATTGTATATTGCTGATATTTTTGAGTCCTAGCAGTTCTTTCAGCAGACGTTCTGAGCCTTCTTTGCTAAGTAAGGGTAGATGGGCACTGGAATTGTGATATTCAGACATCTTAAATTGATCTGTGACAAAAATTCATTCACTGAGGACTTGTCTTTAGTGGTGTTTAATCTTATCAATTTCAAATGCTTCTGGCAAGAATGCATAAGGCCTTAGTGGTCCCATAGGATTCACCGTGTCTCATTTCTTTATTCTCTCTCTCTTTTTTCTTTTACTAAAGTCCTGATTTTCTGCCCCCAAATGTGCTCCTCCTGCATTTTTCCTTAGTAAATGGCATTTCTTTCAGATACTCAGGTCAATATTTGGGGGTCATCCATAACTCCTGTCTTTCTCTCATGCTCCAGATCCAATCTGTAAACAAATTATTCCAGCTTTCCCATTTCTTTTCTATGCTAGAAAGCAGTTCATTAGTTTGGGCTCTGCTATGAAAATTTCTGAGAAGTTGTAGCAGTTTTACTGCTCCACACAATCCCTGTATCTCATCAGATCACACTACACAATTTTGTTGGGAAAAGGATGATGGGAAAGACCAAAAGGGCCAGGCCAAAGGATAAAACCACCAAATAGCTTTACAGAGATGTCAGCTGAGCACACACATAGGAGCATCAGGCAATGGACGTGACATTCCAAACGACATGTCATTTTTCCCCTCTATGCACTGAAAATGCTTGTATTAATTGACAGAAGATAAAAGGTGAAAGAATACAATGCTTAGTAACTCATGTTAAAGCTTATAGGTAAAAGACTGAATTCTTGTGTGAAATAAATGGCTTTCCACTTAATAAACTGGATTTGTTCCAAGGACGTCTTTTCATTTATGGAGCAGGTGCAGATGAAGTTTTGAGAAACTTGTGCAGCATTTTTAAAAATAAAACATTTAATTAACAAGCTTGAAAACCGTGGAGCACTTGAAGTGGGAATAAAACAATTGTTTTATATCAAACAGTAAAAATCCAATTTGTGAATACAACTCTGTTGAAAAGCTTTAAAATATTAATAAATTGATGCGGGCTTTAAAAAAAGAAGGTTTGATTTTCTTTCAAGGTTTTCCCTTGAGACAAGTTCTAAACCAGAAAAGATGTTCAAAAGAAAGCAAAAAAAATATATTCTTTCTGAAGGCCCAAAAGCTAATTTAAAAGAAACAAGATGAAAAGGATTTAGAATATTTATAAGCACCAAGAAATATCAAATAATCAAATGCAAACATATCTCTAATTGTGGATTTCTTTTGTTAAGGTTGTTTGGAATTGCAGTTGCTGTCATGACTCTTTAATAACTTGTTTCTAGCATTTAAACACAACAGATTTGAAAAAATCATATAATATTAAAGATACATGTTGTTTCCCAAGGGACTAAACCATAAGGAGATCTGTGAAAGTTATGTAATAAAAAGAACTTTGAGAAAGATACCATTTCAAGATAGGAAAACTTCAGTTAAAGGTTTAAAAGTCCTTTACGTTAAATTTTCCATAGAGCAATTTTTTCTGATTCCAACCTTTTCTGTCAAAGGATCTGAGAACAGCATGAATTGTTGGTCATACCAGATTTTGCTCTGTGTCATGGTGTTTGCTGGACTCTCAGGTATTGGTTCTTTAGTGACTCTGGTCGGGTTACCTGCCCTGCAGAGCAAGCTGGGTAAACCCTCGTGGTGATAGCCAGGCCTTGTGGTAGAGTGTCCAGAATTGACAGGCCAGCAGTACGTCTTTCCTTTAAAGCATCTCCTGTTGGAAAAACACAGCAAATAAAAATCACTAAACAGCTTCTGGGAAAGTCTGTCTGCACTGTGGGGACCTAATGAGATTAAAGAGAAACTTGATTCCTTTCTCTAGGCTCATTCCCCAGAAGTGATCCTGAAATTACCAGAAGAAAATTAAAGATACATAGGATGATGTTTCCCAAGGCACTCAACAGAAAAAGGCGGAATAGCGGTCACCATCTACAGAATCCTGGGTATTCAGTAGTCCACAAACCTGTTGAATAGCTCTTCTCACTCTTCATAATATCAAATAGGTTAAAAACAGATAGTGGTTGAATAAGAGATGATGTTCTGATGTTCCTTTTACAAAAACTAAGAATCTTGATTCCAAATGCTTAATTTTCCATGTCTTGAAATTACAATATTCGACTCAGTGTATTAATTTGTTTTTGTTTAGAAAAAGAAAACAACCATCAAAGAGGAAAAACAAAGCCATGAATAGAAAATAGAGAAACTAAACAGCTCAACACATAGCACATTAAGCATTCTGTGCTAATAAACTATGTTACACAATGCTCACACTTAAAAAGTGCTTCATTTTCTCCACTGCATGCTGCTATTACTCCTCTAAATCAGTTCCTTATTAAGCTGCTCAGTTTCACTTCCCTTGTATTTCACATGGGGTTTAAATCTTTTGATCTTTCTGTAGCATTTTGCCTTCTGATTCCTGATTCTCTTCATTCAACCTGTTGGCTTAACCTGTAGCCTGTAGTTGTCACCCTCTTCTAGTCTCAATCAGCCTTTTATCTTTTTAGGTGTCCTAAAGCATCTTAATTCTTCTCACTAACCTTTCACTGAGTGGAACCTTTGATATATTAGCGGAAGCCACAGAGATTAAGGATAATTTTTACTTAACCTGAAAAAAATCACAATATTTATCTTTTTTTTTGGTATGTCATTACCAGGTAATGCAATACAAATATCACATTCACAGTTTCACGTGTCATTGTTAAGTCTTTGCTAAGGATATTATCCACCATGTGGAAGAAGCATAGAGAATTTTAGAAATTTTGCAACTCTTAACCAGAAATTAAGAGAAAGACCTTATAAGGCAGTCTCCTTATGGACCCTCCATCAACAGGACTTAATTTACTAATGCTTGAGGATGTGATGGAGGTCTACATGAGACATCTGGCAGAACTTTCATCCCCAGGGTTGATTTGGCTAAACCTCTCCAGGCCATTAAAGGCGACAATATTCAAAGACAGAAGAGAACAGCACTTTGGTCAAGCACAGATATATGTAAATACTGGGAAAGAATTGTAATAGAGGTAATAGAATATCGTAGTAAATATATATAACCTTGACAAATTATACTTAACCTAAGTCCCAGTTTCCTTACCTACAAAATGAGAAGGTTGATACTAATAGCTATCTTATAAGGTTGTTGTGGGAATTAGATGAGTTGTTAAATATTAGTGAAATATTTAGATAAATGGAGCTTATTGTTAAATATTAAAATATTTACAAGATTCAGCATCATGTCTTCTTAAACACAGTAGGCAGATAGAATCCCCCCCTTTTTTTGTGGTTGAGTTATAATACATAAATAACTGTAGAACCCTTAGGACCCTCTGAAATAGGTCGAGATATATACTCAAACTTTAAATGGCTCCAGATAACTGTGCTTGGTTGATTTTTTTGGTCTCCCTCAAGTAGTAGATGTTATTTTTGGTTGCTGTGAGTATTCTCTTACTGCTTCTGCTATACTGCTGTATGTTGTATATCATTCATTCACTCTATAGACTAGTCCTATCGAATAGCCAAATTTGTAATTTAAAATTTTCTAGTAGTCAAGTTAAACAAAGTAAAAAGAAACAGGTGAAATTATCTCTAATGATTTATTTTATTTAACCCAATATGTAAAAAGTATTATCATTTCAACATGTAATTAATGTACAAATATTATAATGTATTTTATATTAGTTTTTTCATACCAAATCTTTGAAATCTGATGTGTATTTTACTCTTACAGCACATCTCAATTCCAGTGCTAAAATTTTTATTAGATACTTTTTCTTTACTTAGATTTCATAAACTTTATAGTTAAAAAATAGATTCACATAGCCAAATACATTTTAAAGTTTCCCAATGAGAAAATTATCAGTTTTTTATTAAAATAATTAAAATTAAATAAAATTGCCCCAGGCACATTTCAGGTGCTCAGTAGCCACATGTAGTTGTGCCTGTCACATTGGTCAACACTGCTTAAGATGTTTATGGAGCCCCTACTATGGTGTATAAAAGACATTAGACTAGAGACAGGGCTATAAAACACGGTGTCCTTGCCTACCTCAATGTAAATCAACTCTACTCCAATTAAAAAAAAAAAGGAATAAGGGAGTTGAGAGGAGTACAAAATATAGCAAATGGTCTGAGAGTAGTAGTTGTTTGCCTCTTCCTATAGAGTAGTGTGACTTTATGGCTGAAAGGACTTTTTGGATTCTTGTTGACTTAGTATCCATGACCAAGGTGACTGAGGTTCCTGACAATCTGACTTCTCGATAGTGAGGTATTATTTTATATTTGTGTGTGTCACATATACAGAGCTGTGCATGATTGTTATAATTAATATACTTTTCATGTTCAAATAAAGCATTTTCTATTTAAACTGTGGCTTTAAACAAATAGTCCAGTATTTCCCAATGTGAAGATTTTCTAATGTCAAAATGTATATGTTTGCCAATTAGGCAAGGTCCCTATCCATATTGTTGTTAACTTCAGATTTCTATCTCATTTCATCCCTTCAAATAACTAGCTTTTCTCATTATTTTCTGCTATTGAACCCACTGTTGCACAGAAAAGTTGATTTGTTAATTAGTTTAATCACCTCTTCTCATAATGGCGGGGTAAGATTGGCAGAGGAAGCTTGTTATCAATCCGTGCTACTGGTAAGCAGTAATTACAGATAATGATGCTTTTGTCTTGTCGAATTCTGAGGATTGTCTTGGACTCCTCCTCACTGAATTAGCAAATGGACTGTCATGTTGAATTCTCCTCTGGTTTCTTCCCCTAACTCATCCCTGACTCTCCCCCAATGAAACAAAATTGCAGCTTGTTAGGTGGAATCTCATTTGAAGTCTCAATTTTCTTGAGTATTCAGCTGTCATAGGGAAGTGCCAGGTGCTCAGTCGTGGCCACCGCACTTGCCTTTGGCTCAAGGTTCTGACTCAACCGGCATCCTACAAGTCTTTGCTTTTCCTTTTGCTTGAAGAGGCAGCGGTTGTCTTGACAGCGGGGCTAAAGCTCTGACCTTGTACTTTGATGCACATTGTGGTGCAATCTAATAATCAAAGTCATTTGTCAAGAAACAGAGTGTTAACACTTTTCTATGAAGAGATTGGAATAAACAGCAGATTTTATGTGGATGTGAGCCAGAAAAGGCAGCCACCATCACTTTCGAAATGTGTCTGGAGTGCAGAGCCCAGAGTGGGTTTTAACCAAGACCATATCTTTATATTAGTGCTTCTCAACCAGGGACAGTTTTGACTCCCAAGGGATATTTGGCAATGCCTGGTGATATTTGTGATTTTCATGACTGGAGAGGGAAGGTGCTACTGGCATTTAGTAGGTAGAGGTCAGGGGTGCTGCTAAACGTCCTGCAGTGCGTAGGACAATCCTTCACAATAAAGAATTATCTGGCCCCAAATG
Source organism: Monodon monoceros (assembly GCF_005190385.1). Lineage (NCBI taxonomy): Eukaryota > Metazoa > Chordata > Mammalia > Artiodactyla > Monodontidae > Monodon > Monodon monoceros. The sequence continues at coordinate 31,088,649 of NW_021703771.1, forward strand.
TCGATAGTGCCATGGTTGAGAAACCCTACTTCATATGATTATGAAGGGACCACTGTGGCATATTTAATCTTCTCCCTCCTCAACAGTCAGTTACTTATATGGTTTGGAGAATAGTTGATTCAGTAGAAAAATTGGTATTGCAAAGAGAATGGATTTTCCATGCCCTGCTATGGGGGCTCTTTATGGATAAAAAATAAGGAATAAAAATGTAAAACAACCTGTCTTCCTATAATTAAAGTAGAAACTCATTTATTGCCTAGTGTTGCAGAAGTGTAATGGAACTAATATGCTAAACTCTGACATGCTTCAGAATCACCAACAGATTCCTTAATAGATCTGCGTTCTTTCACCAGCAGGGAGAAATTACATGGTCCATGAACGTTGTAACTAGGTATATTTTGACCAAAGGCTGCTTACATCTTTTACTTCTTGAGATTAGATTACATTTGGGGAAAATCCTAATGTTTTGTGTGACACCAAACTCAGTCTAATTCTGGGCAACTTGGAGAGGTTCAGATACGAATTTATCTCATGATAATAATGAGTTTGTCTGAATAGACCCAATTTCTAGTGGTCTCTTGGACTGAGGTGGATCTGGAGCTGTGTGCTAGGATCTCTTTGGAACTGACAGTCACTATCCAATATATTCTGCTGACCAGTGCCACAAACACCAACTTCTTGGCACTTACCTGTCATGTGCAAATGGGATGACATATATAAAAATATTATATCTCTTCATAGATCAATTTAAGAGAACAATGATAACTCCACAAAGAAGACATTTCTAACAATTTGAGTCTTTCTCTTGAGAGATGGAACATTTGATTTCTCTCACTGAAAATTTTCTGGCAGTGGCTATATGATCACATGTGGGTATTATTATTGCACTGAGTTGAAAATTGTATTACATGATTTCTGAAGTCCTTTATAACCCTGAGGTTCTCTGATTCAATGGTTCTGTGAGTTTATCCTTAAGAACTTACAACTGTGCTGCCTCTCAATTCCCAACTCCCCATTCTTCTACAAACAGTTCTTCCTAATTTGGTCTCATCTATTGCTGTTTCCATAATCCCCCAAATGAAACCTCTGCTAATATCTTTTCTGTCCCTTGCATGTGCCATGCTCTTTCAGTCTCTCACTCAGAAAGTCAGTCTCCCACTTGGAATGTCTTCTGCTCTTCCTTCAAAGCTTAGCTCAAATACTACTTTTCATGAAACTCTTTCCTATTGTTCTAGCTTAAATTTATTATTTTCTTATTTCTCCTACATTTGCAATTTGGATTATAGAATATGGGGAAATATATCAATGTTTTCATAAAACTAGATGTATCAGCAGTTTCTACTGTAACTTCTGTAGAAACTGTTGGTATATCTAGTTTCTACTGTAACTTCTGTGGTTTCTATGTTTACTTAGGAAGGAATTCCTCACCTTTTTACAGTGAATGACGATGAGACTATTTAGCACTTGACTGTAAGTTGTCTTTTATAAATTCTTGACTCTCACTAGTCTCTAAGTTTCCAGAGCCTATGTTCGCTTTGGTTCTCCTTTTGTGCCTTTTACAGTGCTGCGGTCATAGTAAGCAGGTAATAAATGACTACTAAATTAAATGAAAGACAGTGGAACTAGGTGACCTGGTAAGCATGATAGGCCAGTGATTCCACAGAATAGGGTTTTCTGCTAGAATAACACATGCCAGAGTGCTTTTGAGATGTTCTGTTTCGTTGTATGGATAATTTGGGAGAAGGTTATGTTTTTGTTCTCGTTTTCATTGTCTTTTGAGAGCAGAATGGGAACAATAGCGAAGGAAGAATAGGAATGGTTTAGGAAGAAAAGAACAGGGCTGTCAATCTTTTCTGAATCATAGCAACTTTTCCCCCCTTTTCTTTCTAAGAAATGAATGGCAATCTCAAAATACCAGCCTCTACCTCATTTTTCCTGCCTCTGCCTTTTGATATTCTCAGAGCTAGAACCACTGATGCCTCTCAGTTTTGTGCTGAGTCTTAACCACATGAGCCTGTTCTTCCAGAGACAAGGAATGTCTATCAACAACGTGGCCGTGCCATCGTGTGCACCTTCCTGGCTTTTGGATTTAGTGACTACTTTGCTGATCATCTTTATGACTTGGCATCCTAGCCATGAGCTTTGAGTGCTAATTTTGCCTTGTAGATAAAGTTCTCTCCTACCCAGTGTTGGTCATGATTTCTGATGAGTACCATGGTTTCCCTTGTAGAATTGTAACTCAGCCCTAAAGCTTAGCCTGGTGACAGGGACCCTGTTGTTCTTTACCTTGTCCTTCTGGCATCAGTTGTCTTTCAGGCTTGGAGATTTCCTTTGTATCTGACCTAATTATTGTTGTCTAGTGTACAGGGAGAGTGACTTGAGGTCAGTTCTGCATTTCCCTTTTCACAAGTGTTACCTGGAGTCTAGAGCTCCTTCTACCTCTCATAGTTAGACATAGTGTTTCACTGGCCTCTTTGGCAGCTAAGTCAATTTCCCTGAGTGCCTGAATCTGGTGCATAAGTTTCGAGTTATGTCTGTAGTTTTTTTCCCCTAACTCTGGTAACTCAATTATTTGCACACGGCACCTGACTTGAATTGTGCTTTGAATCACTTACTAAAATAAGGGGGAATTGTTTTAGTCTGTGTTATCCAAGATTTCATAGGATGTTAATAGATGTTATTTGACAAAAATGTTTCCATGGTCAAATACTTTTGGGAAACACTGAGTTAAACATAGTTAAATAGAATTCTTAGCTGAAATATGATTTTCTTAGTGGAAGGAGTAACAGCATTGTGCAGTTCTTTTAACCATGGAGCCATTTCTTTCAGGAACATCTCTTAACAGCTCAGGGAATACTAATGATCCTTATAACACCCATTTCAGTTTGGACTGTTTCTTTAAAGAATAATCATAAATTTGGCGGTGGGATGAATTGGGAGATTGAGATTGATATATATAAACATTAATATGTATAAAATAGATAACTAATAAGAACCTCCTGTATAAAAAAAATATATAAAATAAAATGAAAAAATTAAAAAAAAAAGAATAATCTTGGGCTTCTCTGGTGGTGCAGTGGTTGAGAGTCTGCCTGCCGATGCAGGGGATACGGGTTCGTGCCCTGGTCCAGGAAGATCCCATGTGCCGCGGAGCGGCTAGGCCCGTGAGCCATGGACGCTGAGCCTCCGCGTCCGGAACCTGTTGCTCCACAATGGGAGAGGCCACAACAGTAAGAGGTCCGCGTACCGCAAAAAAAAAAAAAAAAGAATAATCTTAAATTTGGGCAATAGCATTATACCATATTAGGTCATATTAGTTTTTATAGGCAGAGAGTAAAGCTGGTTCTGTGTAAATACAATGGCAATCAAGAACAAATTACAATTCCGTATCAAATTACCCATGACATTTTCCACAGAGCTAGAACAAATCATCCTAAAATTTATATGGAATCATAAAAGACCCTGAATTGCCAAAGCAATCCTGAGGAAAAAGAACAAAGCAGGAGGCATAACCCTCCTAGACTTCAGACAATAATACAAAGTTACAGTAATCAAAATGGCGTGGTATTGGCACAAAAACAGACATATGGATGAATGGAATAGAAGAGAGAGCCCAAAAATAATCCCACACATCTACAGTCAATTAATCTTCGGCAAAGGAGGCAAGAATATACAATGGGAAAAAGTCTCTTCAGCAAGGGTTGTTGGGAAAGTTGGACAGCCACATGTAAATCAGTGAAGTTAGAACAAACCCTCACACCATACAGAAAAATAAACTCAAAATGGCTTAAAGACTTAAACATAAGACATGGCACCATAAAACTCCTAGAAGAGAACCTGGGCAAAACATTCTCTGACATAAATTGTACCAATGTTTTCTTAGGTCAGTATCCCAAGGCAATAGAAATAAAAGAAAAAATAAACAAGTGGGACCTAATGAAACTTAACAAGCTTTTGCACAGTAAAGGAAACCAGAACCAGAACAAAAAGACGACCACGGAATGGGAGAAAATATTTGCAAATGCTGCGACTGACAAGGGCTTAATCTCCAAAATATACAAACAGCTCATACAACTCAACAACAACAACAAAAAAAACCCAATTGAAAAATGGGCAGAAAAATAGACATTTCTTCAAAGAAGACATGCAGGTGGCCAATAGGCACATGAAAAGATGCTCAGTATTGCTACTTATTTGAGAAATGCAAATCAAAACTACAATGAGGTACCACCTCACACCAGTCAGAATGGTCATCATTAAAAAGTCTACAAATAACAAATGCTGGAGAAGGTGTGGAGAAAAGGGAACCTTCCTACACTGCCGGTGGGAATGTAAGTTGGTGCAGCCACTATGGGAAACAGTATGGAGCTTCCTCAAAAAGCTGAAAGTAGAGTTGCCATATGATCCAGCAATCCTCCTGGGTGTATATCTGGAAAACCTATAATTCAAAAAAAAACCCTATAATGCACCTGTATGTTCATAGCAGCACTATTCACAATGGCCAAGACATGGAAACAACTTAAATGTCCATCAACAGATGAATGGATAAAGATGTGATACATATATACAGTGGAATACTACTCCGTCATAAAAAGAACAAAATAATGCCTTTTGCAGCCACATGGATGGAACTAGAGATTACCATTCTAACTGAAGTAAGGCAGAAAGAGAAAGACAAATACCATACGATATCACTTATATGTGGAATCTAAAATATAACACAAATGAACTTATCTGTGAAACCGAAAGAGACTCACAGACATAGAGAACAGATTTGTGGTGGCCAAGAGGGAGGTGGGGTGGGGGAGGGATGCAGTGGGAGTTTGGGGTTAGCAGATGCAAACTTCTATATATAAAATAGAGAAACAACAAGGTCCTACTGTATAGCACAGGGAACTGTATGAAATATCCTATGATAAACCATAATGGAAAAGCATATAAAAAAAGAATGTTTATGTATGTATAACCAAATCATTTTGCTGGAATTTACACAGCACTGTAAATCAAATATACTTCAATAAAAAATTAATTAAGAATGAATAAAACACAATTAAGCTTGTTCTATGAAAATAACATCTCTGTTAAACAATATACATATTTGTACTTTAATAATCTATACTTAAGCTAAGTATAAGAATCAATTTCACCATAGCAAAAATGCAAGGAAAAAATCGCTAAGTCAGCTAATGTCTTAAAAATATTAAGACCAGAAACTCTTTCTGTTTTTGATCCTTTTGTTTCTCTGACATAGGAATGAAAGCCCCCAATACTATTTCTCTCTTAGAAGGTCCTAAAACTAATCAGGGGTGCTTCCTGATGGAAGTGATTTTAGTACCCTAAATATCCATCTTTAATTTTTTTTTCTTTTTTTGCGGTACGTAGGCCTCTCACTGTTGTGGCCTCTCCCGTTGTGGAGCACAGGCTCCGGACGCGCAGGCTCAGCGGCCATGGCTCACGGGCCTCGTGGGCGGCATGTGGGATCTTCCCGGACCGGGGCATGAACCCGTGTCCCCTGCATTGGCAGGCGGACTCTCAACCACTACGCCACCAGGGAAGCCCTAATCTTTTAATTTAACATTTATTTAGCACTTTTTTTTTTGGAGATGTCTGCTCTGTACCAGCCCCTCTTGCTTCTGTTCGAGCTCTGATAAGTTTGCTATTAACCTAGATTTATTTTTGGCTCTTTCCTCTTGAGAAAGGGACTATATATATATATATATTTTTTTTTCTTTATGAATCTTTACTATATAGGTGAAAATTATAAAACAACTAATATTTACTGATAGTTCAGGACAGTGGTTTTCCATGGCTAATGATTACCATGGACAGGTTATGTGTCAGAAAAGAATATTAGGACAATTACATTTAACTAAGTGAAATATGTATCATCTGTTTTTTCCAAAAACTGTGCTTGCTGGGTGGGGCACAGAGATGAACAGAGACAAGGAAAAGTAATTCCCCCTCCCCAGCTATTGAAGAAATCTGTAGCCAAGTGGGAAGACCTCCCTTCTCAGAATTAAAAGAGGGGATATCAATCACAAAGGCTGGAAAGCAACACAAAATACATCAATTGGTTGTAATTTAAAAGAGTTGTCTTTCGTGTCTTTATGTGACCCATATGGCAGAAACGATGCATATAGGAAGAAGAGACTGATGACAATCTGAGTAGATTAAACATTGTATTTCAAAGGTGGAAATCAGTCCCTGTGTATAATATATTCTGTATGTTTGTTTGAGGGCAGAATTGTTCACAAATATGCAAAAGATTGTGTTTGGTTAAGGTGAATAAAATAAAGGGCTTCCCTGGTGGTGCAGTGGTTGAAAGTCTGCCTGCCGATGCTGGGGACACGGGTTCGTGCCCCGGTCCGGGAAGATCCCATGTGCCGCGGAGCGGCTGGGCCCGTGAGCCATGGCCGCTGAGCCTGCGCGTCCGGAGCTTGTGCTCCACAACGGGAGAGGCCACAACAGTGAGAGGCCCGCATACTGAAGAAAAAAAAAAAAAAAAAAAGATGATAGGACATTAAACCCTTTTCACGTTTATGGTCAAGTTAGAGGTCTGAGGAAATTACAAGAGAGCCCAGCATTAAGCTTTCCAAGTCATGTGTCTCCCACTTCTAGCAGGACTTAGATAATGAAGAGCTCGCACCACACTCCTAAAGAAGCTTCCTGAAGCTCAGGAAGGTGCTCAGTCAGTGAAAGGCTTGGCCCCCACCTCTCAGGGTCAGAATTTCAGTGAGCAATTTACACTGTACCCTGTGACAAAACACGTACTTTGTCTTAACATGATGATTTGACAGTTTTTTTTGATGCGCAACTCTAACGGCATGCATTTTTCCCCCTTTTGTGTAGAGCCCTTCCGTTAAGTCTTTGAGTTTTCTGTGTAAAGGGGCTTTGGAAGCAGACAACGTGAATTCCATCCCCAGCTCCACTGCTTTCTGGCCATGGGAACTTGGGCAAGCCGCTTAATTTCTTTGAGCCTCAGTTTCCTCATCTGTAGAACTCAGATAACAATACTTTCCATACTTATTTCATAGGATTGTTTTAAGGATCAGTGATACAATATGTAAAAAAGTGCTTTGTGGGGGCTTCCCTGGTGGCACAGTGGTTGAGAGTCTGCCTGCCGATGCAGTGGACACGGGTTCGTGCCCTGGTCTGTGAAGATCCCACATGCAGGGGAGCGGCTGGGCCCGTGAGCCATGGCCGCTGAGCCTGCGCGTCCGGAACCTGTGCTCCGCAACGGGAGAGGCCACAACAGTGAGAGGCCCGCGTACCGCAAAAAAAAAAAAAAAAAAAAAGTGCTTTGTGAACACATTTGAAGTACAATTATGATGTTAGAACGGGAGAAATTATATAGAATTTCTCCATCATATGTCTCCTAAGGATCTCTTTTCTTTGTCTCTCCAGCCCCTACTTTAGTCAAGCCCTCATCATTTCTACCCTGGACTGACTATTAAACTCTCAATTGCTTATTTTGTTTTCAGTTTGGTTTCACTTAAATCTGTTTTTTATACTACGAGTGATCTGTCTAAAATGTAGATCTCATCATCTACTTGTCTGTAGGGCCCCCAGTGACTCTCCAGCGTCTGAAGCGTAAAACTGAAACTTCTTAGGCTGGTGGGCCAAGGTCTTTGTCATTCTTTTCAACTTTATTTCTAGTCACTGTCCCCAGTGCTCTTCTCTGCTCCAGCCATACATAACTTCTTGCAGCCATGTGTAGCTACCCGTACCTTTCTGTCTTTGCACATGCTGTCCCTCTGACTGGATGTCCTTCACTCATCCTACATCTAACTGTTGGGTTCTGACTTACCCCCCAGGTCTCAGCTCAAGGTATATCTTCTGGAGATTTCCCTTGTCCTTCCTCTCCTCCAGGAAGAGCTGAGTGATGCCACACTTAACCTGTCACACCACATAGTAATAACATTGTATTCATGGGAATAATGGTAGTACCTACTTCATAAGATGACTGTGCATTAATATTTGTGATCCTGTCTGTAAATATTTGCCATTATTATTAAGAATTATGGCCATCATTTTGGGGGGAGAGGAATGATACAGATATACTGGAATCCCATTCAGAAACCTCTTATATTGCATTTGGAGAAGGCTTCTGGAATTTGTTTTTTATCAGAAGTCTGTTGCCAGTGACAATGGCACTATACATAGTGAAGCACACACTATATACACCAATGGAAGTTAATGCTCAACTCAACTAATAACATATATTTAGTTATATCTATTATTGTATTTTGTGTCACAATGATAGAAATACTTCCCCTCATGTTACCTTGTTTTTCTTGTTTTTCTTTTTTTGTTTTTTCCCCTTCTTTTTTAGATGTCAATATACAAGTCTGTTTTAATTCTCCTTGGTCTAGTGGGAGGCTTGTTTGTTTCACGGTCCACACCACTGGAAATGTCAGAAGACAGAAAAAAAAAAACAAACCAGAAAGAAGAGCGGGAGGCAGCAGATTTCGTAGGTAATTACTACTTTTGTGATGCTGTGTGGCTAAGTGGTACATCTATTGCTGTTTCCCCTGAACTCCCCTTCTTGGATCCACGGGGAGTTATTGTTGTTTGCAGGGAGCTGCTAGACTGACCACTTCTTAGTTCTTTCTTCTTTACAAAATATAAGAAGATGGTGAGAATGATACTCAGGTGTGGATGCTCTCAATATAGTGAGAAAAAATGAAGTCGACTGTAATGAAAACAGATGTGAATATTTTTCAGTTTTGCTTTATGAGAAAATACAGATAATAATCAACAAATCAAATAGATTACATATTTTAAATCATTACTAATAGATAGCAATGTTATTATTTATTAAAATTATATTCTTAGAATTGAAATAATAATCATAGAACCCCTGGTATATGAACTTTAAAATATTAAGTTTTATAGTAATGAATAGGGAGCTTGCCAGGGAAACTACATTTCAATCTTCTCCCAACTTTGTATTTTTAATGAAGGGAGCACTGATTGTCAGTGTCTATTTACATGTCTCACCGTCAAATGTACTTATGCAGGCAACAGTATTGTCTTTCTGATTTCTGAATACTTGGTTCGGATTCCTCTGCTGGACACAATGCGTTTATTGTACTGATGATTGTAAATGGCAACATTTTTCATTTTTTTCTAATGTTTTAGATAAGATTTCTAATGACAATTTTTATTTTTACCTCCCCTTCTTAACAGAGTGGAGGATATCTCTTCGTTATTGTTTAAGTTGATGTGCTGAAAATTGTCACTACCTATTCTTGAAAAAATTTTATTTATTTCATTACTTTAATTAACCTAGGCAAAACCAATCCAGCCATTTCTCTAAACTATTATGTATTTCACTCCAAATATCACTTTTAGGCTTAACTGGAAATCTTGTCTCATTAGTCTTATATAAAGCCATGTTATTTTAGTTCCTGGCCCACAGGCATTACTATATATTGGTAGCATTAAATCATAAAAGTTTTCTTCAATTGAATGATGTAAATGGAACCTGCTTGAAAAAATAAGGGCTTTAAAATAAATCTTTAGTGCTTGAATATTACTGCTGAATAACTTCAAAATTAGCTGGATTGTGGTAATTTATATATATGTATAAACATCAAATTGTATGGCTTAAATATATGCAATTTAAATTTGTCAATTATACCTCCGTAAAGCTGGGAAAAAATCTAATTAAGAAAAGGATCATATACACGACACTCAGAGTACGTACAGACATATAGAAGTAGGCTGGCAAAGAGAAAAAAAAAGGCTTTCCTCTTTGAACTGAAACATTTATGCTAAGAATAAATTGAAATTATGCTGTGGTGTGTTTTGTATATATCAGTCTACATTAGTGGACACTAGAAAGCAGATGACTTTCTTAGAGACATTTGCTTTTGGGCAGAGCTTCTCAGTGGATAGGAATATAGTGATTTTTAGTTTCTTTCCGTATCACAGATTTTGACTTAAGATCATATTCCTTAGAAAAACTTAGAAAAAATTTAGAAGAACTGCCCAAATCCCTTTTAAACCTCTCTGAAAGGATAATATAGTTACATTATTCCCTCTTAGGTGTCTACAGGCAACTTATTTTATGGGAATAATTGTGTTTGAGAGTAGATTCTTATTTTAATCAGGCTATTTTCTTAACCTCAGATTAAAAAAAAAAACTTTAAAATGAGCATTATACTATGTATGTATAGCAATGCTATATTTTGTTTGAAAAACTGAAAAGTTATACAAATATAAAATAATAAAAAAATTGTCATCATAGAAAATTTCAAACATGTACAAAAAAGTGGACAAAATAGTATATTGAAGCCCCATGCCTCCATTTCCTAGCTTCAACAATGACAAATTCATGGCCAATCTTATTTCAGCTCTTTAAGTCATTTTGAGAAAAGGGTGTCTTTTCTGCTATCCATTCTTTCTTCACTTGTTTAGCAGTCACAATTTAACAGTGATTTAAAAAAATGTACTTTGTATATACAATGGAATATTGCTCAGCCATAAAAAGGAACGAAATTGGGTCATTTGTAGAGACGTGTATGGACCTAGAGACTGTCATACAGAGTGAAGTAAGTCAGAAAGAGAAAAACAAATGTTGTATATTAATACACATATGTGGAATCTAGAAAAATGGTACAGATGAACCATTTTTTCTGCAAGGCAGAAATAGAGACACAGACGTAGAGAACAAACGTATGGATACCAAGGTGGGGAAGCGGGGGGTGGGAGTGGTGGTGGTGGGATGAATTGTGAGATTGGGATTGACATATATATAGTAATATGTATAAAACAGATAACTAATAAGAACCTGCTGTATAAAATTAAAAAAAAAAATGTACTTGGTGAGGCAGCCATAGAGAATATTTTAGGAACTTTCTCTGTCCTTATTCTCAGTTATTTCAGGTGACAAATCAGTTTTCTTGTAAAGCTATGGTTCAGCTGGAGGGGTGTGGCCAAAACCTTTCTTGTGGCTCTTTTGGTTGTCCTTTGCCTTGATGATGTCCAGCGGCTGATATCCAGCTGTTTTTCCAAAGGGCATGATTTAGGTCTTTAGGTGACACTGAGTTAAGATACAGCCTTACAAAAATCTTGGCTGTCCTTTCCCTAGTGCCTGTCTTTGCGCAGAGAGTGAAGACTGGTACCCATGGGGCAAGTTTGACCCTCAGAAACAAATGTACTGCCTTTCCAGGGGGAAGCATAGTAGCATTTTGCACCAATCCTCTTTCCAACTTTTTGATGAAAATAATGAACAGTAGAGGGCTTTGCTCTTAAGGAGACACTTCCTTCCTAAGTACTGTGTCTTTGTGTCTCTACTGTCTCCGTTGTGTGTGTACAATGGAGAGAATAGCTCAGGAGACCCTTTGCCTAGCCTATTATGCTGTTATTCCATCTGTCTGTGGAAAACCAGAAAAAAAAAAAAAACCAACAACAAAAAACTGTGTTAGGTCTTGCCTTATGGCAAATTCTGATCCACAGTTGCTGTTTTCCCACACTTACTTAAGCTTCTTTGCACATCTACTGGCACAAAGGCCTGAGGGCTTCCTTCTGAATGTGAGATACTTTTATACATCCGGGCCCTCTGGCCTTGCCTCTGGCAGATGCAAACAAACAAAAGGCTGCTTGGAGCTGACTTCCAACGGTAGAAACTGGTTCCTGGACAGAGCAAGAGAAGCTGTATTAGAACTGCAAGTGTGTGCAGCTACTCATCTGGAGATTGGCAAGATTTTGTAAATTTGGGGGTAATATATCTATTTTTATGTAATCTTTTGAAATGAATTAGCAATAAAGAAAGAGCCTCATTGGGGAAAATGACTAATTTTTATGAAAGCCTATTTAAAAATGTAATGTGATTTGAAAATTGATGCACACTTCCAATAAATTTGGAGGAGGTACTGCATATTATCATGGTACTTACAGAATGCAAAAAAATATAGGTTAATGTATTACAAACAATGCTTCATTTTAAGTTACACCGAGTCTAATTTTGGCTTCCACTGATGTAGTGTTGTAATCATCTTACCTCATGTATCAATGACCAGATTGTGCCTGGAGAGTAACTTCATGGACAATTGAAATTTTAGGAAAAATGGAATATGCATATGGCTCTGGGTTATCCATGGCTTCTATTTATTTTGGCTATCCATCTTCCACCCAGACATAGGATGGGCAGTCAGCTTCTGTTTTGAAGCTTGATAAAGAATAGAAGAAAATTGAAATCAATGGTTATATTTGAAACTTTTGGGAAATTGAGTTTGAAAAATTTATCTGTTTTTAGAATAAATAAGAAACCAAATCATGTAAGAATATTCCCCTCCCCCATGGCTAATAGTTGTGAAATGTGTCTCTTTCTACAACTCCACATTTTTAAGATACTAACCCTTTATTAAGGGGAATGAGAAAACTGAGAATTTCATTTTACAAAGTGCATTAACTGAACATTTTGAATAGAGGAAATCAGTAGATGTGGTTGAGAATTTCTAGACTTTGAAGAGAAATAAGATAGAGTAGAATGGTATAATTAGGTAAATCTTTTTCTCTATTCATGCCTATATTCTTTCAGTTCACATAGCTTCTCTCAAAGTTAGAGGCATTTCCATTAAGAAGATCGGATTTTCCATCCGAAAGATGAGAAAGCAAGGGGGAGTAAGATTTCGATCCTGGCCTGTCTTCACTGTGGCTGGTCTACAGATGGCCACCTTTGAGTTCAGCTCCATCTCCAGTCCATTTAGCTGTGGTAGGGTCACTTGCCCTGCAGTGTGAAGCAACTTGTGTGCGATCAGTCGGCAGTGGCTGCTTTTCTTACAACGGAGCTCTGTGTAAAGCAGGACCCAGAAAATTAGTGGAGTCTATCGTGGTTTGTCTCTTACAGCTTTATCTCCAGCTCCTGTTGGCTAACTTTCCAACCCGTTCTGCAATTGGCTGTGATTTTTCTAGTGCTGCTGCCTTTCCTTATTTTTCTTTCCTCCAAATTAACTTATGTGCCCAGAATTTTTAGAAGATTTTCCTTAGGGCACTTTTGATCCATAATTTCAATTTAATTCCATTTGGAATAAAACTAGATGATCTATTTAAAATTCTGGTGCAGTCTTGCTTTCCTTTGATATTTCAATCTAGTGAAAGGTGGGTGACGGGATAATAGATATCTGTTAAGATTTCCTTGGCAATATTGACATATTAGTGTGTTTGATTGCACTACTTAGCTTCCCATTCCTCCTGCCCAAGGATGCAGGTCACTTGATTGCAGCTGATTCTTCTTGGCATCTGCCACTCTGTGGGGTTTCCGGGAAGCTGGGAGCAGACCATGCCCAGGGTTATCATGTATTGTAAGGGGACTGACAGCTGTGAAGCCAGCATATGGTTTCAGAGACTGGTATCTACCATTTACATCGTGAGTCGCTAGCTACTGGCCAACTAACTGGTTCAGGAATATCCAGTCACCTTTCAAGAAATTTAGCTTAGGTTTCCCAAAGTATATGCTATGAAAAAGGGCTTTCAAGTAAGTTGACAAACTACTGCAGAAGATACTATCCTGTTAGAGATTTATAATGAATGTTAACATAATAACTACTCTGAGAAGTCCTTCAGTAAAGAAGCCTGTCTGTCTGTATTTAATTCAGTATTTCTGAAATTTATTTGACCCCAGAACCCTACAGGTAACCCTTATTTCCTAACATCTTCTGGAATTTGTATTAAAAAATAATACATTAAAAAAATTCTGACTTAGGTATTTCTTTTCATGATAAAATACATTTTGCAGGGAATTCTCTGGCAGTCCAGTGGTTAGGACTCAGCGCTTTCACTGTGGGAGCCCGGGTTTAATCCGTGTCAGGGAACTAAGATCCCACAAACTGTATGGCATGGCCAGAAAAACCCAAACAAACAAAAAGATAAAACAACAACAAATACATTTTGCAAAGCAAATTTTCTCTCTGTTGTTATGATGAACCTCTTGTACTGGGTGCTAATTAGTCAGCAAAAAGAGTTCATAGTCGTGGAGATAATGTAAGTTGTATGTAACTTCTGATTTAGGTTGTCTTAATAGATAGAGATCTTGATACTTAATGCTTTGAATTTTTTCCAAACTTTATTCTGCCCGTTTTACGCAGAAGTAAGAATGTGACTATGGCGGTGAATAAAGGTGGTGGTGGCTAAGTGAAAAATGAGATGCTCTCACTCTCTCCTGATAAGCCAGGACTTTCAAATGGAAAATCACCCAGTGGAAACAGGAGGGAAGGGGGCAGGTCACAACCTTTGAAAGAATGACAGAGCCTGAGGACATGACATAAACTGATTAGAACCAAATGGGTCCAAGATGGCAGGCAAGTCAACTTCCACTAGACCTTGAGCCTCAGTATACACTCATTGTGACACATCAGCAAGCTAAATGACGCACCCACAGGCGCCATGACAGTTCCAAGGCCGAGCATAAGGATCAAAAAGTGGGTTGTGGCCCAATTCCTGGAAATCCCCGCCCCTTCCTGAAATAGCTGGAATACTCCTCCCACTCATTAGCCTATGAAATTACCCACCCCTATAAAAATGACAACCCCATACCCTGGTGCCTCTCTTGCCTTCCGAGATGGCCCACACTCTGTGGAGTGTGTTTCTCTCTAAATAAATCCACTTCTTACCTATCACTTTGTCTCTCACTGAATTCTTTCTGCCATGAGACATCAAGAACCTGAGCTTCATTAAGTCCTGAAACCAGGTGTGTGATCTCAGTCAGAAGACCGTGAGTTTTGGCCAGGTTTGAGTCCCAGCACATGGGTTCAAGTTCCTATCTGAGGTGCATAGTTTCACAGTTAGTAACAAAAGTGCCATTACCATCAAATTGTGCTTCAAGTTTCAGATTCCACAGTGTTTTATTGTGGCCCATCCAGTCCAGGGGTCTTTCTTGGCAAGAGTGTGTCTTTTTTAATTTAATTAATTAATTAATTAATTAGGTTGCACTGGGTCTTGGTTGCAGCACGTGGGCTCCTTAGTTGCAGCTCACCAGCTCCATAGTGGTGGCATGCGAACTCTTAGTTTTGGCATGTGTGTGGGATCTAGTTTCCTGACCAGGGATGGAACCTGGGCCCCCTGCACTGGGAGCATGGAGTCTTATCCACTGCACCACCAGGGAAGTCCCAAGAGTATGTCCTTTTTGACAAGTTAGTTATATAATCTGAGTGACCATCCTAACCTCTTGTTGTTCATGAATTTTTCTGAATTGGTTTATATTTTCAGTCTGTTTCTTAGTGTGCTAGACTGAGCTCATGCCTTCAATGGATGAAAGTCAGGGCCATGTCTTCTGTCCCTCTTCCTCCCCCTCTTCAGAATCCCACTGCCCCCTGGGGCCTTCAGAACCTTTTTGACCTTGCCCTGCCTCTTCACAGTTTCACTGTTACCCATGCCCTGCTGCTGCTCTAGACAAATGTTAAGTGTATTGCCTATGGATATTCCCCTGCCTTATTATCTCTGTGTCTTCCTAAGCAAAAGTTATTGGGCTGATCAATTCATTACACATTTATCGAGCACCTACGTTTTGTTCAGCATTGTGTTAGGAACTGAGGAAATTAAGAAGAGTAAGACATAATCCCTGCACTTTCAGAGCTAATAATCTAGGGGAGACAGGCAAATACATCATTTTAATATAATGTGATGTGTGATGATAGAGGTAGCACAGTGCACTATGGGAAGTATAGGGAGGGTTGCCGTACCTAGCCTAGTGTAGTCAGGGAAGGCTTCCTCGAGGAAGTAGCCTGAACTGAGACTTGAAGGACAAGCAGGAAATAACTAGATGAAGAGGGACATGGTATTGAGGGCAGGTTTTCCAGGCAGAGGAAAGAAGGACATAGGCATGGAGGTATAAACTATAGGTACTTTGGTACTGCTGAAGTATGAACTTTGAGGCCAAAGAAAGGCTGAAGCTGCATCTCTGTATCCTATTCACACATAGACTCAACTCAGGCTGCATGACTTCCTGAAAGGTGGTAGGAACAACTTATCTTTGTCAAGACCCAAGGGTGGCAAGGAGGAAAACGATCTTGTTGTTTAAAAAGATAACAATACAGAAAGTTGAGAGGATGTGGGTGAGAGTCTCCATTCCCCTGGAATTTTCCTGGCTTTCCTCTATATTTGAATAAGGTATATTTCCTGGTGATGATTCGTCCTACTAGATATTAAGCTAAGGAACACCTGGAAGGCATTATCTTATATCCAAATACTGGACACAGATATCCTGATGGTAGAAAATGAGGATTGAGGTTAATATGTGATTTACATGGTTTAACCATTTATTCAGCAAACATCTTTTTTCATGGGCAGGCATTGTCTTTGGGGCTGTGTGTAGGTTGATGAACAAATCAGGTGATTCTTATCCCGTTTCCCCCTGGGAGTTTCTTATCCACGAGGGAAGGAAGAAATTATAAAGGTAATTATACTTGTGTTATGCACAGTAGGGGATTCTAACTAGTATGTGAGTACGAGTGTGCTTAGCAATGTTATTCTCAAATAACAGTGGCGGTCTGAGCACTCATACACCCAAGAGAAGACGTCAGCTGAGTGTTACCCTTCACACTGGAGTAAAAGCTAATAACTCTGAGGTCACGCTCATTAATGTTGGGATTTCCTAGTAAAATGTGGCATATAAAAGACCATCGCGGAGCAAAATCAATCTTAGAAATGATCATTTTATGAGTCAAAGCAAGTTGCTAATATAAAAACCAGACATAAGTCTTTTTACCAAAGCCCAGGAATATTTTAACCAAGGGCTCCATCTGTCAGTAGGGGAACTGCAGTGTGACATCAAGGAGGTTAGGTAATGTCGCCAGAAGCTCACTGTGACAAATGACTGACCCCTTGGGCCACCAACCCTGGCTGCCTGGTGCTCTGCTTGACCCCTGCCGAGTGGCTCCTATTCTCTCACTTCCGACCGGACCACTCCTCTAGCCCGAGGCAGGTATTTTCATTATGATCTATAATAACGTCGAATGGACTTCATAATTGAATGAGGATCATACACTGGAGACTTTTGATGGGCTCATCTCATCAGGATTTGAAGAGGGCTGTACGAAGGAGAGTGGATGGTGGGGGACGGGTCTGAGATGGCAGCCGTGGACCACACTTGCTTGCTTCTCTCTCTGCTTCTGCGGCCATTTGCTGAAGCAAATCAGAAGCAAGGGGTCTTATCAGTTTTACTGCTGCACGGATTATAAACAAAAATTTGTGTGCTTAGTGACAATGATGAATGAAAACAGGAAAAAATTCCTGGTTGGAAAGAGCAGCTTGCTGTGTGCACTGTGTATAGAAGTCAACTCTCCTTGGATCTCAGGATTCTTCCTCCTGGTCTGTCATGGACACCACGATCTGTCTGGAAGGAAGCAGTGTCTGCCTGGGTAGGGAGTACTGGCGTGAACAGGAAAAGGGTGAACCTACATGTCCTCGCCTTCTTCCCCTAAGCTAATTATTGCTTACATTTTCTGTTGATCGAATACTTACCCTATTCACCAATGAATGATGAGATACTTTCCAATGAGGCTGTTGCATACAATATTGTGAACAATGAATAAGGTTTAATGAATTGCATAGTTGAAGGGGAGGGGAGAGAGAGGGGTTGAGCAAACGGGTGTGTATTGGGTGAGGTGAAAGAATTAGTCATTGTTTGGTCAATGTAATTATCTTCTCTAATGGACAGAGGCTGTGCAGGAATCATCCCAAATGGAGGAAGAAACTGAGGGAACTCCCTCGTGGTCCAGTGGTTAGGGTTCTGCACTTTCACTGACAAGGGTGCAGGTTCAATCCCTCGTTGTGGAACTAAGATCCCGCAAGCCCTGTAGTGCGGCCAAAAAAAAAAAAAATTGTATCTGATATAGGATGTGGGTTGTAACTTGCATTTCATATGTGTCTATCTGGATTACTGGGAATTAACAACATCATACTTGATTCATTCAGTGCCCTCAATACATGTTTGTTAAATTACTTGAGTGCCAGCAGAAAACTAATTTCTTGGCTACAGCCTAGTTTGAATATCAGACACGTGCAACAGTTAGGAAACCACTGCATGGGAGATGGGCTGAGGCAAGGTATGGAGGTGGAATTAGGCAGTATGCGGTGACTACACGAGGAAGCAGAGGATTCCTTGGGAAGCAGTGCCTGCCAGGAAATGGCAAGTGTGAACTCCAGGACAGTTGGGAGAAGGCTTTAATAGTAGACAGCTCCTTCAGGAAGTAAGGAGCCCCTGCAAGCCCTTGGTCAAGGAGTGACGCAGTAGAGTAGAGCAGAGAGTTTGAGGCCTTCGAGGGCAGAACAGCATTGACAAGATGAGGACAAGATGGAGACTCCCATCTCCAGAGCTGAGATGGTGGGGTCAGAACGGGAGCATGGCTACAAACGTGAGATAGGTTTCAGATGAAGGATTGGAAAAACGTGGTGAAGCATTAGATGTGGGGAGGACGGGAAAAATGTGAGTCAGAAATAACCACCAGTTAGAAATCATGGAGTTAACAATTATAGGGTTCCAAAGAAGAAAAAAGCCCTTCAGTGAGGGCCTGTGTAGGAATTGCTAAGGGGGTTTCTCTGCAATTAATGGCAGTTCAGGTTATTATAAGAGAATGGAGAAGAGTGACCTGTGACAGTGTTTTTATGAAGGAGTCTTTCTTGCTTTGGGTCTGTATTGGAGGCAAGAAGTGCTCTCCTTTAACTTAAAAAGAGCACACACAGAATGATTCCTACTTATACTGGGGCTTTTTCTTCAAAATTTAAAAATGTTTACTCAGGAGATACAGAATTGTAGAAACAAACTTTGGGGATTTCTCACAGTGGTGCTAGGAAATGACAAGTGAAAGAGTTCAGTGTTTACCCAATTAGCATATTTAATATTCATATGAATGGTTTTCCTTTGGAAATCCCTGGTTGTGCTTCCCTGGCAGCAGGACTGTTGAAGTCAGTGCTTGTTATTCGAAAACTGTGCGAAGTGGAGAAAGGACTTGAGGACACGGGGAGAGGGTAGGGGAAGCTGGGACAAAGTGAGAGAGCGGCATGGACTTAAATATACTACCAGATGTAAAATAGATAGCTAGTGGGAAGCAGCTGCATCGCACAGGGAGATCAGCTCTGTGCTTTGTGACCCCCTAGAGGGGTGGGATAGGGAGGGTGGGAGGGAGGGAGATGCAAGAGGGAAGAGATATGGGGATATATGTATACATATAGCTGATTCATTTTGTTATAAAGCAGAAACTAACACAACATTGTAAAGCAATTATACTCCAATAAAGATGTTAAAAAGTAAAATAAAAAAGATAAAAAAATAAAATGCAAAAAAAAGAAAAAGAAAACTGTGTGAAGGATCCATAGGAACCTGTTTAGGATCAGTTCCTAAGATCCAGGTCAGTCTAGGTCACCTGCTCTTCTCACAAGATATTTGAGCTTTTTCTTGTGGTTTATATGATTTGTTACGTTATTAATTTATTATTGGGTAACTGGGAAGTAATTCCATCATGTATACATTCTATTAATTCTGTAATGCCCTGTAAACCATATCGTGCTTTCACTGTCATTCATCTGAGGGAGCAGACAGAGTGTCGGTGTGGTTACACAAATTGTTACAACACACACTGAGTGCCTTTTAGTCTGGGTGTTCCAGAATAAACAGAAGAGCAGGTTGTGATTTTCTTATACAAAATTTAGTAGCCAATTTTGGTACCTATTCTTACCAAAATGTCTCCAATCATGGAACTCTTCTGATTCTCATTGCAATGTAAATTCATATATTGTAATATTTGTTTTGAAAGTTTATATACTGGCTCACCATATGAACATGTTCTCATTGCCTGCTCAGGCCTTTGAGCAATTTTCAGTCTTTTGTTAACAAATAAAGGCCCTCAGACCCTTCTATTTTGAGCCCCAAGTTTACCAGCTGCTATCCACTACTGGGCCTCATTAGAGGCCTGCTGCTCTGCTGAGAACCACACCACATGCTACACCCTGTCTTGTCTACATGTTAGCCTGTTGCTGCTCCTTAAATTACCTGGTACAAAAGCTTGCTGTATTTCTCCACAGAGAGCTACCACTCCTATCCAGTTTGAAGAGGTTCTATATCATGATCTCTCAAACTAATTAAGTTTCGTGGGCAGGCCACAGGTTGCTACAGAGGAACTTTCCTGAAGCCTGATAGCTATGAGGCTTTTTTGGGGGGGCAAAAGATTATTGCTACTGTAGCTTATGTTCAAAAGTCTCTTTTGAAAATAAAAAAAATGCTTTCTTGTTTTTAATCTAGGTAATGTAATTAGTTTTACATTTCAAAAGTTATTTTCTAAGGGAAGTAGACTATTAATTAAGAACATAGAAAATAAGAGATTTAAAGTTTTTTCAGGTGATGGAGCTAGTAAATATACTGGACATGTATTTCCATGAAGATTTATTGGAAATCATAAGTTGCATCTGGTATTTATGTTAATTGGGCAATATTTATTTTTTAAAATGAAGAACATTACATCTCTCTAACTTTTAAGAGGGCTTGTTTGTAATTCAGTGGTTTAAGAAAGGGATTAAATAGTGTCAATTTCCTCATGTCAAATAACCAAAAGAAAATTTCAAAAAATTTTCAGGATTTCTGGGAAGAGAATTTTGATATTTTGATTACAAATTCAGAGAGAATAGCGAAATTACAGGTGTTCTAGAGTTCCAGCAAAATGAATTGACGAAAATGTGTCAGCATGGAAGATAAATTGCTGAGTGATTCTTTTTTTTTTTTTTAATTTATTTGTTTATTTATTTCATCCTTGGCTGCGTGGGGTCTTTGTTGCTGTGCGTGGGCTCTCTCTAGCTGCAGCGAGTGTGGGCTTCTCATTGCGTTGGCCTCCCTTGCTGCAGAGCACCGGCTCTAGGCGTGCAGGCCTCAGCAGCTGTAGCACGCGGGCTTAGCCGCTCCGCAGCATGTGGGATCCTCCTGGACCAGGGCCCGAACCCGTGTCCCCTGCCTTGGCAGGTGGACTCTCAACCACTGTGCCACCAGGGAAGCCCGCTGAGTGATTCTTTATTAAAAAATTATAGTTTACCAAAAGGACTACTTTAAGTGGTAAACTCTCATACATTCATAAATAATGCAATTGACAGAGATTTTACTCACACGTTGATTGTGTTAGGTAGGAAGGTTTGAATTAGGAAGGCCTGGTGTATCAACCTCCTGTACCTATTGACATGTCTTTCAAAATAGTATTTGTTTTTTGGCCATGCAGCATGTAGGATCTTAGTTCCCGGACCAGGGATCGAACCTGTTCCCCCTGCAGTGGAAGTGCAGAGTCTTAACCACTGGACTGCCAGGGATATCCCTCAAAGTAGTATTTTTGACCTGCTCATTGTGTTGATCATGAGTTCTGCTTATTGATTCTTTACTTCCTCCTTTTGTTTCTTCCGTTTGTCCTTTGTCTTTCCATATTTCTGGAGAATCATATTTCTTGCTGAAATATAGCTCTTATATTTCCTCACCTGCTAATTTTTTAGGGGAATTTCATTATTGACCTATTTCATCTCTCTTTTCTCCCTTATTTCATCTCTTCTCTAGTAATACCTTCCTGGTCAGCCAGGCTGGCCTTTCTGGACACTCTCTTAGCCCCTATAAGGGAATGAGAATACCCCTGGCTACCCAACTGTGAGTGTTCCAGGTAACTTTTTGAATGAAATACGTGTACTTAAGTTGTGAGTACATACAGTAAGATACAGTATTTGACTGTGAACACTAAATGAGGATACAAGCGCCAGGCATTAGGTCATTACAAGGGGGAAATGTCTGGTTACTCAGCCTATAACTCACTTATGGTATAAAAAATTCCTGAATCTAATTAATTTACATGTGTAAATGAGCAGATGATTGTGTCTGCCTAGCACTGTTCTTAGAGCTTCAGAGAGAGAGAAAATGCTCTGGATGAGCAGGAGAGTAAAGAATATTTAGGTTAATCAAATCACGTCACGCAAGCTTTTTCTATAGCTGCAAATAAACACCTTTTAAAGTAACTTTTGGGCAGGCACAGGGATTGTGGCAGCTTCACCTGCGACTTCAGTGCACACAGCACTTTAACAAGCATTTGTTGATCAGAAATGAACTCTAAGGGGCATGTTTATGGAATCTGTTGTGTCTTGTGGCATGGATGGGTAGACAAGGAGAAGCGATGGGGCGTCCTCCCCTTGGAAGATGATTAATTAAACAAATATTTATTAAGTACTTACTCTGTGGCAGGCATTGTATTAGGTACCAGAAAGACAACAGCAAAAAGACAGACATGGTCCCTGTCCTCACGGAGTTCCTGGACTGGTTGGGGAGAGAGACAAATAAACAGAAAATTGCTCTGTGTGTTAATTGGAGCTGTAATGGCAGAGAGCAGAGTGTGCTGAGAGGACAGATTGGTCCTGCAGGTAGTAGAAATCATCCAAGCGTAGGCTCGACTAGAGAAACAAGCCTCGGGTTTCTGGCCTTCACCCTCCTACTGGGGGATTTGGGGTCTGGAAACATCAACATGCGTCTGCAGATCTCCTAGAAACAACCACTGTGGTAGTTATTTCAGGCAGCCTCATAGGGACTTGTCTACTCTTTTTAGCTTACTAAGCCCTAGGGCAATTTTATCTGTTTGGTGTGTGAGTGTGTGGTGTGTGTGTGTGTGTGTGTGTGTGTATATATATATATATATATATGACACATATTTTGCCACTTGAAAGTAAGTCATGGACATCGTTCGACTTCAGTATGCATCTCCTAAGATTTATTATTAAGGTTTATTTTCTACATAAATCGTAATAACATCATCTCTAAAAAAATTAACAGTAATTTGATGGAATTATCTAGCATTCAGTCCATGTTAAACTTCCCCTAGTTGTTCAAGAATGCCTTTTATGGCTAATCTTTGTCCCCAGCCCTGAACAAATATCCAATTAAAGTTTATGCATTATGATGAAAAGTGTTCTTTCTAGTACCTTTCTGCCCAGCAAGTAATCAATATCTTATTTTTTTTTACCTGTCAGATCTATGTTTTTTTCTTTTGCTATATATGTTATATATCTAAAATAATTATATACTGTTTTGTGTTTAAAATTTTACTTAAGTGGTATTATAGTTTATGTATCGTTCAACAGTTTTTCTTAACTCAGTGTGTTTTCAAGATCTATCCATGTTAACACACAGAGATCTAATTCATTCATTTTTAACTTCTATAAAATATCATTATTTATCAATTTCTCTATTGAAAGACATTTAGTTGTTTTCATTAGCAAAATTATTTTTACCTTTTCTTTTAGCATTAAATAGAGTGTCAATTATAAAATTAGAAAGGCGTTTTTGTAGGTCAGTTAACTTCTCAGTAAATCTCTCCCTTTGCTCAAGCCCTTCTGAGCCTTCTTCTGCTGTGAACTTGTTTCGAGCTTTAGAACCCAATCCCTTGGCAGCCCTGGCGTCAGATAGCAGCACAGCCTTCTTTGCCTCCCAGGGACCTCTGCAACCACATTTCTGCTGATGCTGTAGACCAGAAGTTCTCAAGTCTGGCAGCACATTAGAATTGTCTAAGGAGGTTTAGAGTAGACTGATGCCTACGTCCTACCCCCAGAGGTCCTGAATTATTTGATCTGGGGTGGGGCCTGTGCAGTCACAGTTCAGAACCATGGTTGATCATTATGGGAGTCACACAGGGTCTTACCGCAAGAAATTTGATAGCTGGGCTGTATCTTAGTTCTGGTGCATTACATTACACTGATGTTGTTGACACCTAGAACCAAAGAACGCTGCAGAAGATAAATGTCTACATTTCCCTTACTCACTAAGCTTTTGGTTCTATTCCACAATTATTGAAACTCTTCCATTGGAATGTGGCAGACGGAAGAACTAAATGTCTGGTTTAATTTAATACTTTTTTTTTTTTTTTGGCGGTACGCGGGCCTCTCACTGTTGTGGCCTCTCCTGTTGCGGAGCACAGGCTCCGGACGCGCAGGCTCAGCGGCCATGGCTCGCGGGCTCAGCCGCTCGGCGGCATGTGGGATCTTCCCAGACCGGGGCACGAACCCGTGTCCCCTGCATCAGCAGGCGGACTCTCAACCACTGTGCCACCAGGGAAGCCCCTAATTTAATACATTTTAATCTAATCATTTATCTCAGCGTTCTAGGATTAAGGGAACGTTTGTCTCTTCTGAGATATTGATATGTTCCTGTTATTAGATAATGAGAGAGATATCATAGTTAATTATTATTCCCTTTTTGTCTTGGCTGTCAGGAGATTTTCTAGAAGGGAAAACATTTATTGAACCATACAGTGTGGCAGGTGCTTTATCTACATATCTCATTTAATCCTTTAAGTAACCTTTTGATGGTATTATCCCATTTTACATATAAGAAGATGGGGGTTCAGGGAAGTTAAGTAATTTGCCCAAATCTATAGAGATAGCAAGTAGAAGAGTCTGGGTTGGAAACCAAATTTGCCTGATTCCAAAGTGCAGGTCCTTTCCATGCTTCCACTGTACCCAGAAGGAAGGTATGTAATGGTTTCCCACGGTGTCCTTTGCTCTGGCTGATAGTGCCCCAATCAAAGCCCAGGTTCCTGATTTCCAAGAGTCTGTGCTCCAATCTGGACAGCATGGGGGGAAAGGTCTCAAGAGCAGAGTGTGGTTGGGGAAGTTGGGGACAAGGACACCTTCTGCTGCCACACCTCGGTGGAGGGTCCCCCGGCTCATCACCCCAGTTCCTCTCCTGCACAACCCTTTCTTTGCTCCCTCCAGCAGAACTCCTGGGGTATGTGTGGCTCTCTCCAATACTGCAGGCTTCAGGTCTCTTCCTTTTCCCCATGGCTTTGTCTGTGAGGCCCTCTGCTCTAGCCTTTTCCCAGTGCATATTGCATATTTCCCTTGCATTTTAGCTTTTTCAAGATATTACTTGGTGGGATTGATTTAGACTAGGAGTTTGGGGGAACTTGGGAATACAAAACGATTGGGGGTTGTTGGCTGCAGGAATGCCAGTGGTCTTATAAAAGGGGAATATGTAACTTATTATGTCAGTCTGATGAATGAAGGACCAAGGACCCTTTTGTGGCAGTAAGTGCCACGAAGGAGAAACCTAAGAATTAGCATATCTGAAAGCAGGGATTGAACAAGGCTGGGCAAGTCCTTACATGAAGGTACAAACTTGTGCAGAGTTGTTTTAGAAAAAACTCTTCTTACATTTCAGCTGATGTGAGAAGGTAAAGCATGATGCAGGTAGGTCTGACAGGCTTCAGTGGTTGGTTTAGCGCTGACGATGATGCCAGCTTAGCCAGTATGTTTGATTAGTTAAGACCTTGGAGTAATGTAAGTTCTTATAAAGGATAGGGAAGTGGAGGGCTTAGGGGAGTGTGTCCCTGGAAATGTAACCTAATTTAAAGTGGCAAAACAATGCCACCTTAATTAAACCATCACAGTTTGTCTCTCATTGGCAGACTGATGGGAGAGAGAGGGTAAAAGAGGGCAGAGTGCTGTGATTTGTTTAGGTGCCTAGAAAATTTGGAATGGGACAAACCAAACCACCTGTGAACAGAATGCCCTGCTTGTTCTGGCCAAACCCTTGAACAAGATGTGGGCAGGGAATCCGGGTGGAGAGAACATGTATGGGGGCCATTTGGGGGATTGTGGGGTGCTGGAGGGTAAGCCCTGTTGTTGCTCGTGGTGGGAAGTTTCCTGCGTCTCTCCCTGTTAATGCAGATGGTGCACAGAGGGGTTTGTATTGACTATTTGCGGCATTGTTTGCAGGCAAAGATGTTTTCTCTGCACACCTCCCTTCTCTGCATGGGATAAGGTGCTTCAAGCAAAGGCAGAAAGACATTGGTTATCCAAGCTCTGGCAGGATCATTGGGTTTGGATGGGAAACTGCACACCATATTTTTGAGACTTTCCTTTTTAATCCTTCTCCATGGAATATTCTTATTTTCTTCTAGGCAGAATATCTTTTAGACCTGATTTGATTTCTTGGAGGCCTGGAATCCTTACGGAGCTAATTGAAGTGAAGCATTCCACCACCCTTACTTAATGCCTGACATTTTTTCAGGTCTGTGGAGGGAGGTTGACTTGTCAGACCAATTCCCAGAATGTTAGCTCATGATGTAGGATTGCTGCGTATGGCAGCTGTTATGGGCGGAATTGTGACCCCCTCAAATCCGTATGTTGAAGCCCCAATCCCCGCCCCCCCTTCCTCATAATGTGTCTATATTTGGAGATAGGGCTTTAAAGACATGATTAAGTTAAAATGAGGTCATTAGGGTGAGCCTTCATCCAATCTGACTGGTATCTTTATAAGAAGAGGACATGTACTCACTGCTATGTTTAAAATAGGTAACTGACAAGGACCTGCTGTATAGCACAGGGAACTTTGCTCAATACTCTGTAATAACCTAAATGGGAAAAGAATTTGAAATAGAATAGATCCATGTATATGTATAACTGAGTCACTTTGCTGTACACCTGAAACTAACACAATATTGTCAATCAACTATGCTCAATATAAACTAAAAATTAAAAATAAAAGAAGAGGAAGTTGGGACGCATGGAGAGATACCAGGGATGCATGCACAGAGAAAAGGCTGTGTGAGACCAGAGCAGGAAGGCACCATCTTCAAGCCAAGGAGAGAGGCTTCAGGAGAAACCAAACCAGCCGACACCTTGCTCTTGGACTTTTAGCCTCTAGAACTGTAATGGAATAGATTTCTGCTGTTTAAGCCGTCTGGTCTGTGGTTCTTTGTTATGGCAGCCCTAACAAACTAATGCTGTAGCTTATGTATTGATTTTTTACCCACCTTTGAAAATGAGTCATTTCCTTATAGGCTGCTGGTCAAATTCCATCTAACACCTTGTCTTGCCCAATCTTGTCTAATTTCTATTACCTTAGTGAATAGGGCAGCTAAATCGTTTTTTTTTGTTGTTGTTGTTGTTTACTGATATTTTGAATTAGGAAAGCATTTAAAAATGTTTCACTGTAGGTGACTCCAAGCATGTACAAAAGTAGACAGACCATTATAACGGATCCCCATGCACTCACCACACAGCTGCAACAGCCTGCAAATCACAGCCAGTCGGCTCCATCCACCCCCGCGTCCTTCCTCCTCAGATCACCCGAGAGCACATCCCAAACGCGATACCTCCTCATCTGCAGATATCTCAGTACGTATGTGCAGAAGACAAGAACTTAAAAAAAAAAACCAACCAAATATCATTATCAACAGCTAATATTTTATTTTTTTTAATTTTAATTTTTTTGCGGTATGCGGGCCTCTCACTGTTGTGGTCTCTCCCACTGCTGAGCACAGGCTCCGGACGCGCAGGCTCAGCGGCCATGGCTCACGGGCCCAGCCGCTCCGCGGCATGTGGGATTCTCCTGGACCGGGGCACGAACCCGCGTCCCCTGCATCGGCAGGCAGACTCTCAACCACTGCGCCACCGGGAAAGCCCAACAGCTAATATTTTAAAGCGGTAGTTTCTTAATATGATAAACATCTATCCAGTGTTTAAAATATATTTCAATTGTCTCATAAATGTAATAATTAAAAAAAAACACTTTCTTTGAATCAGGATCCAAATGAGATCCATACGTTGCAATTAGTGGATATATCTCTTAAGTCATTTTTAATCTACAAGTTTCCTCCTCCATTGCTTTTTCTTCCTGTAATTTGTTGGTTGAAGAAACTGTTTTGTCCTATAGACTTTCCCATGGTCTATATTTTGCTGATTGTGTCTCTAAGGTGTTAAGTAGCTTGTCCTTCTTCCTCTGTATTTTTGCTAAATTTTGAAGTTATATCTAGAGGCTTGATCAGATTCCATTTCAATGTTTTTTCTTTGTGACAATACTATTTCATAGAGGTGTTCTTCCATTAGGATGCGCGTGATGTTTGGTCCTCTCACTTTGTAATGTTAACAGCTGTGGATGATTAATGCCTAGGTCGTTAGTTCATTAGGGATTGCAAAGTGGTGATATTCTAATCCTATCAATCTTTTAAAAATTAATTAAGGGAATTATAATTGGGTCTAATACTTTTATAAAGAGAAACTGCCCCTCATCTGCTATTTGGTACCCAGTGGTAAAGAAATTATTGTAATAAAGGCAAGATAAATACTTGATTCTTTTCCCATCAGTTTTTACAGTGATACCCTAGAATCCTCTAAAGATGACTTATTTAAAGTATCATTAGGAGTTTGTAATTCTAAATACATTTGATGTGTTTCAATCCATTGCAATTATTCTTCTTATTGATGTTCAAATTGTCCCACCTTTGGCCAGTGAGTCATTTCAAGTTGGATCCTGAGTTGTCTTGATGTGGGCCTAGTAGTGCCTGATAGCTTCTCTTCTATCTGGTAGGACAAGAGGTTCTAGACTTATCTTACATTTTTTTCCTTCCCTAGACCTGCAAGGAGTCCTGGATTTTTTGTGCTACTGGTTTGATCGTTGTTTTGGGGGCTCTAGGAGTGTTTAATATTTCTTCTCTGAGACATCAGTAACAGAAGCTTGTATCATGAGCCCAGGCATTATGAGAGTCATGTGGTCCATATTCTCAAGTTCTAAAAGCCCTGTTCCTGGGGTAGAGCCAGGGCTGACGCTGGATGTTCTATCTCTTTTGTCTGTTATTCCAGACAAATCCCATCGAAAAAGAGTGCCTCTAATTACCTGGGTGATCATGAACACAATTTGCCCTTACATTTAGTTTCTTTCCTGTCTTTCAGAGCATTATTTGGTGATTTCATATGCTGCCTAATCTAGCACAAAATATGTGTGATTATTTGGGACTAGTTTTATCATCATAGTTTAAATAATTAGGTCTAATCTTTTCAACCATACTGTCATAGACGTTTGGGATACAGTGGTTACCATATATATTTCCCATTCCAGAAGTTCACTATGTGGTGAGGAAACAAACATTAATGACAATCACAATGCAAAGTGGTTCTAATTTATGTACACATGTATACAGAACTGTCAGATCACTAAGGAATAAACACTTAGCACTGCCTGGGATGGGGTCAGGGGAGGTTTGCCAAAGGAGTAGCATATGTGCTGTGTCTTAAAGGATGAATAAGAATTTTCCAGAAGGAAAATCAGGGAAAGACTATTATAGGCACTTGTGGTAGATACTGTTGTTGCTTATTCAATAGCCATTCTTCTTCTTTCCCTCTTCCCATGAAAGTCTGGGAATGCCAGGAATTTACTTTCTCATATTTCCTTGCAGCAGAGGGTGGCCACATGATTCAGTTCTGCGCAAATCTGCTGGACTGGGGTGAGGTGTGCTGCTGGAAAAGATAGAGAAATGCCAAAGGGAGGCTCCTTCTCTTCCCTCCTTTTTTGGAATGTGCCATGTGATTTCATGATTTGGAGCAGAGGCAGCCACCTTGTGGCCATGAGGCAGCAAACCTGAGGCTGGAGATGCCTGCTGAGGATGGCAGAAAGTGAGGAAGGAGTAAGCCACCTACTTACAGCCTATTTGTGAAAAAATTAAATATGTTTCCTGTTAATCCACTATTGGCTAGGGATTTAGTTACTAGCACACAGAGGCAGCTTATGTGATTCAGTGTGGAAACTATATTGTTGGTTACTGAATTTGCCAAATAAGTTGTGTGACTGTGGGGCATACAAATAGAGACTAAATGTGGGTTAAAATATACAGGGGCTTCATCTCAGCCTTTTCTTCTTGAAGAGTAGTTCTCTTCTATACTAATTGAAGTAATTTCATGTCAGATTTGCAGATATCTCAATCCTCTACTGTAGAACATTTCATTTCCTGAAGCTGAAAACTTCAACATGTCAAGATATTTCTGGAACAGTTTTTGGAGTTTCTCAAGTAGAAAGGGATGGGAATGTTGTCATTCTATACTGTATCACTTTGAAGGGTGAAAAACTCTAAGGTTTAGAACTGACTTGGGATTTTCAATGAATATTGCCAGCCCTTTGCAACTATTTCCCAGAAAAAAAAATCTTTTCTTTTGCTTTAGCTATAGTGATATTGAATTACTAATGAGTAGTTTGTGTGGACTTGAATATTAGTCCTCAGGTTTGCCAGTAACTGAGGATGTGGGTGGTGTGCAAGTGTGAGTTAAAAATTTGAAAAATGAAACAAAACAAACAAAAAAACCAAACAAACTGGTAAAGGGAAGGAATACATCAATAAATAAAAACAAACATTGTTTATCTAATACATACTGAGCATTTAATATATGCAAGGTACTTTTCTAAGCTCTTTATAGGTGTTAAGACATGTAATTCTCACAGTATTATGAATTTTCACTAGCCCCATTTTATAGATGCAGAAACTGAGGCCCAGAGAGGTTGAGTAACATGCCCCAGTCACACAGTTGTCAGTGGAATAGCTGGAATTCAGACCCATGCAGTCTAACTCAAGAGACCATGTTCTCAATCTCCACAATTTTTTTTTTGGGCTGTGTTGGTTCTTCATTGCTGCGCGTGGGCTTTCTCTAGCTGAGGTGAGCGGGGTCTACTCTTCATTGCGGTGGCTTCTCGTTGTGGAGCATGGGCTCCAGGCCTGTGGGCTTCATCAGCTGTGGCACATGGGCTCAGCAGATGTGACTTGCGGGCTCTAGAGCACAGGCTCTGTAGTTGTGGTGCATGGGCTTAGTTGCTCCGCGGCATGTGGGATCTTCCCACACCAGGGCTCGAACCCGTGTCCCGTTCATTGGCAGGTGGATTCCCACTGAGCCACCAGGGAAGCCCCTACATTCTTTTTCTAAAATTTATTTTACGGAAATATAGTTGAAATCAATGTTGTGTTAATTTCTGCTGTACAGCAAAGTGATTCAGTTATATATATATATATATATATATATATATATATATATATACATTCTTTTTCATATTCTTTTCCATTATGACTTATCACAGGATATTGAATATAGTTCCTGTGCTATATTGTAGGGCCTTGTTGTTTATCCATTCTATATATAATAATTTGCATCTGCTAATCCCAAACTCCCAACCCTCCTCCACCACGCCTCCCCCTTGGCAACCACAAGTCTGTTCTCTATGTCTGTGAGTCTGTTTCTGTTTCATAGATAAGTTTATTTGTGTCATATTTTAGATTCCACATATAAGAGATATCATATGGTATTTGTCTTTCTCTTTCTGACTTACTTCACTTAGTATGTTAATCTCGGTCCATCCATGTTGCTGCAAATGGCATTATTTCATTCTTTTTAATGTCTGAGTAATATTCCATTGTATATATGTACCATATCTTATTTATCCATTCATCTGTTGATGGACATTTAAGTTGTTTCCATATCTTGGCTGTGGTAAATAGTGCTGCAATGAGCATTGGGGTGCATGTATCTTTTTGAATTATAGTTTTGTCTGGATATATGCACCAGGAGTAGAATTGCTTGATCATACGGCAATTCTATTTTTAGTTTTTTGAGGAACCTCCAAACTGTTTTCTGTAGCGGCTGCACCAATTTACATTCCCACCATCACTGTAGGAGTCAACCTCTACATTCTTGTGCCTCCCAATATGGATTTATATTTAAGAGAAAAGGATATATATTTAAGAGAGCAGGAACAAAGAGAAACTCAGCATTTAAGATATAGTCTGTGGTTTGGGTTTCCAAAGGGTGTGAGGGAGATCTGTTTTTCTTGAACTCCCCAGACCTTTCATTTTGTTATGGCACTATTTTATTAATAACTGCCTTAACACTTGGACCCTCTTTCTTGAGCTGTACAGTGGCACAGCTGTGTAAGAAGAGCAATTAGAGTTTAACAAAGAGATGCTAATTGTTTACAGATACATCAGAAGAAAAGATTTTAGAAGTTATTGTCACAGTTGCTGAAGGCAGGATGAGAGTGGTGGCATATATTTGTAATACTTTTATCTGGTCTCCCAAAGCAAAATGTACTATTAATTGCAATTGGCTGCAAATTCTCTGTATAATCTTATTTTGCTACAAGTTCAGGCTTTTTTCTTTTTTCTGTGTACACAGAATGATCAACTTTTCACAGCTCAGTGACAGCAATAAAAATTTGGCCATCGTTAGGGAAGATGGGAAGATCTTATATCAGAATTGAATTTTGTATGTATATGAGGGGTTTTATTTGTTTGTTAGCTAATGACTGGCATGAAATAGATTACTTGGCAATTTAAAGATTGCCAGTCATTTCTTAAGCAAAATTAATGTTCTCCCTATATTTGTCAGAGATATTCTATATATGATATATTGAAAGAATGGAGAAGAACTTGGAGTATTTAATTCTTAGCATGAGTGGTTATTCTGAGATTTTTTTAAAGAAAGGGTAATGGTTCTTAGGACCACTTCAAGTATTCACAATACCTTTGTGTGTGTTAAAAAAGGTGTACCTTCTGAGCTCACAAATTATATAAAGGTTCCTATTTAGGAGGATAATTAGGAAAAAAGGTGCCACTTCCCATCAGTGATGACACAAGGCTTGCAACAGAGTAAGGACTAGATTTCAAAGCGCTTCTGCATGGGCCGCATGCCTTTGTTGAAGATGCAACTAACACAGCTGTATGTGTTGGCCCTGGTAATCTTGCAGACAGTTCAATAAAATTATGAAAGGGCATGATTTTATTTACACTGACACAGTTATATGATTTTACACTAAGATAAAATTATAGATACTACATACGTCTTCAAGAAAGTGGGCACCTTTTGTTACAGGCACACATTTATAAGACTTGTCGACTTAAAAAAAGGCACAACGTGAGATTTGCGAGTTAAGTTTTATTTGGGGCAAAATGAGAACTGCAGCCCGGCAGACAGCATCCCAGATAGCTCTGAGAAACTGCTCCAGAGAGGCAGTGGGTAGGGTCAGTATATATGTGATTTTGTTGAAGGGGGGAATACATGCAATCAAGCACATATTTTTTACAGAAGGTTTCTGCTAGTCTTGTGGGGGTTACTGCTAGTCACGAGGAGCTGACGTCACCATGAAGGATTTTAGTGCTTTTCTAGATACGAGGAGATACGAGAATTAGGCTCATAAGATTGGCTCCTGAAAATATCTGACCATCTGAAGACCTGTTCTGACAGTTTTCCCCAGAGCGCAGTGCCTCCTTTCTGCTCTCCACCGGAGCTCCTTTCCGGGGGTGTTGAAAGCAGCTGCAGCAGTGCATGATTTAATCCTTGTAGAGGTAGATGGCGAGTGCCCATGGCAAGTGCCAATTCGTAGCTGACAGACTTATTATTTTTTTTTGCGGTACGCGGGCCTCTCACTGTTGTGGCCTCTCCCGTTGCGGAGCACAGGCTCTGGACGCGCAGGCTCAGCGGCCATGGCTCACGGGCCCAGCCGCTCCGCAGCATGTGGGATCTTCCCGGACCGGGCCACGAACCCGTGTCCCCTGCATCGGCAGGTGGACTCTCAACCACTGCGCCACCAGGGAAGCCCCCAGACTTAATTCTTTAAAGCTCACTTAATAACAGTGTATAATTTCTCAGATTTGCCTTACGGCTCG
Organism: Monodon monoceros; assembly: GCF_005190385.1. Lineage (NCBI taxonomy): Eukaryota > Metazoa > Chordata > Mammalia > Artiodactyla > Monodontidae > Monodon > Monodon monoceros. The sequence goes on from NW_021703771.1 coordinate 31,122,077, forward strand.
CCCTTTCGTATACGATGCATGTTTTTAAGAAAAATGTAACTGAGTAGCTCTTGTACATAAGGTATTGTTCTAGGTGTGGAAATTTGGGGGCAGATGCAAATTAATGAACTTCATATAATTATTTTCCTTAATTGTTCCCTATAGCTCAAGACGCCTTGGTATCCAAATGCATTTTATAAAATTGAAAAGTTTTTATCTTCTTCACAGCTCTTGAATAAGGACTGGGGTAAGCTTGGAATTATTTGGGATATCATGAATTATTGTTAATGGAAAGAGAATATTGAAACTAAAATCTCAGTTTAGCAAAAGCTTTCTGCTAGACTTTTCTTGCTCCACGAACCTTCATTAGAGCAAGATTTTCCTACATCTAAGATTTCATATACACATAAACATGTACATATGTATATATACTTATAAAATATGTATAACATATAAAACATATATATGTCATAATTGAGTGGTAAAATTCTTTATTTTTAAAATAAATTTATTTATTTATTTTTGGCTGCACTGGGTCTTCGTTGCTGCACATGGGCTTTCTCTAGTTGTGCTGAGTGGTGGCTTCTCTTGTTGTGGAGCATGGGCTCTAGGCACGTGGGCTACAGTAGTTGTGGCATGCATGCTCAGTAGTTGTGGCTCGCAGGCTCTAGAGCTCAAGCTCAGTAGTTGTGGCACACAGGCTTATTTGCTCTGTGGCATGAGGGGTCTTCCTGGACCAGGGCTCGAACCTGTGTTCCCTGCATTGGTAGGTGGATTCTTAACCACTGCTCCACCAGGGAAGTCCCTAAAATTCGTTATATATTCTAGCACAAGCCCTTTATCAGAATGTGTTTTGTAAACATTTGCTGCCAATCTGTGCCTTGTTTTGCATTGCATTCTTGCATTTGCAGTCTAAGTATACGGGTGTGTTACAAATAGAAGCTGAAGAACATTTGCATGATACTGGCATTCATTTTAAAAATGTTTTATTATGAAAATGTAAAAATATACATGAATTTAGAGAGAATACAGTAAAATTCACCCTTAGATATACAGTTTGATGAGTTTTAACAAATATAAAGTCATATAATGCATTTAAGATAGGGAATAGTTCCATCATTTTCAAAAATTTCTTTGTGCCTTTTTTGTAGTCAATCCTCTCCCACTTTCCCCAGGCTCTGGTAACTGATTTCTCTCCTGTAATTTTGTTTTTTTCCAGAATGTTATAAAAATGGAATCAATCCCCTTTTGGTGCCAGAAACTTATTTTATTGAAGGGTAGTTGATTTATAATATTATATTGAGTCTGTATTGTGAGCCAGAAGCTGGGGATACAGTGGTGAGTTAAGAAATAAGTGAATATAATTTGGAGATAAAGTTGACAGGACTTGATGTTAGATTGGATGTAAAGGATGAGGGAAAGTGAGGCGCCAATAATGACATGAGAGAAGAGGATGGAGGGGGAGTCAATAGTGAGAAGGCCGTGCACCAATGGATTGATCTACATGTGGTGGGAGAGTTGTAGAGAAGGGCCCTATATCACAGTGAGCTAGAAATGACTGGTTGTGATCCAAGAGAGTAATACTTGAATTGAGGTTTTTGGAGGTGGTGCAGTTTCTGGTAATGACAAGGTCTGGAGAACAGCTATGGGAATGTGTGGCTGAGAAGCCAGAGTGTTTATGGTTCACCCAAGTGGGTGTTGAAATCACCACTAATGATTTCAGAAGAGAGGTTAAGAGAGGAAGACTCTAAGCCAGGAGTGAACATCTTTTCTGAATGGGATGGTTGAATGGAAGGTCAATCGATAGGGGCAGAGCCGAATACTTTGGGTGTTAGAGAAGGAGTTGCAGGGGTTGGGGATGGATGACCTTGGAAGTGACATTTAGGAACGAGGAGAATCCTTCCCCATACGTGGTGCCGAGTTGTGTTCTTAGAACAGCAACTGCACGCTTGGGAGGGCTGCGGGAGAGACAGTATCCTCAGAAGCAGGCAGGTTTAAATGAAGGCAAAGAGGCGAAGGGAGAGACTTTGAGGAATGGTTGGGAACCCAGTGAAATCTAAGTTTTTGTGTGATAGATGAGTCTCTTGCTCTTGTGAAAGGTGGGAGCTCATAACACTTAAGCGTTACAAACATGCTCATTTCATGGATTAAAGCAGTGCCCTGTTACTGACGTCTTGGGCTTGGGGAAGTCAGGCGAGAGGCAGAGAGCCAGTCCTGGACCCAGTTGTGTTTCTCCTGAAGCAACGACGCTTTGTGCAGGCCCCGCGGTATGCGTTTCTGCACTAAGCTGCTGGCGCGTGCCACCTGAGGTCAAAAAGGGCCTTCAACAGCACGGCGCTGATATGGGCTCCAGGTTCTACCGCGGCTGCAACAACCAGGTTGCTAATTAGGCCCAATTGTGAAGGTAGTTTTTGTGCTTTGGACACCTGTCCACTAGGAACTGGACTGAGACCACCAACTCATTTCCCACAGGTCACGGAACAGCTGTCAGATGGTCTAATTTGGTCGAGTTCATTTGGAGCTGCTTGCAGAAGCTCTCTGAGGCATTATGCTCTACATAATGTGCATGATTAATGCTTGTTTATTTGGACAATCCTGTGTTGTAACTAAAGTGGTGGCCTATTTTTTGCCAGTTATAATATACCATTCCATTCATGGGATGGAGTTCCATTGAGGGTATGAAGTAGAGTGATAATGTTCAATCTGTTTACTAGGGAACCAACTCATTGCAGCCGTTCTGCAAGCTGCTTGCTCCATTTGAGTGATGATTCTGTGCTTAACTCTTCCGAGGAAGGGATCTGGGCTGATTTCTATTCTAAAGGGTATGTGGAAAACATATCTGAAAGCAATGGTCATTTTGACAGCAGGGATGTCTTACTCTAACTGCATTCTGTAGGACAAAGAATGTAGCATGTTTTCTGTCCTTAGGGGAAAGATTTGCTGCCTGCCAACCTCGGACCTTATTGCCAGCCAAGCACACGGTGTTTGCAGCCTTAGAAACCTTTGCTTTGTACACTCCAGAAGCTGTACCACACCACTATCCCCCTCCTTCCCTGATGCATACACACAAGCTTTTTTTTTTTTTGAAACAAAAAAGGGCATTGAACCGGAAATCCTAATTCAGGTTTGGCCTCTGCCTCTAATCAGGTGTGACCTTGGGCAGGTCACCTAGGCCCTTAATTTTGCCTTCTGCGCAGTGTTGGAGCTGGTTAGGTGGCCTCTTGGGTCCCTTTCAGCTGCACCATCCTGTGGCTCTGTGATTGTATTTAGTTAGTTGTATTTTAGTTAGTGATTGTATTTGGTTACATGGCAGCAACTCTCTGGGTGTTGGTGCTGACTCAGTCTTTCCTTCTCATGTCTTATTCCATTAGACTGCTTCCTGGGTGCGAGGCCCTCAGGTTCATGCGAGTTCAGATGGGGGAAGGTGTATTTATGTTATTTGCAGATATTTTGTTTATCCTGAATATTCTTCAGGCAAGAGTACGTGTTTGGCCTGTTTTGTCTTCACTTTTGAGCCTTTTCCTCCCAATGAGTAATATCTTTATCTTTTAACTTTCTGCTTTCTTTTCTTTCAGGAAAGTTGTGATATCGGTTAATTAGACCACAGTGAGAATTTGAGTTAGTGTGTTTCTTCTGGGGATGTATATCTGTGTGTATAAGTTTTATACACACAAGTGTTTGTAATCTATTGAATGCTGATCATATGCCTAATCACTACTCGCCACTTCCATTCGCTTAATGGGTATAATGATCTTGGGAATGAGATCTCGTTTTATAAATGTAGAATCTGAAGCTTAGACAGTTTAATAGAACACAATTCTGACTGACCGCACATGACTTTAATGCTGGACAGAAAGACTTTGGTATTGTTAAGGGGCTTTCAGACAGCACATAGTGGCAGGGTCTCTGGAACCCCTGACATTAACCCTATAAACAACTGTCTCTTGAATACTTTTGACTTATGAATCCCTTTCACAGTTACTTATCATCTGGCAAATCCCTTTAAGAACTTCAGGGTTTTTTTGGTTATTATTACATGGATATTCTACAGAAAGGATTTTAAGTAAAAATGTGTTAATTTTGAAGAGTATATTATTTAAGATTAGATTATAAAGTTCATTTATAACTTAATCCTCATGACTATGTTATGTAAAGGAAAAATTTGGCATCTTTCTTCTTTATATGTGGTAACTGTGTATAAATTTACTTTAAATTAATTATGTGACAAAAGGATGATTTATTGACAAATAAGTGACATACTACTTTTGGCTTAAGGTATTGAATATGTATTTACTTGTATATGAAAATCTAACTTTATCTTAAAGCATCAAAATAGATAAAACTGGGCATATATCTGGAGAAAACCATAATTCCGAAAGATACACGCACCCCAGTGTGCACTGCAGCACTATTTACAATAGTTAGGACATGGAAGCAACCTAAATGTCCATTGACAAGAGGAATGGATAAAGAAGATGCGGTACATATATACAATGGAATATTACTCAGCCATTAAAAAGAATAAAATAACGCCATTTGCAGCAACATGGATGGACCTAGAGATTATCATACTAAGTGAAGTAAGTCAGAGAAAGACAAATATCATATGATATCATTTATGTGGAATCTAAAAAAAATGATACAAATGAACTTATTTGCAAAATAGAAACAGACTCACAGACTTAGAGAACAAATTTATGGTTACCAAAGGGGAGAGGTGCGGGGGAGGATAAATTAGGAGTTTGGGATTACCAAATACACACTACTATATATAAAATAGATAATCAACAAGGACCTACCATGTAGCACAGGGGACTCTGCTCAATGTTCTGTAATAACCTACATGGGAAAAGAATCTGATAAAGAATGGATATATGTATATATGTAACTGAATCACTTAGTTGTATACCAGAAACGAAGACAACATTGTAAATCAACTGTACTCCAATGTAAAATAAAAATTAAATAATAAAACAAAATAGGTAAAACTCCTTTTATGACTGTTAAAATTCTTGTATTTTGGACTTAAAACCATTTAACCTGTTTTTAATAATTTGAATTTTATTTCTGAGAGATAAAATAAGGCAGAATGCTTTAGCCTGCTTTCTCTAAGTTTTCCAATTCAAAGAGCACATTTATGGTGTGACTAGCCTTTATTTCCTACGGATGCAAAGACAAATTGGTAGTTACTGTTTTATCCCTTTGACATAAAAAAAAAATCTACAGACATCTTGATGTGCTTTTTGAGAATTATGAACAGATGGTTGCAACTTATTTATTGGGTAAAAATCATCTTTGTACAATTTTGCTTTCATTTTTATGCTCCTTGTATCAACTTATTGTATTCAATGGCAGTATCCTTTATACTTGTTATTAATGACTGGTTTTTGTTTATAAATTAAATAATATGTGACTAAGATTGAAAGTATCTAAAACTGAGTAATAGTCAAAACCTCAAGGTTGGTGTTTAGCTATGATAAATGGCTAACTAGGACTTTAGCAACAGTATTCACTATCCGTCTTGCTCATTTGATGCATACTCACAGGCTCTCAAATCATTCTGTTTTATTGGGGAAACGATTTACATTAATATTTTATGTATTGATATTCTTGCAAAATAGAAACAGAACTGATGCCATTATTGTCTGTAAACTCTAGGGGTTTGAAAAATATCGGCTGGGAAGCACCACTGTAGTCGGCCTGTATTTTACTCAGGTGTTAGATAAGCCTGCTGTGCAGGTGGATGTGAGATGAAGATCTGGATACAAGCGTGGAGATTTCCCCACCTCCCAGTTTCATTTTTCTCTTCCTGTTTTTTAATCGGCTTACATCTCCCAGGGCGGTCAGGAAGAGACTAGTGAGGCAGGGCCAGTTGTAGTCAAAGCCTCTTTTCCTTTCCTGCAGCACAGGGAGCCCAGGTTGCACTCTGCTGCCCCATGCCCACTGGCCTGGCTTCTCAGGCAGCCCTTTCTTCTGTACATCCTCTCCCAAAGTCCTCTTTCTGCTTTCCTAAATGAGAAGCAATCAGTCAGGTAAACTGATCCTAAAGAAGGTACTTATAGCCTCAACACATGCTATCTGAGGACAATATTTTAATCCAGAGAAATCTCTCCCAAGGTAAGAAGTGCATGTCTGTGGCCAGTACTGTCCCCAGACCATAAGGAGAGGATTCTGTACTCTGGACCCGTGCTTTAGATAGCCCTGCTCTGGTCCTCCTCTGGCCTTGTCCCTCCCCGCCAGGATGAGGAGTGTTGCGGGGGCCAAGGAGATGATCATCCAGACCCTGGTTCTCTCAGGAATTCCCTTTTTAAATAGCTGGGGCCTGCTTTTAGGGTATGTACAAGACTTTACTTTGGTTCATTCTACCAAGGGTGGGTCCCTGCTGTTATGTAGTCCGAAGGGTGGCCAGGTGACTGTGTGGGGTGGTGGAGGTCAGAGCCTGGACCTTGTATATGTGAGACCTGCCCGGTCTGGGTGTGTGGAGGAGCGAAGCGTGGTGAAGAGGAGGGTGGGCTCTGGGCTGGGTGTCTGCTCTCCTTTCAGCACCACATTCTGTTGCAGAGTTCTGAGGAGTCTGAGAATTCTAAACTTGAACTTGGCCTTCCAGGTTGTTTTGCTGTTACATTTAACTAGATGGGAATATAGAATATATTTCATTTTAGCAACGTGTTAGCATGACTTAAAAGTTTTAAGTATTTGGACGTGTGATACGTGGGTCCCTATTTGTACTCTTACCCCGGAGCCCCACAATGTTAGGGGGGAGCCTGTCTGTAGAGACAGGGAAAGGCCAATCCCTGTGGTATTCCTCACCTGTCATCACCTATACATCTCCCAGGTGAGGGCAGACTCCTTTCTTCCCATACAGAAAGCAGCTCCACACACAGACCTAGGTCAGGACAGATGTCACAGGGAACCTTTGGTAAGAAACTGGAGAACTACTGAAGGACAATGACGAATCTCCTTTGTTGCTTTTGGAAAAATATATGCGTTTCAATTTAAGTAAAAATAAACATATTTTGATACCTTTTGAAACATTCATTTGCAAAAAATATCTGTTCTGTAACAACTACAGACTTACACAGATCTTCCTTGACTAATGATAGGGTTACATCCCAATAAACTCACCATAAGTTGAAAATATTGTAAATTGAAATGCATTTAATACACCTAATCTACTGAACATCATAGCTTAGCCTGGCCTACCTTAGATGTGTGCAGAACACTTACATTAGCCTACAGTTGGGCAAAATCATCTAACACAAAGCCTATTTTATAATAAAGTGTTGAATAGCTCATGTAATTTATTGAATACTGTACTGAAGGTGAAAAACAGAATGGTTCTACAGGTACAGCATGGTTGTAAGTGTATAGGTTGTTTACCCTCGTGAGTGTCTGCCTGACAGGGAGCTGCGGCTCACTGCCCCTGCGCAGCATCACATGAGAGCTCTATACTGCATATTGCTAGCCCGGGAAAAGATCAGAATTCAGAATTCGAAGTATGGTTTCTACTGAATTCGTATTGCTTTTGCACCACTGTAAAGTCAGAAACTCGCTAAGTCAAACCATCTTAAATTGGGGACGGTCTGTAATTTTATTGTATTTCTCTGATTAAGTTTCATGGTTTACTTTCTTGAACTCCTTGTGGCTGTGTTTTTGAGCATGTTAGCTATGAAAGAATTGAGATGTGGTTTTCTCTGAGCTAAAAAAATTTAAATTGTTAATTTAGATATTAAATGGTTTCCCATCAAAAATTTGATGCAAAATATGGTGTAACAACCATAAAAATGTTAAACCCTTTTAACTCAGTAAGTCTCATATCTGAAAATCTAAGTCCATTTGGGCTGCTATGATAAAATACCAGAGACTGGGTGTCTTATAAACAACAGAAATTTCTCGCAGTTCCAGAGACTGGGGAAGTCCAAGATCAAGGTACCGGCATATTTGGTGTCTGCTGAGGACCTGCTTCCTCTTAGACCATCTTCTCACTGTATCCTCACACGGTGGAAGGGGCAACAGAGCTTTCTTGGCCTCTTTTATGAGGGCACTAATTCCATTCATGAGGGCTCTGCCCTGTGACCTAATGAGCTCCCAAAGACCTCGCTTCCTAATACCGTCACCTTGCGGGTTAGTATTTAACATATGAATTTTGGGAGGACACATTCAGTCCATGGCACTATCCTAAGCAAATTAAATTTGTAATTATCACTTGATTATTGCTTGATTTGTAAGATAACTTGAAATTGTTATTAAAAGAATGGGAAGAATGAATTAGAAAAAAATTTCTCAAAATATTTTAAGTAAAAGTACAAAATTCATGTACGTGTGAAATATGTGAAAAATATGAGACTATATTAAAAAAGGCTGGAAGGAAGCATAAAATACAGTAATAGTTGTCTTTGAGTTAAAGAATTATGTATAGAGATTTTCTGTTAATTTTTAAAAAGTAATATATATCAAAATTTAACGCACGAATAGATTAATCATTCAGAACGTTCTGCAAGGTTTATTAAATAAAACATCAGTTCTCTTCAATCTTCCCCCCTCCCTTTTATTTTCTTGTTGTCTGGAGGTAATGACTTCAGTTGTTTTCCTTTTGATATTTACCTCTATATCTATGAATAGAATCTTTATATTTCAGCTTAAACACTGTCTATAGTCTTACCATGGAGGAATAAAAAAATCTGGCCAATTAATTAATTAAATTTTGTGAATGGCCACCCCTTCAGCTACTTATCAGTCCCCCCACTCCCAGCCCCAACGTAGTCATTTAAGATTTTTGGTTAGGCCAGCATTCACTGTTTATATTATTATGACCATGTAAACAAATATTTTTCACGGTTGAGCCATGACATGATACATGGTATCGTGATTATATTTCCTTTCTGGTTGTACTCTGTTTTTCTTGGAGTTGATCATTGTTCTCTGTTTTCATTCATTTCACTGTCTGTGTACTCTTCACTAAGTTATGCCTAATCCCTTCACCGTAAGTCTAAAGTTTCTCTCAATACTTTCAAACACATCATATGTTTTCTCTGTTTTGTCTTCTTGAAGAACTTCTCTCCTAGGACCTCTGTACTGACCTTAGGCCTGTGTGCAGATACCTCTTCATCCTCATCTGGGGGACTGCCTCTCTTCTTTCTTGAGGTGGACTTCTCTTTCCAGAAGTATATGTCTTCATTTTGGAGGAGCACATCTCTCAGCAGCTTCCTGAGAAAGTGCATGGGAGGCTTATTTTTGAAAGCTTGTATATATGAAAGTATTTTATTTACCTTTCCTACTTTATTGATAATTTGGCTGAGTGAACCTAGATTGGGACTGTGTTCCTCTTAGAAGTTCAAAGGCGTTTCTCTATTACTCTATAGCTTCCAGTGTTAATGTCAAATAAATCTAGTGCCTATCTAATTTCCTCTATTTTCCTCTTCATGCTTTTTTAATCTTCTTTTTGTTTCTAGTTTTCTGAAATTTCTCACTGATATGCCTTGAGTTTTTTTTTTTTAAATCTATTATGTTGAGCACATAGTGGGCCCTTTCAGTTTGAAAACTTTTATCCTTCAGTTTGGGGCATTGTTCTTGAATTATTAATAATAATTTTCTCCCCCTCCATTTTCTATACTTTCTTTTCTTTTTTAAAAAGTTTATTTATTTTTGGCTGCGGTGGGTCTTTGTTGCTGTGCGCGGGCTTTCTCTAGTTGTGGCGAGCGGGGGCTACTTTTCATTGTGGTGCTAGGCTTCCCATTGCGGTGGCTTCTCTTGTGGAGCACGGGCTCTAGGCACAAGGGCTTCCGTATTTGCGGCACATGGGCTTAGTTGCTCTGCGGCATGTGGGATCTTCCCGAATGCAGGAACCCGTGTCCCCTGCATTGGCAGGCGGATTCTTAACCACTGCGCCACCAGGGAAGCCCTCTATATTCTTTCTGAAACTTCCATTATTTGAATATTGGACCTCCTGGACTAATTTAACCTCTCTAATATTTTATATGTTTGACTTTTTGTTCTACTTTCTGGGAGATTGTCTTAACCTTTGAGTCTCAGTCCTTCTATTGAAAATTTCATTTCTGCTATCATAACGTTTAATTTCAAGAACACTTTTCTTGAAATTTCTCTGAATATTTTTTTTTTTATAGCACGATGTTCTTGTTCTGTGGATACAATATTATAGTCTCTGATTTCTCGGAGGATACTAAAGATTTATTTTATGCTTACATTTTTAAAAAAGAATTCTTTAGTGTTGTCTGTTTCTCCTGAGTTCCTTTGGTTTCTGGCTTTCCTCAGTGTTAGATGGTTCTTAGCAGTCCTCTCATATTGAAAACAGGGCCACCACAAAGCTGACTAGAAGCTCTGGGTAGGGAGGAAGAAGGGCTTGTGGCTGTGTTGGCTTGCCTTCTGGGTGATCTAATTCAGCTCTTTCTTGGGAGGAATCTTTGGCTGTCAGTATCTTTCGGTCTTTTCTGTTAGGTTGCTCAGATTCTCTGGAGAAGAACCTTCCTGTCTCCTGCCTCAAGAAGAGAAATTCCTAGTTGTTAGCATTTTCAGAGCTGAGTGGGGGAAGGGGCTTGGGGGCTTCACCTTTCAGTATATAGACTTAGTCCCTCATTTCTAATAGATATTTCTGTCCCCAACTCTGCCCTGTGTCCCTCAAAGCAGACAGAGTCCCTCCGGTTCGTCCTCTCCATTGTTCTACTGGGATGGGAGGGGGCAGCCCTAGCTGCATGGAGTGAGAGGGAAATCCAAGGTCACCTTCTTCCTAAACTGACTTACACCCACCATCCTGGTTTTAGCCCCTCTTCACTCTTCTTTCATTGGTATCTGTTCCTCTAATTCCTGAGCATGTCTGCAATTCTATGATGCAAATCTGTGTACATTTTGGTTTCTCCCTCTGCTAACCTAGGTTTCAGCTTTCTCCAGTCGAATAGGTCAGTTATCATTCATCCATCCACTGTCCAGCTTCCAAAATTTTGTTAATGTTCTGTTCTCTTTTGTTGCCTTTGTTTTGTTGGTTTATGCTTTAAAACAGCGCTTTACTCTCATTTTATAGGGTTTCAGATAGAGTGGGGATAAACGTATATATTCAAATTTCCATTTTTAATAAAAAGTCTGTATTTTTCTTTCTTTTACTACTGTGCAAAATTTCTAAAATATGATGTTTTAATTTTATGTGTTTTATATTTTTATCTTTTAAAAGTAATTTTATTTTCAATGTGTAATATGGATAATACATTCACATGACTTGAAATTCAAGATGTAAGAAGATACATGGTGCAAATCATCCCTGACCTCCAGTTCTCCTGCATGGAAATACTAGTATAAATGTTCTTGAGTACGCTTCCAGAAATACTGTTTATGTATATGAACAATTGGCAATATTTTTATATATTATATTCCTCTTCAAAAGTACAAAATTAATGCTTTTTTTTTTTTTGGCCAGGGACATGAAAATAATACAAAGTTTGACAATGAAGGAGGTTCTTAAGAATGTATTAGACACCTCTCTGCCTCCCCTCTGATTCCAGCCACTGCCGTGCTGACCAGCTCTGAGTGGGCATCAGCCAGCCTCACTCGGGTGCATCCCAACAGTGCCTCACCCCAGGCCTGTGCAGTGAGCACCTCTTGCTTCCTGTCCGGGGTTTTGCTGACACCTGCAGGTGGGAAATCTTAGGAAATCCTGTAGGTGCTTGTAAGTGTCCATGTGCAGGTACAGGAAGCCTTTGGGGGCAAACCTTGACCAGGAAGGATGAGCGCTGATGGCTAACAACTTCCTTCTCTCATCTCCCAGCCTGGTTCTCACATGCTCTTCATAAGGCTTCTTAGACGTTTGCACAGGGTCACGGAGAACAGTGGTCCAAGCTGAGGCCAACTAGGAGCTCATCGTTGGAGTGGCTTCCCCTCCTGTCCTTAGCTGCCCTCTCCTGCGTTCTGCAACCTGGGATCACCTCCTAATTCAACTGCTTACACTTAAGCTTTTGTTTTAAGTTCTGCTTTCAGAATAACCCAGGCTAAGACAAATTAAAAACTCTTTATGATGCTACTTTCTAAAATTTTAAAGTGTTTTACTTTATTTATTATTATTATTTATTTTTGGCTGCTTTGGGTCTTTGTTACTGTGCGTGGGCTTTCTCTAGTTGCGGTGAGCAGGGGCTACTCTTCGTTGCGGTGCGTGGTCTTCTCATTGCAGTGGCTTCTCTTGCTGTGGAGCATGGGCTGTAGGCACGCGGGCTCAATAGTTGTGGCTCGCGGGCTGTAGAGCGCAGGCTCAGTAGTTGTGGTGCACGGGCTTTGTTGCTCCGAGGCATGTGGGATCTTCCCAGACCAGGGATTGAACCCGTGTCCCCCTGCATTGGCAGGCGGATTCTTAACCCCTGCGCCACCAGGGGAGTCCCTATGATGCTACTTTTTATGAGGCACTTTAAATAGAAACCAGTACAAAACTACCGTGAGAAAAAACTTTGGCATGAGAAGCCTGGGGTTCTTTCTCCTATCAGGGAGGCCTGTGCTAGTACATGTGCAACCACACTGGTCACAAGTTATCCCAGAGTAACTTCCAACAGTTTTTAAAAATAGGTAATATATGTCCATTAGACAAAGTCTAAAAGTACAAAAGTAAATTTAGGGAAAACAAAGTCTCCCTCCTTTCCCCTGTCTCCTTGCCCTCCCAGTTGCCCTTGTTAGAGTGCACAACTGCCTCCAGTTTGTTACGTGCCCTCTCAGAGAGATGTTCTAGGCACATGGACGCATGTACATTCACTTGTCAAGTATTTATTGATTGAATGAATAAATATGTATATGTGAATATGTTATTTTCTTTGTACAGAAATGGTTGCATACTCTATTCTGAAGCTTTTTTCACTGAGAAATACCATCTGCGTCATTTTGATTACTAACAGCTGAGAGGCAGAGTTCTCTAATGCTAACAGTGGTGACAGTCAAATAATTACAGCCTCAGGAAACCTCTATCTTTCCAATACTTATCTTGCTGAGGGGGCTGAGATGGGAAGAGAGACTACCAAGGAAACAGGAGAATAATTTGAGGATATTGGATCTCAGGTAGGGATCAGATCCCAACTTCCTTTAATTAGGTGCACTTAATGGGACCCCTCCAGCCCCTTGATCAGTCCATTCTGTAGGATTCACCTTAGATGGGACCTAAACCCCAAGCCCTGCAAACCTTCTCATCCACCCACCCAGGGAGCATTTGGGTATGGGCAATATTTCTCTCTCCTTTCTTTCATCCTCTTTAATCTGTGTTGCCACTCTTCCAGTAAGGACATTTGTAAGTCGAAAATTGGAATTTCATTAATAGCCAAGACATGGAAGCAACCTAAATGTCCATCGACAGAGGAATGGATAAAGAAGTTGTGGTACATATATTTAATGGAATATTACTCAGCCATTAAAAAGAATGAAATAATGCTATTTGCAGCAACATGGGTGGACCTAGAGATTATCATACTGAGTGAAGTAAGTCAAAGAGAAATATAGTATGATATCGCGTTTATGAAGAATCTAAAAAAATGATACACATGAACTTATTTACAAAGCAGAAACAGATTCACAGAATTAGAGAATGAACTTATGATTACAGGGGTGGGCTGGGGAGGGATAGTTACGGAGTTTGGGATTGACATGTACATACTGCTATGTTTAAAATAAATAACCAACAAGGACCTACTGTATAAAAAAATGGAAAGGGAATAAGAGAATGATCTAGATGAGATGAGATTGGCTATGTGTTGATAATTCTTGAAGCTAATTAATGGATTCATGGGGATTTACTATACTAATGCTTCCAAAAAAAAAAAAGAAAATTGGAATTTTGGACCTGTATAAATAGTTGCCTTAGAATTTTGATGCATTGACTAAGCAAGGAGAATCCAACTGACTCTTCCACTTCCTAGAACTTACAGAAACTTTAAAGGTCATTTGGACTCCCAAGTAAGGCAGCTCCCTCATATGCGTCCTGTTGATTTAGCAGCAAATCTAAGACTTGCATTTGGGTTCTACTAAATTGCAGGAAAGGAAGAGATAGAAATAAGGCCAGGTGATTTCTTTTTTAAGAAATGGGACAAAGGAAATGTATTAACCTTTCTTTTAAGATTTTGGTATTAAATAATGTCCCACTGGTCTTTGAGTAAAGATGCCTCCTGTGCTATTACTACTGCCTTAGCTCCCTCTTTTTTTTTTTTGTGGTACGCGGGTCCCTCACTGCAGTGGCCTCTCCCGTTGCGGAGCACAGGCTCCGGATGCACAGGCCCAGAGGCCATGGCTCACGGGCCTAGCCGCTCCGCGGCATGTGAGATCTTCCTGGACCGGGGCATGAACCTGTGTCCGCTGCATCGGCAGGCGGACTCTCAACCACTGCGCCACCAGGGAAGCCCTGCCTTAGCTCCCTCCTAATTAAAGTTCACTGTGCCCATTTCACCCCATCTTTAGAAATTAATTCCTGTAGTAAGCTGAAATAAAAGATATAACATTTTATTACTACTATTGTAATAAAAATAACTAACATTTATATGGTGCTTTACAGCTTATAAAATGAATGTGAATGGTTTCATTCAGTCCTTATATCCACCTTGTATGGCATGGCAGGTTGTATTTTCTGAAGATGGAGAAACTATATTTCATCCCTCATGCTCTTATAATTCATTGTTGACATGAGTCAACATGAGTCACTGGGGTAGAGCTTTGTAACTACATCTACCTGTAGCATATGTGGAAGTGACATGATATGACTTCCAAGGGCAGATCGTAAAAGGTAATGTTAAGAACACTGAGATTCAGAGGCTGCCTGAAAGTCTCATCAAGGGGCAGAGTTGGGTCACATACTCATGTCTTTGGCTTTAACTCCCATGATACTTGTTCTTCTCTCTGCTGTAGGTTAAGGCACAGTCACACACACAATTCATATTTTCTCCCTTGATTTTAAATCAATTCAGGGGTGGGTGTGGGAGCGACTTCTTTCCTTCTAGAGCCCTAGGATTCTTGTCCACCCCATACCTCTACCTGCACCATAGCTGGCACAGCCACTGTTGCTCTGCTCTGTGACCCTTCATCTCTCAGGGTTTGATTCTTACAATATTTTCTTTGGCTCCCCCATGTCTCTGGCTTTAATCAAGCTTCAGAAGTCATGTGGTGACACTACTTTAAGGCTCTCATGGGGAAGGATCTTCCTGAAGGGGAGAGGAACATTTTGCTGTATTATGTGGGCTGCTCATTTAGACCCATGATAGTCTGGCACCTGTGTCTTAGTGAAACAATTCAGTGAGCTTGTAAATGGGCAGAAAGCCAGTCTAGCAGATGGTCATGAGAGAAGGGACCATGTACTGTGTGATCATCAAGTGTGCTTGCCCAGGGCAGGAGTCCCTGCCAGAAAGGACCAAATGCCTGCCCTTAGAACTGAAGTCTTATTTTTATAAGAATGCCTGAAATAGAAAAAAGGTGCCTGGAAAAAAATTAACAAGAACTACAATTTTTTTTTTTTTTAAATTTGAGCTGGGAACGTGGAAGAGAGGTGAGCTACAGTAAAAGAGATCTTTTGGGAGTTGAAGTGCTTGGTCATAAGATACTCGCTGTGGAGCTCTCTTTCCTGGGTTGACAAGAGCTCGCCATGAAACAAGAGAGTGTGGATATTCACTGCACATGCACAGAAGTTGTATCCCAGGTCCATAGCTTTACCAATGGGATGATTCTGGAAACACCTGAGGCAAGAGTAGGCCAATGTCTGTGGCTCACCTGTCTGCAAACAGGAGTTGTAGTGGATTATCAGGCAGTTATGCTGGGAGGCTCATTGAGACCCTGGAGGTAAAACGCCCACTGCCAGAGCCCCCTTCCCTTTCCTCTGTTCTTTAGCAGTCCAGAAGCCCCCTAGTTCAGATCTGCTTAACCCTCTTCTTTCTAGAAAGCTGAGCCCCCTCAACAGTTTTGAATGTCAAACACCCATGACACCATAGACACTACCAATGGATTTTTCTTTTGGAAAAGTGTTTAACCCCATTTAATCTGCACTTCAGTAGGTATTCATTTATTCATTCCCTTTTCCAGAAATTATTTATGTATCTTCTCTTATATAATAAGATAATATGCTTCGTGGTGGTGGAGATATAAAGAGATGTAAAATCCATTTTTAGACTTCAAAGACTCTTCTATTTAGGAAGGAAGTAAAATTGTATTGAGGTATATATGAAGCAGGATGTGAAAGGGCTATAAGAAAGTTAGAACAAAATACAAGGGATAGTAAGAGGAGAAAAAGAGGAACAGGTCACTTGCCCTGTATTAGTTTCAGCCATGCCTGTAGGAATAGACAGTGTTTACAATAGACAGTGGCTGTTAATTGCGATTTCTCCTTATAAAATACATGGGCATTGAATATTTAGAAAACATAGGTAATCAAATGGAATGAAATAAAAAATTTCCTTTAACTTTATCATCCATAGACAAACACTCTGCCTGTTTTGATACATGTATTTTAGTCACTTGTGCGTGCATGCACACAAACACATACACACACACACACAAAATAGGATCATATTAGGTATTCTGTTTTGCATTTTTCCCCCAATTGTGTCCACCTTTCTAGGATATTAAACATTTTACAACACAATTTAAGTGGTTGCCTAGTATTCCATTGTATAGACGTACATCTAACGAATCTTCTGTTTTAGGGCTTTTAGCATGTCATCCTGTATTCCCTATTTTAAACATGCTGAGTAAATGTACTGGTAGCTGTATCTTTGTGCATATCCATGATGACCTGAGGATAAATTCTGGGAAGAGGAAATTTTTGGACAAAGCAAATCTACATTTTCAAGGCTTTAGATACTTCTGCCAGATTGCCATCAAGAGAGGCCACCTTTAGTTGCACAGAAGTCTGATGTCCCTACATTTTCAACAACACTAGAAATTTACCACAAACTCTGAACATTTAGTAGGTGAAAGATGCATTATCACTTCTTTTCTTTTTTTAAAAAAATTAATTAATTTTTGGCTGTGTTGGGTCTTCATTGCTGCGCATGGGCTTCCTCTAGTTGTGGTGAGCGGGGGCTACTCTTCGTTGCGGTGCGCGGGCTTCTCATTGTGGTGGCTTCTCTTGTTGTGGAGCACGGGCTCTAGGCGTGCAGGCTTTAGTAGTTGTGGCACTCGGGCTCAGTAGTTGTGGCTTGCGGGCTCTAGAGTGCAGGCTCAGTAGTTGTGGCGCACGGGCTTAGTTGCTCTGTGGCATTTTGGATCTTCCTGGACCAGGGCTTGAACCCGTGTCCCCTGCATTGGCAGGCGGATTCATAACCACTGAACCACCAGGGGAGTCCCATCACTTCTTGTCTAATTTACATTTCTTTAATTACTAAGAAGATTGGGTACGATTTACGATAGGTTTTTGTAAAATTGACATAGTTGCACTTAGAAACAGAATCAGGGTTTACGAGGCATCACTAAAAATGCATTGCATTAAAAATAAGCTGGGGCAGACTATTTCATTTAACTTTGTTAGAGTTAGTAGACAAATTGGTCAGAAAAAATATGGCAGGTATAGTCTAATTGTTTTCTAGCCTGGCACTTGACATTAATATATCTTTAAAAAAGTCTTGCTATCGAAAATAGAGAAATATGGGTTGCAGGACATTTTCATTTATTGGACTTTTACGTGCCTGGATGACTACCTGTCCACTAAAGGGAGGTCTCCAGGGGCAAGCCTCAGGACTCTGTCCTCAGACCCATCTTTTCAGTAGTTCTGTCATTGCCATGACGAAGTCACGCTGATTAAAGTCAGAGATGATGTAAAACTGGCATAACAAAATCAGAATCCAAAATAAAAAAGCGTGACAGAGAAAAAAAAATCCTTAGCACCAATTGCGCTTAGAGGATGGGAGTTGAGTATTGTGGTTTGGTAGCAGCATGTATTTCTAAGAAGTAGGCATTTTAGTGAAATCAGTATGTTTTGAATCTGCAGGGTGAGGTAGCTGGGAAAAAAGTGAAAGTAGCAGAAGACCGCATTAATAGAAATAGGAATACACTTACTTTTAGCAAGTGGGAAGAGAGAGCACCTTACCATATGGCCCTGGCCAGACCCCATTTGGGAGAATGTCTTATATTCCAGTTTCCACATTTTCAGAAGGCTGTGTGTCCCTCTCTCCTTTCCAAATCTCAGAAGCTTCCATGCAGTCATTCTGTGTGTTTGGGCCCATAATTCAATGCCCTTAATGGGAAAACCTAAAGGAAACCACAGATAGACTTTAGAATTTTGTTATACATTTCAAGGTTTCAAGGCCCATCTTATTTGTTAAATAGGATATGTACATGATGATTATTTTGTGTATCTTTTAATTTCTGCTACTTCCAGGGATCTAGAGATTTTTTCTAAAAGAAGAATTCTCTCTCAATGTTTATATATGTTCATATAAATATCAAAATGGTAACATTGTTTCTGTGGGGCATAGGGACAAAGAACAAGGAAGATGATTAACTTTTACTTTATACATCTTTGCTTACAATGTGCATGTATTTTCTTCTTGGAAAAAAAAAAGATTGATGAATTACTTTTTTGAAAAAATCACAAAATTATAAAAGTTGGAAATACAGTAAAAATAACTTTTTAAAAAAAGTCCTGAACCATTTGAGAATAAGTTGCCAAACTGATGACCCATCATTTCTGAATACTTTAGTGTGTATTTTCTATAAATAAGGGCATTTCCCCACATAACCACTATACAACCATCAATATCATAAAATTAACATCGATAGATAACAACATTGAATGTTCACACAATATTCAAGTTTTAGCAATTGCCCCAATAATGTCTTTTATAGCAAAAACCTTTGGTTCAGAATCACATGTTGCATTTAGTGTCGTATCTTTAGTCTTCTTCAGTTTGTAATAGTTTTTCAGTCTTTCCTTTCATGACCTGAAACTTTTGAGGATTATAGGACAGTTATTTTGTAGAAGGTCCCTCAATTTGGATTTGTCTGATGTTTCCTCATAATTAGATTCAAGTTGTGCATCTTTGGCAGGAATATCAAAGATACTCTTTGAAGAACGGTGACAGTGTTCTTCCTACTGCATATTATTGAGCGACACACAATTTTGATTATCACTGGTGATATGCTCTTTAAAAATTCTTTTTTAATTGAATTATAGTTGATTTACAGTATTGTGTTAGTTTCTGGTGTACAGCAAAGTGATTCAGTTATATGTATATATATATATATATACATTCTTTTTCATATTCTTTTCCATTATGGTTTATTATACGACATTGAATATAGTTCCCTGTACTATACAGTAGGACTTTGTTGTTTATCTATTTTATATATAGTAGTTTGTATCTGCTGACCCCAAACTCCTAATTTATCCCTCCCCTACTCCTTTTCCCCTTTGGTAACCATAAATTTGTTTTCTGTGTCTGTGAGTCTGTTTCTGTTTTGTAAATAAGTTCATTTGTATCATATTTTAGATTCGTCATAAAAGTCATATCATATGATGGTTGTCTTTCTCTGGCTTACTTTACTTAGTGTGATAATCTCTAAGTCCATCCATGTGGCTTCAAATGGCATTATTTCATTCTTTTTTTTATGGCTGAGTTGTATTTCATTTTGTATATATACCACATCTTCTTTATCCATTCATCTGTCTGTTGACATTTATGTTGCTTCCATGTCTTGACTATTGTAAATAGTGCTGCTATGAACATTGGGGTGCATGTATCTTTTCGAATTAGAATTTTCTCCAGATATATGCCCAGGAGTGGGATTGCTGGATCATATGGCAACTCTATTTTTAGTTTAGTTTTTTTTTTTTTTTTTGCGGTACGCGGGCCTCTCACTGTTGTGGCCTCTCCCATTGCGGAGCACAGGCTCTGGACGCGCAGGCCCAGCGGCCATGGCTCACGGGCCCAGACGCTCCGCGGCATGTGGGATCCTCCCGGACCGGGGCACGAACCTGTGTCCCCTGCATCGGCAGGCAGACTCTCAACCACTGCGCCACCAGGGAAGCCCCTATTTTTAGTTTTTTAAGGAACCTCCACACTGTTTTCCACAGCGGCTGCACCAATTTACATTTCCACCAACAGGGTAGGAGGGTTCCCTTTTCTCCACACCCTCTCCAGCATTTGTTATTTGTAGATTTTTAATGATGGCCATTCTGACTGGTGTGATGTGATACCTATTGTAGTTTTGATTTCTGTTTCTCTAATAATTAATGGTATTGAGTGTCTTTTCATGTGTGTATTGGCCATCTGTAGGTCTTCTTTGGATAAATGTCTATTTAGGTCTTCTGACCATATATTTTTTTTTTTTTTCTGACCATATTTTGATTGGGTTATTTGTTTTTTTTTGTTATTGAGTTGTTTGTATATTTTGGAAATTAAGGCCTTGTTGGTCACATTGTTGGCAAATATTTTCTCCCAGTCTGTAGGTTGTCTTTTCGTTTTGTTTATGGTTTCCTTTGCTGTCCAACAGTGACATTCTCTTTGATCACTCAGTGATGGTGGTGTTTGCCAGGCTTATCCATTATAAAGTTACTCTTGTCCCCTCTGTGATTAATAAATACTTGTATGGAGGTACTTTGAACCAAAGTAAATATCCTGTTCTTCTTCAGACTTCCAACTTATTCATTCATTTATTTAAATATGTAGGAACTTTTGATGTCTTATTATTTAGAAGGCTAAAATCCCATACTATCATGATTTATTTTAATGTTCAAATTATCTCTAATTTGGCCAGAGAGAACCCCTTCAGGGTCGTTTCTCTGGTCTGCTGACATTTGAATACAATATTTCAAATGTGTAGACAATGCAGGAAGGGATTGAGGCTGGAGATTGTGGCCTCCTGAGTGACTAGATTGGAGCTCATTATGCAAATGTGCCACTTCTTTAGGGATTCAAGTTTTAGAGCAGTGTTTCTCATGGATCACTTGTGTTAGAATGGCCTTAAATGGTTCTTAAAAATGGAGCCTCTGTTACATCTAAGACCTCTGATTAGGAATCTCAAGGGTAGAAGCAGGGACTTGAAATGAAAATTTTAAACAGTTTTCTCAGGGCTGTCAAAAACATTCTCAAGTTTGAGACACTAAGAAAGGCAAACAGCACAGCCAACTTGCGTAGAGTATTTTTTTCTTTATAATCTTGCTCTTTTGCATACTATTTTTCTTATGTTTTGGTTATGTGTTTTTTATTCACAAAGAGATCTAATTTTGATGATAACAAAGAGTCTACCCTCTGAGTCTGGTACCAAATTTGAAGAGCTAACTTGTAAACATTTGGCTATTCGACCCACACTGCCATCTAGTGACAATTCTTTCAATTACAGCTAGCTGCAGCACAAGTATTTGAATTTAGGGGAGTTTATGGCTAGGTAATTCGTCTTATTCAAATGAATCTGCTTGCTGAATAGATGCTGTTTTAAGTGTAAAATCCTTTCCATTCACATTTATTAGTCTCACTGTCAGTGGACCATGGCATTATATTACAAGGTTGCTTAGTAGGTATTTAGAGTTTTTTGATTTTCCCCCTTTATGTATGTTGTATCTGTCTGTTAGGCCATTCTGGTGGTGATTGGTTATGATTTGCTTAGAACATCTTGAATATGAATCCTAGGTGCTTTCTAAAAATTTTATCTTTAGTAAGTGTAATGAGTTTTCACTGAAATCAAATAACTTATGAGAATAAATCTTTAGATACTTTTTATTAATTTAAGAGGGAAAATATGACATTAGGAAAAATTTGAGGGACTACCTACTAGATTTTAATAAAATTGAAACATATGAATTAATATTAACCTTTATACGTTTTACAATAAACTTAGAATAGTTTTTATAAAATTGTCTATACTCTTGCAATATTAATATCGGTCTTAAAAATTTCTAAGGTATGTTAGTGGTAAATTAAGGGGGTATTGAAATATTACAGACCCATAAACTTAATATTATCTTGTGGTTATATAGGTGAAAATACCTATGGTTATTATTTAAGATTT
The DNA here is from genome assembly GCF_005190385.1 of Monodon monoceros. Lineage (NCBI taxonomy): Eukaryota > Metazoa > Chordata > Mammalia > Artiodactyla > Monodontidae > Monodon > Monodon monoceros. Next base: position 31,144,013 of record NW_021703771.1, read on the forward strand.
ATTAAAATATTCACAGGTGTGGTTACATAGTCATATTTATCTATCTTAGTTATCCTATCACTTTCATATAAAGTATTTCTAATGAAATCTCAAGTGTATTTCTTTACTCATATAATTGCATTTTCAGATATTTACTAACAAAACTGTTTAAGTTTTGGATGATAAAATATGCAATCTTTTTTTAAATAAAATTGTTGGACCTAGAATAGATTTTTAAAAATAAATTTTATTTATTTATTTTTGTCTGCGTTGGGTCTTCGTTGCTGTGCGTGGGCTTTTCTCTTGTTGCAGCAGGTGGGAGCTACTCTTCGTTGCAGTGCGCGGGCTTCTCACTGTAGTGGCTTCTCTTGTTGCAGAGCACCGGCTCTAGGCAAGCAGGCTTCGGTAGTTGTGGCTCACGGGCTCTACAGCGCAGGCTCAGCAGTTGTGGCGCATGGGCTTAGTTGCGGCATGTGGGATCTTCCCGGACCAGGGCTCGAACCCGTGTCCCTTGCATTGGCAGGTGGATTCTTAACCACTGTGCCACCAGGGAAGTCCCTAGAAGAGAATATTTTAATGATGGCTTCTATTATTAAGATTTGGCCATTAATTAGTCTAATATTAGAAAAAAAGTTTTGAACAACAAAAAGACAAGGGTAAAGAATTTCAACAGGAATAATGAGATGAATGTTTATTACTTCTTTATTTTCATTTTTAAAGAATTTTTAAAATTCATTTATTTGGCTGCACTGGGTGTTAGTTGCGGCATGAGGGACCTTCGTTGCGGCACCTGGAATCTTTCGTGGCGGTGCGCGGGTTTCTCTCTAGTTGTGTCGCGCGAGCTCCAGAGCACGAGGGCTTAGTTGCCCCATGGCATGTGGGATCTTAGTTCCCTGACCAGGGATCGAACCCTCATCCCCGCAACTCGCAATGGAAGGCGGATTCTTAACCACTGGACCACCAGGGAAGTCCCTTTATTTTCTTGTAATAACTGAAATTCCTAAACTTTATTTTTATTGTTTCTTTTGATTTTAATAGTAACATAAGCTCATGACTTTGTATTGTTCACTGCTATATCCCTGGCACCTAGAAAATTACTCGGCACATTGTAGGTGCTTAATAAATATTGGTTGAATGAATGAATGAATCACAAATGTTCAAGCAGTATGGAGTAGAACTCTTTAATTTAATCCCATAGAGATAATCACTGGTAACAATGTGTTGTATATTCCTCTAGATTTTTAATGCATACATTTACCTGTACATGATTTTTTGAAAAGAGACTACACTCCATGTACTTTGTGCAACGTTATCTTTCACTTAACAGTATATCTGTGCCCGTACATTTGGTTTGTTATCAATGTTTTTCTTTGCAAATATGGACTATGGTGCAACAAACATCTGTGTATATGTATCTGTGTATACAAACATCTGTGTATATGTGTGTGTGTATGCATGTATGCAATTGTTCAGCTCAGGGATATATTCATGGAAGTGGAATTGCTGAATAAAAAAGAATGACCATTAAAATAACCAATATTACTAAATTCCCCTCCAAAATTTTGTAACAATATGGCAGTCTTTTTCCCCCAACACTTTTGCCAATAATGAGTAGGAATTTATCTTAACTGAAATAGAACTAAATGGAATAATTATTACTTAATCTGATGAATGACATCTCAACTCTGAACATTCCATGTTAAGAAAAACATTTCTGATGGCAAGATGCTTGGCTTCCTTTATAGGGGTTTATTTTCTATGGTGGACTAGCTAGTAAATTTGTATTTATATAAAGTTTTACATTATCAAATAGTTTTTGATTGTTTGAGCTTTAACTGATGTAAGTTTAAAAGCTCCACAATATAAAATAATAATTCACAGGGCTCACATAGTTTTAAAGATTACAGTAATTAATTTTGCACATCAGTTTTGCAAACTCAGACTCTCAGCATAAATGTTATTTTGCAGATGACATTTATTTAATCCTTAGATTATGTAATTTTGAGGAAGAAAATTTTGCATTTTTATAAAAATAGGTTAATTATTAAGAAGAAAGATATCAGTCCTACTTTGCAATATTAGTAAAAATCAGTAACATTGGTAACATTTATACTTATTATTCCTATTTCCTGTTTTCTAAAATATTGAGCAAGTAACACTAAACTGGAAGAAAAAGGTACAGATAGAACTAGACATCTTTGGTGTGCTTATTTTCCTGGCCTTGCAGTTCCGTGAGAAGGGCGACTGGAACATTTGCATCTTGAATTGCATAATGAGACCAACGCAAAATGATTGCAGCTCATGTAAAAGACAGGGTGGCATGTTTTCAGTTTTAATGGGGACACATAGAAAAGTTCCAATTCTTCCTGACATTTCTTATAGCCAATAAACGTGGTCTAGGTTGGAGTGTCTATTATGAAAATAAGAGGGGAGCAAATCAATTATATTTCAATGACTGAATAGCCAGGGGTCCTCATTAAAATGATGAGAAAGATTGCAGTGTTGCTTTCCTCCGTGTAGCCGGTGATTAAGTTGTGTAAGAATGACATGGCCTTTTGGGGCACAAGCCAGAATGTGCCTTAGTGTTTGGAGCCAGAAATTGCCGACCCCTCCCAGAGTGAAATGTGCACCACCTTGAAAAAGAAAATTACTTTTTCTCTTATTGGATGATGGACTTTGGAACGATGTTTGTGAAACTTGTTAAGGTTATTGTAGAAAACTAATTTGTGTTTTTCTGTAAGAAAAATACCCTTTAATACAGTAATGATAAGGATACTTTATGTTTCCTTCGGTCAATCAGATCTAGTTTATTGGAGCAATGTTTATAATGCAAGTAAATGAATGTGTTTAAGAATATTTAGTTTATGAATCCACTGCTATTCTTTTCCTTTTATTGTTATTTTATTGTTTTTGGGCCACACAGCTTGCGAGATCTTAGATCCCCGACCAGGGATTGAACCCAGGCCCACGGCAGTGAAAGCGCTGAGTCCTAACCACTGGACTGTCAGGGAATTCCTATTCTTTTCCTTTTAAAATTGTTACTTTTTTTTTTTTTGGGGGGGGGGTAGGTATTAAATACTCCAGGGAAAATTGCTATCTCTGTTTCTCCTTCCCACTTGCATGCAGAGACAATATAGCTTAATACAACAACATAACTTAAGAAGAACAAAGCCATTGCTTTAGAGAACAGACCCTTGCTTGGTTTTTATATTTTTTAACATTCGAATTTAACAGCTTCAGATTCTAAGACAGGTCTCAGAAATCAAGATACCAATGTAATCAAACTCCTCAAACACATGTGTTGCGTACATGTTAAGATACGTAAGCCCCCAAACCTTTATTTAATTCAGCTTCTAACATTGTGTATTTTTTAAAAAAATTAGAGATGATCTACAAAATTTGCAACGACTCAACCTCATGAAATAAAGTGATTGTGTTTTTAATTCCTCAATAGCAACAAAATGAACAATGATTGCATTTTCTAATATTATCTGACTTTTCTCAATCAATGAATTGTGTTTTAATCTATTACCTATGGTTTGCATATCATCCGAAAAAAGAAAGGTGTCAGTATTAGAAACATAAAGAGCACTAAGACATGTTAAAACTACATCAACCTCACTTGGGTGTTTCAAATAAGTGAAAAAAAATTCTGTCTACAGTCAAAGTAGATAAACAATGAGCTTAAGATCTTTTTGTGTACATGAGTGCATAGACTTTCTCTGTCTCTCTCTCTCTCTCTCTTTTTCTGCTAACTTGACTGGTGAACCCAGTAAAAATGGTAAAACCCACTTATTAATCTAGATGTGGCAAAAAAAAAAAGAACTGTCGCTGAATTTTATTCTCAATTAGGTTTCAAAGTATCATTTCTCATTAAAATTACCTAAGATAGATGTTCAATATTTAATATTATATTATGAACGTCTTCATTACTTATGGTGGTGTTGGGGGAGTTATAAATTTCAACTGATTTAAGTTTGGGGATTGCTTTTCCTGGTTCAAGTCGGGATTCTTTTATATTGTACTGTTATAATTTCACTTCTATTAAATAACCACGCTGCAAAGTTGACTGCACTATCAGGCACGTTTCAAAATAACAGAAAAGCAGGGTTATCATGATGGTTTTTTTTTTTTTTTTGGTGGCTATTCTCACGTGCAGTTCACTGTGAAAGAAAGAACACAATGGATTGCAGCCTGGATTGAAGGAACCCAATTATGCGCCTCTCAAATACACCACAGAATTTAGCAGTGCACAGATTTTATAATATTACTCTGTTGTGTAGTTTTCATCAAATTTATGCCTTGACCAAATAAAATTTGAAAAGTGTCTGTATCTCTTTTGTATTCAAAGGCAATAAAATATTTATGTAAAGCATTAAAATAGGTTCCTTTACTGAGAGAAATGGCATAGAATCAAGTAAATTGTTATAGAATCACTGCCACAAAAGTGCTGGTTTAAGGGTAGCAAGGACAGATGCAAAATCTGTGTTTCCCCAAACCACCCACAGTGTGTATTATACACATACACACCGTGGTGGATACAGCCATATCTAAAACAGGTCCAGCCTCCTCTGGTGCGGTTCTCAAGCTGTGTCTCACAAGGGGAACGGTGGGGTAGCGGGGGAGGGATAAATTATGAGTTTGGGATTAACATATACACACTATGATATATAAAATAGATAATCAACGAGGATCTACTGTTTAGCACAGGGAACTCTACTCAGTACTCTCTAATAACCTATAAGGGAAAGGAATCTAAAAAAGAATAGATATATGTATAACTTTGCTGTACACCTGAAACTAACACAACATTGTAAATCAACTATACTCCAATATAAAATAAAAATTAAAAACATAAAATAGGACTGAAAGAAACCCACAAAAACTCCACAAATTTTGATTAACATATGAATGTATTGTTCAACAACTGAGTTCATGTGTGACACTGTCCTGTGATATATGTAAGGAAGGAGCATTGAATTGAAACAGGATATAGCGTGGTATGCAACTTGCTGTAAGGGTAAGAAGCATCGTTCAGGGTCAGGCCAGTGCCGTGTTCATCAGGACACGTGAGAACCTTGCCTTGTGAAGATATGATAGAGGCTCAGAGCAGTAGGTATCTCCACCACAAAACAACAGCATCCAAAAAGAATAAAGTAATACAGTGCAATAACTGTGAATGCGTGTTTGGACACTATAGATAGTATGTTGCATTAGTGATGGTTTGTAATCACTACTGTCTTGTTTTCCTGCTCTTTGAGTCAGCCTTGCTCTGTGCTGCATATCATTTTCAAGTATTAGAAACCATTTTGATGGGAGGTGTTCTTTTTTTTTTTTTTTTGGCAGTACGCGGGCCTCTCACTGTTGTGGCCTCTCCCGTTGCGGAGCACAGGCTCCGGACGCGCAGGCTCAGCGGCCATGGCTCACGGGCCCAGCCGCTCCGCGGCATGTGGGATCTTCCCGGACCGGGGCACGAACCAGCGTCCCCTGCATCGGCAGGCGGACTCTCAACCACTGCGCCACCAGGGAAGCCCGGGAGGTGTTCTTTATAATGATACAGATAATCCCTGACTGACGATGGTTTGACTTAACGATTTTTCGACTTTATGATGGTGTGAAAGCGTGCATTCAGTGGAAACCATGCTTCGAATTTTGAATTTTGATCTTTTCCTAGGCCAGTGATATGCACTGAGATACTCTCTTGTGATGCTGGGCAGCAGCAGCGAGCCTCAGCTCCCGGTCAGCCATGTGATCACTGGGAGGGGGCTGGGGGAGGAGGTGGGGAGGGGAGGTAAACAACGATACACTTACAACAAGTTTGCTCCCATGGGGGTAAACAGTGGGTACACTTACAACAATTCTGTTCCCATACAACCATTCTGTTTTTCACCTTCAGTGCAGTATTCAGTAAATTCCATGAGATATTCAACACTTTAATATAAAATGGACTTTGTCTTAGCTGATTTGGCCCAACTGTAGGATAATGTGTGTGTTCTGGCACATTTAAGGTAGGCAAGGCTAAGCTATGATGTTCAGTAGGTAAGCGGACTTAAATGCATTTTCAAACTATGATATTTTCAATTTACAACTGGTTTCTCCAGATGTAACCCCATTGTAAGTTGAGGGAGATCTGTATAGTCAAATAAGTCTTGGAAACAAGTAAGTTGAACATGTTTCTTGATTGCAGGATTTCCTAACTTTTTAAGTATTCCAACATGCCTTTTGATTATGGGTAAGGGGTTTCGATTTTCTGAAATTATTTAGGCCTAGACTCCTTTTAGGAACAAGTGGTTTTTCGTACACAGTTGGGGAACTGATTAGAAAAGACTGAAGTCTCTGCTCTTCTCTCCCTCCCTCCCACTCAACAAACAGCACTGGTTGTGGGGGAAACTAACATTCTCCCGGTATTCAATACTTAACAGTGGTTCTCAACCCTGGCTTCACGGTAGAATCACTTGGGAAGATTAAAAAAAATTTTTTTTTATTGTAGAAAACACATATAAAATTTTACCATCTTAACCATTTTTAAGTGTACAGTTTAGCTGTGTTCACTATGTTTACATTGCTGTGAAACAGATCTCAGGAACTTTTCATCTTGCAAAACGGAAACTCTATGCCTGTTAAATTACAACCACCCTTCCCACTCCCCTCAGCTCCTGTTATCTAGAAAGATTTTTAAAACAGATCCCAAGAGCCTCCCACCCCAGAGATTCAGATTTAAGTGGTGTGGGCATAAACATTTTAAAAGCTCTCCAGGTAATTCTATCGTGCTGCTAGATTTGAGAACCATTGACTATCATGTTTTTTAGGTGTTTATTTCATTTAACCCAAATACACTCGTGTTAAGAGCTGGAGTGCTGGAGTTAGAGCAATGAGTAAGTCACAGTCATTGCTGTCTGGGATACAGTCCACCGCGGAGACAGGAAGGTAGTTGGTGACAATCTGGTGCTAAGTGCCATGGTGGACAGTGAATAGGGACCCCAAGTAGTATCCAGGAAGGACTGCCCATCCAAAACAATTTCTCATTGTGCTAGTATTTACAATAACCTGATGCTGAATATGGGCAGAGCCTAGGGAAGGAACTTAATATACCAGGGTCACTGCACAATTTAAATTTTGAGATGAAGGAAGACTATACTTATATTATCTCAGTTTTAGACACAGCATTTTCTACCTCTGATACTTATTGTAGGCTTTCTAATATGTGGTAATTTAGTGCTTTTTCTAATTTGAAAACACTTCCTAAATTTTTTTTAGTATTTTTAATGCATTATTTTAACATATACACACAACTTCAAATCCATACTGAGAAGTCAGCCATGGATATGATTATTAAGTTGAAAACTTGTCCTTTGATGTTGAGTTTCTTGAGTCATACTGATGATGAAACTAGAAAAAAAGGAAATATTCTAACTTAATCTGAAATTTTTATTATCTATTTTTGTTTTACTATCTTACTTTCATTTTATAGGTAATACATTTTTCTCCAAATGTTAAAGATTTAAAACACAAGGATAAGTCATAGCATATGCAGTTACATGCCAAATATTTTTGCTGGGAAATTAATTTACTATAAAAAGTAACCATAACTATCTCAAAATGACCTAATGCCAACATGAGCTTTCCACCCTGGGTATCCTCAGAATAATTGGCCTTTTAGTTGATTTGACTAACTGACAGCTAAGCCAGTAATAATTACCTATGGCATGCTTTACTTTTGATTTTATATTAGAATACTCTGCTAATGAATGAATGTATAGTATCTTTAAACAATTATATTTGACTATATTTGAATGCTTTTCTCTTCATTTAAATAATTCTCTGTGGAAATATGTTCACACATCAATAACTACAGAGGAGACTTTTTAATTTAATTAAAAGAAGAGCAGCACACCCATGAGCCCTCTTTATGGTTAAACAGTTGTGACTTAAAATTGTGTATTAATTTTGTCAATTTATAAGAATATCATTTCAACTTTATGACAAGCTTTCAGGTTTATTTAGGGGCAGTCACTATCCGTCATACTATACTCTTAATAACTTGTGCTTTATGGTGTTCTCCAGTAAACAGGGAATTCTAACCATTTGGAATCTTTTATTCATTTATAATAAGGGTTTTTAGTAGTAATGTTTGCTCAATAATCAGTAGATCTAAACTGAGCCTCGTGATTGGTCTTAGCTCAGTAGAAATGCCCTGCAAGGTAATCTGTGGACTTATTATATTGTCTAAATCAGAAGTGAGGTAAGTTGCTTTGAACAAAAAAATATTGGGCTACTATTACTCATAATGATTCTATTTTATTATTTTATTTCATTAAAATGTTATTTCAGTTGGGTATTTAATAGTGCTTTACTGTTAATTTGTCACAAGTGATTTTTATGTTAAGTATAAGTTTAGAAAAAAATGGTAACTGGAAAGAAATTTCAAATCTTAGGAAATGTATTGCTTACTTGATTGAAGTCTAGTTCTTGACGGTAACAGTGATGGTAGATATAAAAAGACAGCATTTCTATAGAAATTTGAATGTTACTGAGAAAGCAAGTAACGCATTTCACCATTTATTGAGTTTAAAAGTCACAGGAGGGTTCTGTATAAATGACCGCCATGTTTGTTTTATCTAGTTTTCCCTTAGGAGTGGTCATTTTAAATTTATCTATTGATTATAACAAAATGTATACTATTCTAGGGTGTGAAGTTTGTTAAATAGGAATTAAATGATCATATTGTTTTGAGGCATTCTTTGCTATGAGTATGCATAGATGTATAGATTTACACAAATATTATTATAGTTATATTTCTAAATGTGTGTGTATTATACGTACCTTAATATTTTTAGTGTATTACTAGGCTGTGCCTTATGACAATACATTTTAAACGTGTTCACCCTATCATTTTATTACAAAGTTGTCTTTGAAGATGTGTGTAACTAGAAAAATTGTAATAATATTCTTTATACTTATCGATTTAATTTTAGATATTTAGAATGTGTAACAATGTTCTCTCTATGTATTTTATATTGTCTTATGAATCATAGGCTCTTGGGTTTGAAAGGACATTTCCAATTACCCAATCCAGTGGTTCCCATTTAGGGATGACTTCGTCTCCTGGGGGACATTTGGTAATGTCTGGGGACATTTTCGATGGTCACATCTGAGGGGCTGCTACTGGCGTCCAGTGGGTAGAAGCCAAGGATATTGCTAAACAACCTACAATCCAGAGGGCCGCTCGCACACAGTGATCCAACCCCAAATGTCAATAGTATTGAGATTGAGAAACAGTGAGCTGGTCCAGCTACTGTCTCTTACGTAGTTCATCTTTCATGTGAGAAAACAAGTTCCAATATTGAGGAAATCAACAAGTCATAGTTATAGAAAATACCAGAGGATGTTTATCTCATTTTCCTCTTCCTTAATATATAAATAAAAAAGTGTTATGCATTTGTTTGAGGTGGAAGGTAATGAAATTTCAAGACAAGATTCCAGATGAATATTCTTTTCAAGGTGACCATTTTAGGAAGCTAAAAACTTATTCTAGTGATGCAAATATCTCAAAACGTTTCTAGAAATGCCTTAAAATAATTTTAGGAAGCACACAAAAGATCAATGATATCTTATTTCAGTATAAAATTTGTTAGTGATTTGACAACTTGTTCCATCAAATTTGGTTGTCAAAGATGTGTTTAGATTTTCTCTAAACCAAATCCTCTTTCAAAGACTGAGATTTGCCACTATTGAAGAGAGGGAAGAATGTTCCAAAATATTTAGTGCAATGGCAAATCATTGCAGTAAGTGCAGGCTCCTCAGACAACTTTGTGTAATGCTAACAGAATTTCAATTGTGCAAGTTCTGAGTATGATTGGTTTTTAAAATCTAATTTAATTTTGTACTTTTTATATGTTCAGATATTTTTTATACAAATACATAAGGCTATCTGTATTTATGCATATATTCTATTTTTTGCTTACAAATTCAGTGTTGTTTTAAACCTGCAAATCAAGAGTATGTTCTTATTGTTTTTTAAAATAAAATTACAAACTGTGTGAACCTAACATATATAAAGATCTTCGTTATAAAAATTTAATTGTTAGGATCTCAGACAATCTCATAATCTTATGATAGAACATTTTTCAGGGTGATAATGTTTGAGTTTCATGTATCCTATTCTTTAAATAATATATTTTAAAATGTACTTGGAAAAAATAACTTCTTATGGAATACTTGAGAAATATAAATAAAAATAAATGTGGTTAGTTTTAAAATTAATTTTATTTATATTCTTATGATTATTGGTAACTTGAGTAATGTTTCTTAAATATAGAATTGTTTAATTTATTATTTTCCAAAGTCATCATGTTATGAATCTATATACTATATATCTATATGAATCTATATACTGGTGTTCAAATATGCAAGGAAAGAAATAAAAAGTTCTGAATCTTTTGCCTTATTCACTAAGATGTGAATTCTTGAATCGGGGATGAATATAAAAAGTATTCCAATTGCTACATAATGATTATTATCTATTGGTATCTGAATGTGACTAAATTTTTCACTTTTCCTTAGTAAGCTCTGACCTTGAAAAATAGTCACTGAGTTTCTTGACAACTTTCTAGAGGAAAAATTCTGTGGTAGTATTAGTGGGTAATTGAATCATTTTCAAATAACATAGGATCAGTATCTGAATGTATTATAATGCATATTCATATGCTGCTCCTAAATATGAACGTTATCATCTTATTGTCTTCTTGGTTTTATGCCTAAAATTCTAAAAATAGTAAAATTATTTTAAGTGCCTTTAGTATACAGTAATTTATGCCCAGGATTATCTAAATATATAGCTTTTAGATGATACAACATCTATTTATTAAGAATTCTTAACAGAAATAATGGGTATGAAAGAGACATGAAATAAACGTGTTTTTTTTGTTGACATAAATATATGTGCAATGAACATTTCATGATATTAAAATACAAGTGTATATTTGTATTTCTAACATCTTACAGTGATATATAGAAGTTATTGGCATTTCATAGCAGTTCATAATAAAAATATGAGATATAATAAAAATTTTCATGAAAATTGTCTTTGAAATAAAAATACCAATGAATTGATAAGTTTAAAAATGAAACCACCTATAAGTATATAGAAAGCTGAACTAAGTAGATTTTTCACACATTTTCTTAAACTCTCAGGTGGATTTAACCCTTCCATGGGATTATCAGATGTAAAAAATGGCAAACTAGAATTAATTTAGCAGTTTTGACTTGGACGTGTGAGATGATTCTAGGAAAAAAGTTTGAGAATAAGGTGTGATAGAGAGGAAACTGACAAGTTTTAAAGTGAAATGTTGAAAACAAAATCCCCAAATCATTATTCACATGGGGAGAAATTTCTGGAGAAGTGGCCTATGTTCAAAGGCCAGCTAGAAAAAGAATTAAATCTTTGGATGATCAGTTGAATCAGTCTTGTGCGCCAACAAACTATCTTGGCTGAGTGGTTACCCTTTTCCTAGTTGTAAGTAAACAAGGTGAAAGGTGAAAAATTCCATCATAATTATTTTCAAGCAACTGAGATCTTTGGAGTCAGAATCCAAGGTGATTATGCTTTTCACTTTATATCAACATGCTTTTCTTCTAGTGTAGATACAAATATCCTTTATCTTGACTGTCTATCAGGACTTACTTTCTTTCGTGAAAAGTTGAGTTTGGAAAATGTGAGAATTTGTGGAATCATGGAAGCATTCATATTATATGAACTAAGCTGTTGTTAGGTAATCAAAGCAATTTTGGAAATAATTATTTAAAATGATGTATCAGAAACTGATATATCATGTTTGTAAGGAAACATGATATATTAATTCCAGTTCTGTTCAAGCTCCATTGGTGCAATAATAATCACTTTCCAAAACCAGTAAAAGAGGCAGGCTTTACTTGTTCTTGTGTGATAGCACACCATTTACCTCATTCACATGTAAATTCGTTTAGGTCAGTCAGTATCTGCAGGTCAGAGGTCTGTTCTCACAGTGTATTAATGTATTTCTGACACCACCATTATATGTTATCATTGTAAAATGAGAAAAGGTCATATTTATTATATTATTCCCCAAATGTGTACGATTAATATCAAGAGCTTAAAAGAGAAGACCATTTTCAGATTTATCTTCTTTCTAGAAAAGTTAGAAAATTGAGGCAACTTTTGCATTTCCTAAAAATGAAAAATATCTAGACTTTCAAAACCACAAAAGTTCACCTTTTCATATCTTTATTTTTTAATTTTATTCTATTTTTCATATCTTTAGACCTTTAAGAATCTTAGAGCAACAGATTTACCGAGTTTTAAGGGATGTGATCCAGTTCCCCATCTGGTGCTTACATCCCCACCACAAACTTACAGTTAAGGGGTTGTCTGATCTTTGCTTGAACACTGCCTGTGAAAGGGAATTCACAACTTCCTGATTCAGGTCATTGTATTTGGGGGCACTTCTTATCATTATCATTTTTCTGACTAAATCCAGAATTATCCAAATGTTAAGTATGCAGTCTCAAGAAACTGACATTTCTAGGCAGAGGAGGTCCTGAGTGAGGGAATGTGATATTTGCCACATATGCAAACAACTGGCAATCAGGCTGCCAGTCATGATTTCCATTTCCAAACAGTTCATGAAGGATTTCCATCTAGACTGAGTTATTGTTCTGAACAGAATTGTAGAAATGGCATAGCATTTTTTGTGGACTCGAGTGTTGAGCTGTTATTTGTGAGTTATCTTTGCTAATTTAATAAAAGGTTGTGAACATTAATATATGGAGAGTCTCATCATTATCTTGTTTTTAGTAATTTATATCTTAAACACAGCATATGATACATTTGCTCACTCATTGTATATTTAGATATTTTAAACAAAATTCAAATTCATTGCACGTCAGCCTGAAAATTTATGTGAGACTATCAAACATAAATTTTTATGTTTGTACATTTCACAGTGAATGTGGAGAATGCTGTAATACTTTTTCTGACCTTTATATCCTTTCCGCCACAGTTTTATGCTAATGTTTGTCTACTCCCTTAATTGAAATCCATTTTCTATAGTAAAAAGAATTCAGAAAATTTATCCCTGCATTCTTAAATAAACTGGAGTAAATAAACTGAAATACGACTTTATGGCTAGAACTGTACATACAAAGCAAATATATCTGTACGTACTGCTTACCAGCAGCATTGATTACTATGCAGAAAGGGAATACATACCTTGAGGAATATGCGCATCTCTATCCCCACACTGGCTCTTGCACTGCTGTGTAGCTGCACCAGCATTGTGGCATGACAGAGATGCAGGGTTGAATACTATGCCTCATCTCTCTTCTCCCCTGAACATTTGTTGTATAAAACTACTTTGTTTCATGGTTTGATCTAATCCTAATTTTTAGGCTATTCATTGAAGAACATCTGTGAGTAATACTGATTTCTCTTAGAAAAATTGATCTCTGTTGGAATAATGTTTGTAGTATATTATAGATAGTGTATGGTAATTTCATAGCAAAACTAAAACTAAAATGTCAGTACAAAAAACTGCACATGGCACAGAGTGAGATGGTTACATCAAGTTTGGAATTTGTTATCAAACTCCGTCAACAAATGTACACATAGCAGTGTGATACTAATGCAGCAGAGGGAAGACAAAAGGTACAAAATTTTTAACCTCAGATTTTTTTTTCACCAGGCATATGTAGTACTTATCAGAAAGCGTGCCAGAATTGTTCATGAATCCTTTCTGTTTGTCATTTTAAGCAGGAAATTTCTTGTAAATCTTGTCATTCTATGTGAGTTAAAATTAGATTTAATAAAGATAGAATATTTTTATTTCCCTAAGTTCTTATTTTGAGAAATTTCAAATATAATGAATAATTGAAAAAATGGTAGAATGAACACTTGTATTCACCTAAATTCAACAGTTGTTAACATTTGGCTACATTTGAGCGTTCTGTTTCTGTATTTCTCCCTCCTCCTGTCTCTCCCCCTCAGCCTATGTCCTTCTTCTCTTCCTTCTCTCTACCCCTATGCCCTCTTCTACCCTCCTCTCTATATATTTAAAGTAAGTTGCAGACATCATGACACTTGCATCTTCTCGGAATAAAGAAATTCTCCTAAATAACTTTAAAACCATGATCAAACTTAAGAAATGAACAGTAATTCCGTAAAACAATCTATTTCATATTTAAATTTCTCCCAATTAACTCCTAAATATCTTTTATAGCTATTTTAATTTTTTCCTGACCCAAGGTACAGTCAAAGCTCATGCATTGCAAGGATAGACTTTTTCCCCTTGATTTTTGTTGGGAGAAGAAATAATTTTATGATAAACTCTAAGTGAGGTGATGTTTTGTTCTCAGATTTTGAACCAATTATACATTTGTACCTTGATTTTTGTAATACTGTGTGAACTTCGACAATATACCAAGATTTTGCTATTTTTCATAACATCTTTAGCCTGAGCACAAAATTACCCAGCAGAAGGGTGCCGCATATGGAGCCGATCACAGAACAGTGGCTTAATAGAGTTAGTCGTGTGACCTGCCAGAAGTTGACCTCATTTCAGAATTCCATTGGAGCACGATACATCCAATTCCACATAGAATTTGAAAAACGTGCTAACATTCATGGTAGTTCTCATTTTGACTTTGGTTCAAATAATCGAGCAAAATGATTTTATACTTTTCCAGATACTATTTCTACTTCTACTACTACATGCAAAAAAAAAAAAAAAAAAGAAAAAAAAGAAAGAGAGAGAGAGAGAAAGAAACTGTTAAACGTACGGGTGAAATGGCATTTATTTTGTAATGAATTTTGCCACAATGTCTGGGTTCCATCCTCCCAGAGATATTATGAAAGGATCTATATCACTTTTTACTTTCTTAATTTTTTCAGTGACCTTTGCCCCACTTCCCCACACCTGTTCTCTAATGCCTGTCTTGAATGCCGCATCTATCACAACCATGGGTGTGGTTTTATTTTACCTTCCAGTGGACTTAGACAGTGCTTGATCTTTATTTCTGTCAGGGTCCCATCACATCATCTTCCAGTTGTGTACGTAGACTTTATCAAGCTGTTTCTTGCTCTTATCTCCCATATTGCCTGGTGAAGGAATGAATTCACTAAGCATCTGCTCTTTGCTAGCTGCTGCCCCTTCATCCTACGTCCCTGAATAAATCTATGTGATGTGGACTAGAGCCCTCCTGTTCTACATGTAGATGTATTTTTGATATGTTCATGGTGGGAGGTGAGTTCCATGTCCCTTACTCTGCCACCTTTATCGATCCTCCTAGGTCTCCAAATTCTTGAATTCCAAAAATATTATGATTGCGGAGGCTTGGCTAACCCAGAATCTGATGGAGTAGGCTGGCAGGCTGGAGATTCTGGGAAGAGTTGCCGTCCAAAGGCAGTCTGCTGTAAACATTCTCTGTATATATGAGTTTTGTTTTTTTTGTTCTGTTTCTTAGATTCTACATATTTGTGAAATCATTTGTCTTTCTCTGTCTGACTTATTTCGCTCAGATAATATTCTCAAAGTCCATCCATATTATTACAAATGGTAAGATTTCCTTCTTTTTTATGGCTTGGTAGTAGTATATATGTACCACATCTTCTTTATCCATTCATCCATTAATGGACACTTAGGTTATTTCCATATCTTGGCTATTGCGGTTAATGCTGCAATGAACATAGGGGTGTGTATATCTTTTCAAATTAGTGTTTTTGGTTTTTTTTAGATAAATACCCAGAAGTGGAATAGCTGGATCATGTGGTAGTTCTATTTTTAATTTTTTGAGGAACCTCTGTATTGTCTTCCATAGTGGCTGCAGCAATTTCCATTCCCAAAAATAATGCACAAAGGTTACCTTTTCTTCACAACTTCTCCAACACTTGTTATTTCTTTTCCTTTTCCTTTTTTTTTTTGATAATAGCCATTCTAACAGGTGTGAGGTGATATCTCATTGTACTTTGATTTGCATTTCCCTGATAATTAGTGATGTTAAACATCTTTTCATGTGCCTGTTGGCCATCTGCATATCTTCTTTGGAAAAATGTTTATTTAGATCCTCTGCCCATTTTTTTAATTGGATTGTTTGTTTGTTTGCTTGTTTTGCTATTGAATTGAATTCTTTATATATTTTGCATATTAATCCCTTATCAGATATATGATTTGCAAACATTTTCTCCTGTTCAGTAGGTTGCCTTTTAGTTTTGTTGAAAGTTTCCTTTTCTGTGCAGAAGCTTTTTAGTTTGATTTAGTCCCACTTGTTTGTTTTTGCTTTTGTTGCCTTTGCTTTTGGAGTCAGATCAAAAAATTCAGTGCCAAGATCAACGTCAAGGAGCTTACAGCCTATGTTTTCTTATAGGATTTTGAATGGTTTCAGGTCTTACATTCAAGTCTTTAATCCATTTTGAGTTAATTTTTGTATATGGTTTAAGAGAGTGGTCCAGTTTTGTTCTTTTGCATGTGGTTGTCCAGTTTTCCCAATGCTGTTTATTGAAGAGGCTGTCCTTTCCGCATTGTATTTTCTTGGCTCCCTTGTTGTCAGTTAATTGACCATGTATGTCTGGGTTTATTTCTGGGCTGTCATTTATGTTCCATTGATCTGTGTGTCTGTTTTTATGCCAATATTGTACTGTTTTGGTTGCTGTAGATTTGCTGTAGTTTGATTGCTGTAGTTTGAAATCAGGGAGCATGATATCTCCAGCTTTGTTCTTTCTCAAGATTGCTTTGGCTCTTCAGCATCTTTTGTGGTTCTATACAGATTTTATTTTTTTAAAATTATTTTTTTAAATATTTATTTATTTATTGGCTGCATTGAGTCTTAGTTGCGGCATGCGGGATCTTTGTTGTGGTGCATGGGCTTCTCTCTTGTGTACATGGGCTCTCTAGTTGTGGCACACAGGCTTAGTGGCCCCACGGCATAAGGGATCTTAGTTCCCCGACCAGGGATCGAACCAGTGTCCGCTGCATTGCAAGACGGATTCTTAACCGTTGGACCACCAGAGAAGTCCCCATACAAATTTTAGAGTTATTTGTTCTAGTTCTGTGAAACATGCCATTGCTATTTTGATAGGGATTGCACTGAATTTGTAGATTGCTTTGGGTGGTATGGACATTAGCTTTTAGCCACTGAGTGTGATGTTAGCTGTGGGCTTGTCACATATGGCCTTTATTATTATGAGGTACGTTTTCTCTATACCCACCTTGTTGAGAGTTTTATCATAAATGTATGTTGAATTTTGTTAAATGCTTTTTCTGCGTTTATGGAGATGATCATATGATTTTTATCTTTCATTTTGTTAATGTGGTGTGTCATATTGATTGATTTATGGATGTTGACTCATTCTTGCATCCCTGGAATAAATCCCAGTTGATCTTGGTGTATGATCCTTTTTAATGTATTGTTGAATTTGATTTGCTAATACTTTGTTCAGGAATTTTGAATTTATGTACATCAGGCACATTGGCCTGTAATTTTATTTTTTGTGAAGTCCTTGTCTGGTTTTGGTATCATGATATTGCTGCCCTCAGTAAGTGAGTTTGGAAGCATTTCCTTCTCTTCAGTTTTTGGGAAGAGTTTGAAAAGGACAGGTATTAAATCTTTAAACGTGTGGTGGAATTCATCAGTGAAGCCACTTGGTCCTGGACTTTTGTTTGTTGGGAGGTTTTTGATTACTGCTTTAATCTCCTTAATAGTAATTGGTCTATTCAGATATTCTATTTCTTTATGATTCAGTCTTGGAAGATTGTATGTTTCTAGAAATTTATTTCCAGAAGTTCTTAATTTTGATGAAGGTCAGTTTATCCATTTTTTTCTTGTATGGATTATGCTTTTGGTGCCTTATTTAAGAAATCTTTGCCTGTACTGAGATCACAAAGTTTTTTCCCTCTGTGTTTTCTTACAGAAGTTTTACAGTTTAAGGTTTTATATTTAGGTCAACAATCCAGTCAGAGTTAATCTCTTATATGGTGTGAGGTATGGATAGGTATGGATTACAGTTCATTTTTGCATATAGATGTCTGATTGTTCTATTATAATTTGTTGAAAAGATTATTCTTTCCCACTGCATTTCTTTGCACCCTTGTAAAAACTCAGTTGTGGTGTGGGTCTGTTTCTTGATTCTGTATTTCATTCCATTGATCTGTCATTGTACTACCTTGGTTATTGTATTGTTGTAGTAAATTTTGAAATTAGGTCATGTTAGTTCTCTAATTTTGTTCTTTTTCAAAACTGTTTTGGCTATTTTATGTATTTTGCATTAAGATGAATTTTAGAATTAGCTTGTCAGTTTCTACAAAAAAGCCTTCTTGGATTTTGACTGGGATTGCGTTAAATCTATAGATCAATTTGGGAAAAATTGACATCTTAACAATACTGAGTATTTCAACTTATGTACATGGTGTAACTCTTTATCTAGGTCCTCTCTGAGCAATGTTTATAATTTTCAATGAACAGGTATTGCAAAACTTTTGTTAGATCTATCCTTTAGTATTTCATATTTTTTATGGCATTGTAAATGACATTGTTTTTTTAGAAAAAATTTAATTTATCTATTATTCTTTTGCTAGTGTATAGAAAGGCAATTGATTTTTGTATCTTGAACTTGTATCCTACAGCCCTGCTAAATTCACTTATTAGTTCTAACAGCTTTTTTGTAGATTCCATCTTATATAGGCACTCACATTGTCTGCAAATAAAGACAGTTTTAATTTTTTCTTTCCCATCTGGATGCTTTTTCCCCTTCCATCTCTTCCTCCCTTCCTTCCTCCTTCACCTTCTTTTTTTTTTGGTCTTTTTGTACTGACCAACACATCCAGTACAATATTGAATAGAATGGGGAGATAAAATGTCTTGTGTTATTCCTATATTAGGGAATAAACATTTAGTTTTTCACCATTAAGTATGATATAAACTGTAGGTTTTTCATGGATGCCCTTTATCAGATTGAGGAAGTACTCTTTTATTCCTACTTTTTTGAGTTTAAAAAAAATAATGAACGGATGTTTTGTCAAATGCTTTTTCTATATTTACTGATATATATCTATATCTCTATCTTAATGTAATTATATACAGTTTATTAATATGATGAATTTTATTAATTTATGAATGTCTAACCAATCTTGCATTCATGGAATAAACCCCATTTCGTCATGATATATTAACATTATTATATATTGTTGAATTCAGTTTGCTAGATTTTTACATCTCATTTGATGAGGGCTATTGGTCTGTGATTTTCTTTTTTGGAAACATCTTTGTCTGGGTTTAATATCAAGGTAATGTTGGCCTCATAGAATGAATTGGGAAGTATTACTTCTTTAACAGTATTCTGGAAGAGTTTGTGTTGAATTCTTACTTAAAATGTTTGGTAGAATTCACCATGGACCCTGTCTTTTTAGGAATATTTTAAACTACAAATTTACTTTGTTAATAGATATAAAGTTATTCAGGTTATCTATTTCATCTTTTAATCATTTTGTTCTCATACAAGTTTTTAACTGATATATAATTCACATACTATAAGTCTTACCCTTTTCAAGTATACAGTTCAGAGGATTTTAGTATATATACAAAGTAATACAACCATCATCATTATCTAAATCCAGAACTGTTATTATTCCAAAAAGAAACCCCATACCCATTAGCTGTTAGTTCCTATTTCCCCCTTCCCCTCCAGCTGGTGGAGACAACTAGTTTACTTTTGCTTTCTGTCTCTATGGATTTGCCTATTCTAGAGATTTCAGATAAATGGAATTATACAACATGTGGCATTTTTGTATTTGGATTCTTTCACTTAACAGTGTTTTCAGTGTTCATTCGTGTTATAGCATATATCAGTACTTCATTCCTTTTTATATCTGAATAATATTCCATCGTATGGATATGCCACATTTTGTTTATCATTCATCAATTGATGTGCATTTAGGTTGTTTCTTCTTTTGGGCCCTACAAGTCTCAGAGCAGACTCTGTTCATTTTTCTTCATTCTCTTTTCTTTCTGTTCCTTAGACTGTATAATTTCAATTGATGTGACTTCAACTTCATTGATTCTTCTGCCTGTTGAGCTCTTTTGGTAAGTTTCTCATTTCAGTTATTGTATACTTTTCAATGACAGAATTTGTATTTGGTTCTTTTAAAAAGTAATTTCTACCTTTTTATTGATATTCTTTCTTTGGTGAAACATCATTTTCATACTTTAGTTTTTTTAGACATGATTTCATTTAGTTATTTGAGCATCTTTAATATAGCTGATTTAAAGTCTTTGTCTAGGAAGGTCAGTATCTGGGCTTCCTTAAAGACAGTTTCTACTCAATGCTTTTTTCCCTCCTCCGTGTGAAATATTTCTTGTTTCTATTTCATGTCTTGTAATTTGTTGTTGTTATTGAAAATTATACATCTTAAATAATATAATGTGTCAACTTTGGAAATCAGATTTACCCCTGCCGTGCCATCAGGGTTTGTTATTGCTGCTTGTTTTAATGACTTTTATGAACTAATTCTGTAAACTCTGTATTCTTTGTCATGTATCACCACTGAAATTTCGACTCAGCTTAGTGTTCAGCTAGTGATTGAATGGTGATTTCTTTAAATTCCTGGAACCAATAAATCTTTGTCTTTCCTGAGGGATTCTGTGTGCATGTTGGGGCATACCTTCAACACCCACGCAATTTACAACACTGCTTTAGCCTTCACTTCTTGCACAGAGTCTCAAGGGCCACTAGGGACGAGAGCTTATGGCTTTTTCAGGTCTTTCCTGAGCATGTAGACAGCTCTGGGCATGTACACAGCTTTATACATGTACATGGCTTTTCCAAAGCCCCCTGTATTAGTTTGCTAGGGCTGCTGTAACAAAACACCATAAAATGAGTTTCTTAAACAACAGAAATTTATTTCTTTTAGTTATAGAGGCTAGAAATCCAACATCAAGGTGTTGTCAGGTTTGATTTCTCCTGGGGCATCTCTCCTTGGCTTGCAGATGCCTACCTTCTTACTGTGTCCTCATATGACCTTTTTTTCTGTGTGTACACATCCCTGGTGTCTCTTCCTTTTATTATAAGGACACCAGTCCTATTGGATTAGGGTCCCACCCTTATGAACTCATTTAACCTTAATTACCTCTTTTTAAAGGGCTTATGTCCAAATAGAGTCACGTTCTAAGGTATTGGGGGTTAGGACTTCAACATAAGAATTTGGGGGGCGGGGCTCAATTCAGTTCATAACATCCCTTATGGACACATCATTCCCCAGCTTTCGCTTTTAAGTGTTTTGATTAACATATTGCTTGCCCAACTGTAGTCTGACTTCATCAGGCAGCCATGATGTCAAACTATTGTCACTTATTTTTCTCAGTAAATACCCCTGGTAAAAAGGCTGGTTACAGGACAAATGAAGAGAAGATCCCTGTGAGTGAGGCCTTCCAGTGAACCACCAGACAGATAGAATAATTCTTGAGAATGAGGCTCTGGAGGAACGCCAAAACTCTTTTGTCCCCCTCCACTGACTTCCAGGTGTGATTGTGGGCTGTTAGTTTTCAAGGCTACTGCGGAACTGGAGAGAGGTGGAGGGAAATACAGCAAGTTAAAATGCCACAAAGCTCACCATTCTTACTGATATTCAGCCATTTGTCTTGAATAATTGCTCTGCAGATTGCTACAAGCCTTTGGTTAATTGCCAGAGTTCTGAAATGCTGATTTTTGTGTGTTCTTGTTGCATTTACAGAGGAGAGAATTTTGGAGGTCCTTGCTTCTCCATTCCCACTAATGTCCTATTTCTTTTGAGTGAGCTTTTGTAATTTGTGTTGTATAAGGAATATGTCCATTTTGTCCATGTTGTTGAATTTTGGCATAAAGTTGTTCATAATATTCCCTTATTATCCTTTTAGTATCTGTAGAATTAGTAGTGATTTTACCTCTCTCATTATTGTCTTTTCTATTTTTGTTACTGATCAGTCTGGCTAGAGGTTTATCAATTAAGAAAATATTCTCAAAGAAGTAGCTTTGGCTTCATTGATTTTTCTCTATTATTATTTTTTGTTTGGTTTATATTTTATTGATTTCTCTCCGATTTTTATCATTTCCTTTCCACTTACTTTGGATTTAATTTGCTCCTCTTCTTCTTCTCCTTCTCCTTCTTCTCCTTTCTTAAGAAACCTGTCTTATGAGATCTTTCTTCTTTTTTCCAATGTAGGTGGTTATTGCTTTAAAATTTCACCTAAGTACTATGTTAGCAGCATCCACAAATTTAGAAATGTTGCGTTTTCATTTATATTTAGTTTAAAACATTTTAAAATTTCCCTTTTGATTTATTTGACCCATGGTTCTTTAGTATATTATTTAGTTTCCATATATTTGGGGGTTTGTTTAGACATTTTCCTGCTATTGATTTATAATTTAATTCCATTGTTGTTAGAGAACATACTTTACTTGATTTGAATCCTTTTATATTTCTAGTACTTGGTATGATGTTGCTGAATATGAGTTATTTTGGTAAAAGTTCTGAGTGCACTTGAAAAGAATGTGTATTCTGCTCTTGTTGGGTGGAGTGTATGAATGTCAGTTAGGTCAGGTTGTTTGCTAGTATTCTTCAAATCTTCTATACCTTACTGATTTTTCTGTCTACTTGTTGTATCAATTTT
This sequence comes from Monodon monoceros, assembly GCF_005190385.1. Classification (NCBI taxonomy): domain Eukaryota; kingdom Metazoa; phylum Chordata; class Mammalia; order Artiodactyla; family Monodontidae; genus Monodon; species Monodon monoceros. The sequence continues at coordinate 31,166,660 of NW_021703771.1, forward strand.
AGAGAGAAAGGTTTTGAAATCTCTGATTGTAATTGTTGGTTTGTCTATTTCTCCATACAGTTTTATCAGTTTTGCTTCATACTTTGAAACTGTTATTAGGTGTATAAATATTTAGAATTTTTAATATCTTTTTGATCATTCGACCATTTTATAATTATGAAATGACCCTCTTTATCTTTGGTAAGATTCTTTGTCCTGAAATTTACTTTGTCTAATATTAAGATAGCTACACTAGCTTTATTTTGATTAGTGTTATCATGATATATCATTTTCCATGCTTTTACTTTTAACCTTTTTGTGTCTTTATATATATATATAATTTTTGTGGTACGTGGGCCTCTCACTGTTGTGGCCTCTCCCGTTGTGGAGCACAGGCTCCGGACGTGCAGGCTCAGCGGCCATGGCTCACGGGCCTAGCCACTCCACGACATGTGTGATCTTCCCGGACCGGGGCACGAACCTGTGTACCCTGCATCGGCAGGTGGACTCTCAACCACTGCGCCACCAGGGAAGCCTTGTGTCTTTATATTTTAAGTTTGTTTCTTGTAAGCAGCATATAGTTGGGTCTTATGTAATTTGATAATCTCTGCTTTTAAATGGGGTTTAGACTACATTTAATGTAATTATTGATATGGTTAAGTTTAAATCTATCTTTTTAAACAAATTTAAGTTTAATTGACTTACAATATTATATTAGTTTAGGTGTAAAACATAGTGTTTCAAAATTTTTATGGATTATACTCCATATAAAGTTATAAAATATTGGCTATATGCCTTGTGCTGTATATCTTTGTGTCTCATTTATTTTATACCTAGTAGTTTGTACCTCTTGATTCTCATCCCTGTCTTGCCTCTCCCCCACTGCTTTTCCCACTGTTAACCACTAGTTTGTTCTCTGTATGTGTGGGTCTGTTTCTATTTTGTTGTATTTATTCATTTGTTTTATTTTTTTAAGATTTCACATATAAGTGAAAACATATAGCGTTCGTCTTTTTTTGTCTGACTTATTTCACTAAGCATAATACCCTCCAGGTCAAGTCTACCTTTTGCCCCATGTGTGTTTTTATCTTTTTTAAAAAGATTTTGCAACTTGCTTTTATTTATTTATTTATATCGAAGTATAGTTGATTTACAATGTTGTGTTACTTTCCGGTGTACAGCAAAGTGATATATATATATATATATATATATATATATATATATATATATATGAAACTTTTTCAGATTCTTTTTCCTTAGAGACTCCATGTGTTATATATTCCCTTTTCCCTTTTTCCACTGTCTTCTTTTGGATTAAATTAATTTTTTAAATGACTCAGTTTTATCTCCTTTGTTGGCTTATTAGCTATTTTTTTTTGTTATTTTAGTGGTTGCTTTAGAGTTTACAGTACACATCTTTTACTTATCATAGTCTACCTTCAAGTGATATTATGCCACATCATATATAGCATAAGAACCTTGTAATAGTATACTTCCATTTTTCCCCTCCTGATTCTTGTGCTATTGTCATAGTTTTACTTTGACAAATCTTATATGCCCCAAACTACTTTGTTATTATTTTTGTTTGAACATTCAATTATCTTTTGAAGAGATTTGAATAATAAGAAAAAAACATACACATTTATCCATGTGGTCGCTATTTCTGCTCTTCTTTATTACTTCGCATAAACCCATATTTACATCTGGTATCATTTTCCTTCTTCCTGAAGGACTTACTTTAATATTGCTTGTAATGTGGATCTGTTGGTAGTGAATTCTTTTAGCTTTAGAATGTCTCAAAAATTTTTTTTCCCTTATTTTTTGAAAGATACTTTCATTGGGTATAGAATTCTAAGTTAACAGCTTTTCCATTTCAGTGTTTTAAAGACGTTGTTCCACTGACTTTTTGCACATATTGTTTCTGATGAGAAATCTACTGTCATTTTATCCTTGTTTCTCTGTATGTAATGTGTCTTTCATCTCTGATTGCTTCTATCTGATTTTCTCTTTATTGCTGGTTTGGAGCAATTTGATTATGAAGTGTCTTGGTAGAGTTTTCCTTACGTTTCTTATGCTTTGAGTTTTTTGACCTTTTTGAATATGTGTGCTTATTGTTTTCATCAAATTTGGAAAAATTTTTGCTACTAGTTCTTCAAATATTTTTTATGTTTTCTACTTTGGAGTCTTAAATTACACATATATTAGATTTATTCTGACTTTTCCACAGCTAACCAATATTTTGTTTATTTTAAAAATTCCTTTTTTGGGACTTCCCTGTTGGCACGGTGGTTAAGAATCTGCCTGCCAATGCAGGGGACACGGGTTCGAGCCCTGGTCCAGGAAGATCCCACATGCCGCAGAGCAACTAAGCCCGTGCGCCACAACTACTGAGCCTGTGTGCCACAACTACTGAAGCCCACGGGCCTAGAGCCCATGCTCCACAACAAGAGAAGCCACCACAATGAGAAGCCCGCGTGCCGCAACAAACAGTAGCCCCCACTCACCGCAACTAGAGAAAGCCGGCACGCAGCAACAAAGACCCAATGCAGCCAAAAGTAAATTAAAAAAATAAATAAAATACATAAAAATATAAATATATAAGAAAAAAATAAAATTCCCTTTTCTATTTGTGTTTCATTTTGGATTATTTTTATTGCTATGTCTTCAACTTCTCTAATCTTTTCTTCTACAAGGTCTAACTTATCATGATTCCCATTCAATATATATTTTTTTATCTCAAACACTGTATTTTTCATTTCTAGAAGTTTTAATTTTGGCCTTTGAAAATATCTTCCATTTCTATAAATCTTTTTCAACATATAGAATCAGGATAAGCTGTATAATTTGTGGGTCCTAGTGAAAAATGAAAATGTAAGTCCCCTTGTTCAAAATTATTAAAAATTTCAGGACGGTGACAGCAGAGCATTAAATGAAAGGTAGTGTCTTTCTAGCATGAGGTTGGTTCTGTGTTACTGCACAGGTCTCATGGTCATGAATGTGGCCCTGTGTGGAATAGAGTTATAAGAACTGATTTAATGTTCTTGTTTGATCATTCCAATAATTGTGCCAGCTCTGGGTTGGTTTCAATTAATTGATTTTTCTCTTCATTTGAATATCTGAGTACCAAATGAATATTGAATATTTGAGTACCAAACACTGGCTTTTACCTTGTTGGGTGCTGAACACTCTTATATTCCTATAAATATTCTTGAGTTTTGCTTTGGGATACAGTTAATTTACTTGGAAAACGTTTGCCCTTTTGTATTTTCCTTTAAGATTTGTTTGGTGGGAACATGGATCCCACTTGTCAATGAAGGAGTGGTAGCAGGTGTCAGGTGCTCTAAGGTTATTTACTAAGATGAAGAGGTGTAGCTCCACTATAATAATATGGTGGAGTAAATAAGAAAGCATAACTAAAATACAAGGCAGAATACAAACAAAATACTACAGGGTATCAAAGAGAAAGTTATCAGTTGGTGGGATTAATGAAAAGGGGACATTTGAGAATGACTTTGAGGGATGAGTAAGGGTTAGTCAGATGTGGCTGAAAAGGGTAAAGGAGGTTCCAGAGGGAGGAAACATTACAAGCAGACACATTTTTGGGAGATAGTATATAGTCCAATATGGCTAAAGTATGTGTATTCATAAATACCAGCAAATAAAGACTCTCATCTTTATTAGCCTATCTTTCAATGAGTGCTGAGGCTAGATTTCAATGTTCTTCCTGTCTGGATCTTCATTACAGGCTATTTTGGAGTTAAAAATCAAGACATTATATCATTATGGCTGACAATGAGTGCTCTGGAGCTGGATATCCTGGGTTGAATTCAAATCCTGGCTCCACATTCATAAGCTGAATTCTGGTTAATCTGCTCTATTTAAGCCTCACTTTCCTTACCTGAAAGAAAAAAAGGGGTATCATTCAGTAACACACAGTGGTTTTGGAGGATGAAATCAGTAAGTAACTATGCAGGTAGACTTTCCACATGCTTGCACCAAATATTCTGTATAACATTATTTTGTCATTTGTGCATGGTAGCACTAATGACAATTCTGTTTGAGTTGCATGGTGTCATACTAAACTTGCGCTTTTGAAAGTACCTGTGATAGGAGTGTTGGGTCTATTCCTGGGGCTTGATGCTAACTCATGGCAAAGTTTTGTTGCTGCTACTGTTGTCTACTGATGCATGTGATGAAGATCAGTGGAAAAGGTCATATGAGCATCTGTTTGTCTGTCCTTTTCATTTCATTTTTTATTACCAAATAGTAGTCATTGTAGAGATTCATCAACTGAGTTTATTTTCAACATCAGTAAATTCTGCAATTTACAAGAGGCTGTGTTTAAACCAAACATGTAGTAGCTAGTATATGTGATGATTTCCTATTGTTTGGTTTATTTTATGTTTTACTTATGATTTATTGCCATTATTTTTCAAAATTGTTCCTAGTATTAAATATACTGACTAGCTTGTTTGAAAGCTCTTAAAGGCACACCCAGCCTTTTCTCCATCTGGGCCTGTGAGGTGGCCATGAGAAGAGGCATTTGCTTCCTCTCCTTTGGACATGGGAGACAGGCCTTCCCACTGAGTGGGATGTGCAGTGAGTCTGTTCTGGCTTTGATAGGCCAGAGTTGGAGGGGCCCCAGCTTCTCTTAGGAGATTGTTGGACCTCAGAGGGACCTGTATCTGTTGTTGAGATTCAGCATCATCACTATATATTGATTTATATTAAAAAAAAAATCTAATCCCATTACCCTAAAATAAATACTGGTATTTTTGGGACTATTTCCTTCTAATTCTCATATTCATACTTTAAAATAATTTATTATTTTTTGATTTCCAAATAATGTAAATTAATTGAAAAAAATTTGGAAAATAAAAGCTCAAATAAGAAATAATACATATATGAAGTATAATATAAATTAAGATCACTGTACATACTAACTTGTAACCTAATCTTTTTAATTTTTATGTTGTCATTTCTCCACTGTGTATTATATACTGTATGAATTTAATGGAAATGAAAGCAAATATACATTTTTGTATTTTTCTTTTTCAATAAAAAATATGGTTTCTGGTTTCTTTTTCAGTAAAAAAAATATAAAACCTAATATTTCTAGTTTACTTCCTACTCTTTATAAGGTGTAATTAATGCTAGTAATGCAACAGAATGGCTGTGCTATAATATACATAAACATACTCCTACTACTTAATGTTTAGGTTCTTTCTAATTTTATGTTGCTTAATAAAATAAATAACAAAGCAAAAAGTTTAGATAATGTCACAGTTGCATATATGCTTTTTATCTTTAGTTCCATTTTCATATGAAAAGAATGAGAACTTTGTCGTTGGTTGCTAATCTGCATTTTAATAGACAGTTTTTTATTTTTAAACAAAGTATATATGTCAAATGTTATGTTGACAATTTAATTGACCATAATTGTCAAAATTGCTGGTTATTAATTTATTTTCAGTTTTTGTGTGTGAAAATGTAAACCTGCACAAGTGCCATGGTCAATTATGGCACGTTTGATGTGACCTAATTAGTATTGTGAGGAACCAACACATGGAAAAGCAAATGGGGACACATGCTAGGGACAGAATTGGATGTGACATGAATACTAATTTTGGCTTTATATTGTTTTTTTCGTTAAAAATCCCTCTTCTATAAAAGAAGAGGAAACAGAACCAGACAGTTATTGAATCCTTATGTGGCAGGGGATGTGTAAAGTGCTTTTGTGGGCATTTATTTAATCCTCATGAGTCTATGGAGGCAATTATCCCCATTTTACAGATAAGGAAATAGACTCAGTGAAGTGAATTGAACTCCCCAAAGCTATATATCCTGTATGGAACAGCTAAGGTTTCAATTCATCCCTCTGGCTACATGGTAACCTCAGTAATATTTTTTTCAATATTAGTTTTAATGGGATAATGAATTCCACCCAAAAATTTTAAAAAGGAAGGGATTTTCATAGGAGAAAAAACCATGTTTTTTAAGAGCCCAGATATTAGTAGATGAGATATTGTCCCTGATCCCTAGATGGGATATCATGAAAATAAGTCATAGCTCTTTGAGAAAAGCTTCATATTCATCAGAAAGACTCAAGTTTTTCTCTAAGTGAGGAGGTAGAGTCCCTGCCCTTGGCCCTTGGTCTCAGAAGGCTTGCTGCTTTGGTGTGCATTCCTGGAAATTTTCTAAGTCCCCTTCCAGGCGACTCTCACATGGGCTCTGTCCCATTTCTTCCTTCAGGACACTTTTTAACCCTTTACTCCCTCTCCCTACACCATCTACATATGAGGTGACCAGATGTCCAGAGGAGCTCTGGGACTTGCATCTACAGGGTCATCTCCAGGCCCTGGGGTTGGGCCTTTTTCCAGGAAGGAGGCCTGGCTAGTGGGAACTAATTTCCCATCTTCCTCTGGCTGGTATGGTATTTCTTTAACAAGGTAGTGCTCAGTGGGCATGGAAGGAGTTCAAGACTCTGGACTACTGATAGCCCACTGCCAACTCTTGGACATGTATGGACCCATGTGTCAGTCCTCGCCTGTGTACTGATTGCAGTGCTGTCTTCGGGCTACATCACCTGAGGAAAAGGGTGGCAGGGGTAGTGGGGTAGTGGCAGGCATCCTATAACATATCTGTTCCCTGAACCTGGCACCCAGGTGGTGACTAAATTTTCTGCAGGCTCTGTGCTATGTGTCAGGCTGTCCTCCTGGGGGTGATCTTGCTTATCTCCTTTCAAGATTGTAACTTTGCAATGCTAACAAGCCCTTCAGGAACTCTGTTCCTTTTATGTATGCTTGTTCATTTTTTTTTAGATTTAACATATAAGTGAAATCATGCAGTATTCGTATTATTTCACTTAGCGTAATACCCTCCAAGTCCATCCATGTTGTCACAAATGGCAAGACTTCATTCTTTTTTTATGACTAATATTCCATTTATATCTTCTTTATCCATTCATATACTTATGGGCACAAGATATGGGTTGTTTCCATATCTTGGCTATTGTAAGTCATGCTGCAGTGGACATAGGGGTGCATATATCTTTTCAAAATAGTGTTTGCATTTTCTTTGGTTAAATACCCAGAAGTAGAATTGTTGGATTGTATGGTAGTTCTATTTTAAATTTTTTGAGGAATTTCCGTACTGTTCTCCATAGTGGCTGTACCAATTTACATTCCCACCAACAGTGCGCGAGGGTTCCCTTTATTCCACATTCTCACCAACACTTGTTATTTGTTGTCTTTTTGATAATAACCATTCTGACAGGTGTGAGGTGATATCTCATTGTGGTTTTGATTTGCATTTCCCTGATGATTAGTGATGCTGAGCATCTTTTCATGTGCCTTTTGGTCATCTGTATGTCTTCTTTGGGAAAATATCTATTCAGATTCTTTGCCCATTTTTTAATTGGGTTGTTTGCTTTGTTGATGTTGAGTTGTATGAGTTTGTTGTATATTTTGGATATTAACCCCTTATCAGATATGTCATTTAAAAATAAAATATCTTTTTCAATTTAGTAGGCAGCCTTTCATTTTGTTGAGAGTTTCCTTTGCTGTGCAAAAGCTTTTTAGTTTGATGTAATCCCATTTGTTTATTTTTGCTTTTGTTTTTCTTGCCAGAGGAGACATATCCAAAAAAGTATTACTAAGACCAATATCAAATAACGTACTGTGTTTTTTTCTAGAATTTTTATGGTTTCAGGTCTTACATTTAAGTCTTTAATGCATTTTGAATTTATTTTGGGACTTCCTTGCCTTTTGCGAGGTCTGAGGTCTTCTGCCAGTGTTCAGTAGGTGTTCTGTAGGAGTTGTTCCACGTGTAGATGTATTTCTGGTGTATCTGTGGGGAGGAAGGTGATCTCCGTGTCTTACTCTTCTGCCATCTTCCCTTTGTCCCCTTGACTTTATTTTGGGGCATGTGTGAGAGAGTAGTCCAGTTGATTCATTTGCAAGTAGCTATCCAGTTTTCCTAGCACCACTTATTGGAGAGACTGTCTTTTCCCCATTATATATTCTTGCCTCCTTTGTCATAGATTGATTGCCCATAAAAGTGTGAGTTCATTTCTGGGCTCTCTGTTCTGTTTCATTTACCTATGTGTCTGTTTTTGTGTCCATACTATTATTAGTCTCTACTTCATTTATTTATACTCTGATCTGAAATCTTTCCGTACTAACTTTGGGGTTTTGTTTGTTCTTCTTTTTCTAGTTCCTTTAGATGAAAGGTTAAGTTGTTTACTTGAGTTTTTTTTTTTTTTTTTTTAGTTTGTTTCCTGAGGTAGACTTGTATTGCTATAAACATCCCTCTTAGAACTGCTTTTGCTGCGTCCCATAGATTTTGGATCATTGTGTTTTTATTTTCATTTGTCTCCAGGTATTTTTTTGATTTATTCAGTGATTCATTGTTTAGTAGCATATTGTTTAGCCTCCATGTGTTTGTGTGGGGTTTTTTTGCCATTTTTTTCTTGTCATTGATTTCTAGTCTTGTAGCATTGTGGTAGGAAAAGATGGTTGATATGATTTTAGTTTTCTTACATTTACTGAGACTTGTTTTTTGGCCTAGCATATGATCTATCCTGGAGAATGTCCCATGTGCACTTGAAAAGAATGTGCATTCTTTGGATGGAATGTTCTATATAAATCTGTTAAGTCCATTTGTTTAATGTGTCATTTAAGGCTAATGAGTCCTTGTTGATTTTCCGTCTGAAAGATATGTCCATTGATATAAGTGGGGTGTTAATGTCCTTTACTATTAATGTGTTACTCTTAATTTCTCTCTTTATGTCTGTTAATATTTGTTTCACATATTTAAGTGCTCCTCTGTTGCATACATATATATTTATAATTGTTATATCTTCTTCTTGGATTTATCCTTTAATCATTATGTAATGTCCTTCTTTGTTACAGTTTTTGTTTTAAAGTCTATTTAGTCTGATATAGTATTGCTACCCCAGCTGTCTTTTCATTTCTATTTGCATGGGATGCCTTATTCCATCCTCTCACTTTCAGTCTCTGTGTTTGTCTTTAGATCTGAAGTGAGTTTGTTGTAGGCAGCATATATATTGGTCTCATATTTTGTTTCCATTCAGACACTATGTCTTCTCATTGGTGCATTTAGTCCATTTACATTTAAAATAATTATTGATACGTGTGTACTTATTGCCATTTTGTTAATTGTTTTCTGATTTTTTTGTAGTCCCTTTTTATTCTTTCATTCTTCTTTTGCTCTCTTCCCTTGTAATTTGATGACTATCTTTAGTGTTATGTTTGGATTCTTTTGTCTTTTCTTGGTGTGTGTATCTATTATAGATTTCTAGTTTGTAGTTACAATGAGGTTTATATATAGCAATCTGTATACATAATTATTTTATGTTGCTGATCTCATAAGTTCACATGCATTTTTATAACTCTGCATTTTTACTCCCTTCTCCCCGTATTTACTGCTTTGACGTAATATTTTATATCTTTTTGTTTTGTGTATACCTTAACTTCTTATTGTGAAGATAGAGGATTTTACTAATTTTGTCTTTTAACCTTCCTTCTAGTTTTATATATGATTGATTTACAAACTTTCAATGGCATTTATTTTTAATGGAATACAATTTGGAAATTTTAACTCTGGCTTTCCTTTTTTTTTTGCATGTTTTCATGAACAGAGACTTTCCACCTATCATTAAAGTAGCATTTGTTGTCCTAGATGGAGGGTGGATTCAACCCAGAACTAAACAGTATTTTCTAGCTCTGTCTGAGTTCCAAAAAAGCATTGAAATGCCCACAGAAGAAATAACAGATGGAGAGCCAGTGTACTATTGCTGTACAAAAGTCAGGTCCTTGAGAGAGAAGAGGTCTTTAGAATGCTGGAAATTTAATCTTCAAATTGAGCAAATTCTGTTGGACTCAAAAGAGATGAATTTCTTCAGTGAGTGCATGAGTGGAAAGTTTTTTTTTTAACTTCTTATGAATGGAAGGGGTTGTGTTGTGACTAGATATTAGATACCAAAGGACAAGAACTCTGACTCCACAGCTTGGAGGATGGAGGAACAAGAGGAACTTCCAGTCATGGGGAATGTTACTTGACCACCCAGGATATTTCCAGTGTCAAAGGAAAATTCAGAGAGCTTGACTTGATATAAATATTTTATTGAGTGAAAAGGAAGCTGTTTGTGAGCAGAGAGACTTCAAACCTGAAACTGTTATGAAGCTCAGAGGCATGGTGTTACAGGATGGCTTATAAAGTGAAAATGAAGAGGTCTTTTAACCTTTACAACGATTGGTTATTACAATGAGTGTTTCCAGATGACAGAGGATCAGTTAAAAGTAATTATACAATTTTAGGAAGATGACTTAAGTTTTGCTTATGATTATCAGAGGCATGAATACAAAATAAGTTTTACTTATGTTCATGAAATAAGCTAGATTAAGATTCGTTTATGTAGCTTTACTGGTTTTGTCTGCTTGGGGATCATCAAGCCTCGTCTCCATTTAATCTTATGTTAACATAAGCCAGGGAAAATCTGATGTATTGAACACCCGAATTTATCTCCATTCCTTCCTGACCACATCTTCTCTCCCTACCTTCATGACATTAATGAATAAAAGGGCATAAAGAGACAGGGAGGATAACCATAATATATTGAGAATCTCCAGTGGAATATCCGGAAATTTCAATGACGCTTGTCTCCAGACATGGGCTTTTAATTTAGTTTTAAATTCTCTCTCTCTTAAATATGGATATCCAAGAATCAGAGTCATTTGAAGAATGCCTCTAACATATATGACAGTGCCAAGGCATGAAAAAAGAAAAAGGAAACTCTGAGGAGAAAGAGATAGTGCAGAGGACAGAAGAAAACTTAAAAACAAATTATAATTAATATTATCAGAGAGATGATATTTCATCACTGAAACAGAACAAGGTGCAATAAAAAAAGGAAGATTCACGAAAAATATAATACAAATGAACTTATTTACAAAACAGAAACAGATTCACCGACTTAGAGAACGAACTTATGGTTACCAAGGGGGAAGGGTGGTGGGGAGGGATATATTGGGAGTTTGGGATTAACATGTACACACAGCTATATTTAAAATAGATAACCAACAAGGACCTACTGTATAGCACAGGGAACTCTGCTCAATACTCTGTAATAACCTAAATAGGAAAAGACTTTGAAAAAGAATAGATACATGTATATGTATAACTGAATCACTGTGCTGTACACCTGAAACTAACACAACATTGTTAATCAACTACACTCCAATATAAAATAAAAATAAAAAATAAAATCCATGTACTTTGAATGGAAAAAAAGGAAGATTCAGAGGGTAAGAAAGAGTTCCCATCAGTTAAAAATATTATATAGATATAAAAATTTCACCAGGCAGGTTGGATGATGAAGTTGAGTATGTCTCCTGATAAGGAGAATAAAAAGACAAAAGGATCAAAAATTGGAGAGAAAACAGTAGTAATGGCTGGAAACGTGTATAGACAAATAGGCCAGAGGACCTCAAATTCCAGTCCCTCAAATACTAGTGTGTGGGGAAAGCAGCTAAGTGATCTGCCATCTCCTTCCACCCCAAAGACTGCTGTGGGAATGGCTGAGAGAGTCGATACTCCCTAGTGGGGAGCTGTGTGGTTGGAAGGAGTTGGATGAAGGCTGTGTGGACTGATGCCTGAAGGTTGTGTCAGGATTGAGGACATTATTAAAGATGTAATGAACAAAGATGCTGTGGTCCAAATCTAATTAAGACAGTCAGTGGAGGTCAGATAAAACAGAGGTTGGCATAGAACTGGACATCCTTCCCTCAGCCCCCCGTATGGTAATGTCATGGAGCCACTCCACTACCCAGATGCCAACAAGGAGAAAAGAAAGAGAAGGAGCCAGGGGCTGGGTGGGAGTAGTAAAAACTTTAGAGGCCAAGTTTAAATGGGAAGAGATTTGGTTACTTTGAATTGGCCAGTATGTGTTTTTCTGTTATGAGGTAGAAATGGGGGCTAGAGAACTAAGATAATAAAATTATAGTGGTGTACAGAAAGTTACTCTGTCTCCACCCAACTTTTGTACTTGAAGACCATACTGATTACATGGTCACTAAGGAAAAAGAAAATAATGCACATGGGTATCATGCATGTATAATTAGTAGAAGATAATCTTCCTTTGTTTCTAATAGCAAATAAACATTAACTTTTTTTTTCTAACCAGCATTCTACCTCAATATTAACCAGTCCAGACAATTATTTTAATATTCAGAATACACAAAATCACATATATTGTGCATCACACACGGCTGATGGTGTAGTTTTTATTGAATCGTTATCATGTGCATGTAATATTGTAGTTACTGAAAAATGGAATTAAATGATCCTTGTTTTCAGGAATGTTATGACCAAGAAGATAGGCAGTAACTTAAGTGTGAAACAAGAGTTGCACACAATAGGAATTCAGAGGAAGGAGAGAGTTTCGTGGGCTTGGGTATTCAGAGAAACTGAATAGGGGGCAGGGGACTTGAGCTGGATGGACGTGGAAGACCAGGGAGAACCCCACAAGGAATGACAAATTGGCTTCCACCAGTATGGCAATCTGGAAGTCTTTGTTGAGACACATTCTGGGGTGAGTCTGGTCTCAGTGGGGAGAGTGCTGTGGGGAACTAGTGATGTCCTCTGGGTGGGGTAGGGGAGATGGACAGGTACGAGCATGCATTGGCACCTGTCCTTGAGATAGGCAGAGAGGTGAGGGCCAAGCATTCTGTGCAGGTGATATTGCAGTAGCAGAGGTGCTCATTTCAAAATATGTATAGTGTATCCTGGAACCGTCAGAGGATTTTACTGGGTGGAGTAATGATGCTCAGTGAGAAGGACCATGTCAGGGCCAGATGGAAGGCGCCTTTGAAAGCCAAGTTAAGCAGTTAAGCCTTCATTATCTCTAAGTGATGCAGAGCCATTAGGAAAATGACAGGATCAAAATGGGGGCAGATACGATGAATGGAGTTTGAAGATCTGAAAAGAATTTGAAGCAGTAAGAACACTCAACTTGGGGAACGAAAAACTGATAAATTTGAGTTTGTCTTGTATGTCTTTGTGATCTTTGTCCTTGAAGTGTTCAAAGTTCTTTAACACCAATTTGCTAGAAGTTCAACTTATCCCTCTTTAGTGTTTGGAAACAAATTTCTGCTCCTAACTAGCTGTGTGACATTAAGAAAATTGCTTAATTTCTCTGGGGTTTAGGTTAAATGAGCTGGTAAAATATAGTTTCTAGAGCCTCTCCTAGTGTTAATATTTTATCCAGTAACATTGGTAACTGGTGACTTGGTTTTCTTCCCCATCTCTCCTTCAGAAATAGTTTTCTCAAAAATCGATCTATCGTGACCACGAGGAGGTAGGTTTGTTTGCTTGTATGTGCTCATCTCAATTAGCATTTGTGATATATATAATTGAATCCTTAATGGCAATCTAAATCTAAAATGGTAGTAAACATCTCTGGTGATAATGTTCTGTGCATGTATATATGATGAATTTCATAATTTACAAACAAATGTGAGAAACATGATTTACTGAGTCCCTGATCAGTGTTCAAACACAGCTTCATTTCCTGGCACATGAAATGGAGACCACATTGTTTCCCCTGCCTTACGTACCCCATTTTCATACCTCTATTACTACAAAAGTGGAACCATTTATTTTGCAAAAGGTTTCTCAGAGAACTAATTATAACATCAAGTGAGGTGGTGTGCAGAACAGGCTGAATGATAAATAATGAGAAAAAATAATCCAATAATTATTTAAAGTAGTGGGTGTTAGCTTCCACTCACTCTGATCTGATGATGGTGGTAGCTGGGAAAAGCTTCAAAGTAACAATACACATTCAGCCATTGATGATATTTTATTCTTCCGTTCAGAGTTTATTTCATAACAAAAGTCCAGTGGATTTCGTCTGTTTTTCGATCACCCCGGCCACTTACTTGCGGGTATTGTGCACGGTTGTTTCACGTGTGCTGCAAGCACTATTATCCTGGTTAACAAAAGGCAATTATTAAATTCTAAAAGAGCTTTAGATGAAACTGCCATGACAATAGGCGTAAGTAATCAGGGGTATAATCACGTTCTGCTGGAAAGCTGCACCCGTAGAATGAACAGGAACACGGTAGTCTTTGAAGTCCGTTTTCATGTAAACATCAAATGGCTCTGTGGGTTTTTCACCACAGGTTTGAAGTGTAAATGTGCCTCATCAGGTCTGGGTCAAGAAATGACTTAACGGTCCTCAGTTTTAGTGGGAATATATTTGCAAAATACATCATTTTCCAGCTTTAAGGCCAAATCTATTAAGGATATTGGAATATTATGCCTTTTCTGTTTGTTGAATAGAAACACTTCACAATATTCCTTGTGACGCAGATGGGTTTAGTGTGAATTGAATCACATGCTCAGAAAAACAGCAACTCAGAAAAAGAGCCCGATTAATAGGCAGTGTCCATCCCATGTCCAAACGTGAGCTGGACATGCGTTTGTGTCGCTGTGTTTCTGAGGAGAAGCATTTTTAGAAGCAGCTGTGTCATGACGCTGTTACTGTCTGGGGAAACTCCTGTGTTCGGTGAGAGGGTGGGACTGGAAGGTATGCTCTCAGGTAACTTGAAGGCTGCTTTTTCTCTTTTTCTTTTTTTTTTAACATCTTTATTGGAGTATAATTGCTTTACAATGGTGTGTTAGTTTCTGCTTTATAACAAAGTGAATCAGTTATACATATACACATGTTCCCATATTTCTTCCCTCCTGCGTCTCCCTCCCTCCCACCCTCCCTATCCCACCCCTCTAGGTGGTCACAAAGCACCGAGCTGATCTCCCTGTGCTACGTGGCTGCTTCCCACTAGCTATCCACTTTTCGCTTGGTAGTGTATATATGTCCATGCCACTCTCGTACCTCGTCACAGCCTACCCCTCCCCCTCCCCATATCCTCAAGTCCATGCTCTAGTAGGTCTGTGTCTTTTTTCCCATCTTACCCCTAGGTTCTTCATGACCTTTTTTTTTTTTTTTCTTAGATTCCATATATATGTGTTAGCATACGGTGTTTGTTTTTCTCTTTCTGACTTATTTCACTCTGTATGACAGACTCTAGGTCCATCCACCTCACTACAAATAACTCAAATTTCATTTCTTTTTATGGCTGAGTAATATCCCATTGTATATACGTGCCACATCTTGTTTATCCATTCATCTGTTGATGGACACCTAGGTTGCTTCCATGTCCTGGCTATGGTAAATAGAGCTGCAATGAACATGTTGGTACATGACTCTTTTTTAATTATGGTTTTCTCAGGGTATGTGCCCAGTAGTGGGATTGCTGGGTCGTATGGTAATTCTATTTTTAGTTTTTTAAGGAACCTTACTAAAAAGCGACCATGGCAGAGTCTAGGCTGTGCCCTTATTGCCGGGAGTTACAATAGGCCTAGATAAGTGTGAGCTGGAGGATGCCACAAACCTCAACTGTCTCATAATACCTCCTTTTGCCCGCCTGACACAGAGTCTTCTATCTCCACTGGTGGAGCCGTTCCTTCAAGGCAGGGTTTCTCGGTCTCCTCATGACAGACAACCTGGGCTGGATCCTTCTTTGTTGTGGGGACTGTTCTGTGCACCGTGAGGTGTTTAGCAGCACCCTTGGCCTCTACCTGCTGGATGCCAGCAGCGGCTCCCCATCCCACCAGCTGTGAACAATCCTATCTCCACACATTGTTAAATATCCCCCAGCAGGAAAATCACCCTGGGCGGGCACCACTGCTTTAAGAGAATCTCAGGCACTCAAAAGAGTCCCTGTTCAAATGCAAACATGTCACCTGGTAGGAAAATCCACTACTCCAGCGGAGAAAACACCTTAACACCCATTAGCTGCCTGATTTTCTAGCGTAAGAGCTGGGCCAGGAATGGGATGTGAGTCAGGCTGACGAATGGAATCAGGAAAGTCCAGGGCAAGGAAAGCGTGGTGGTGGAACACTGCCCCAGGGATCTTGTGCAGCCTAGAAATTTCATGCCAAAGTGAGAGAAGTGAGATGGCCAACGTGGGGAGAATGGCATCAAGAGAAGTGGGGAGTCACTCAGCCTGCCGAGGGACCCTCTTGTACCGCTGACCCTTTACAGGCAAGGGAACAAATGTTGGTCAATTTGCAAAATTAATTTCTGTTGCAATTTATGTTGCTGCTTCCCAAACGAAGGCAGAGCTGAGTAGATGCAGCAGCCTGCCGTTTGCCCTGAGTTGGAGGTGGGACGCGCACTTTGAGCCATGCAGGTGCTAAAGAAAGAACTCCTTTACCCCTGAAGGATGCAGGAGCCTGGGGTCTGGACTTTCATACTCAAACAATTCCCTCCACCTGCTGTGGGTCCACGGAGCCTGCAGTCAACACAGCGGGGGCAGATCTGTCCTCTTGAGTGTGCTGATTAAAACCCTGGTATTTGAAAGTTTACCAGGGACACACACTTAAACAACAAAGAATGAGAACCACTGGCTTCGGGGCTGCAAGGTAAATGGTGACTATTTCAAAACGTGGCCCGACTAGACGTGCCTGGGAAATAGACTAGCTCGGGGTTTAAATGAAAACAACTGAGAAATTTTGGATTCCCCCTACATTTTTCTTCCTTCTAACCCCTAATAGAGTTTTTCATTCTATCTTCAATGGTTTCCCCCTTACCAACCTCAGTATTTGGAGTATTTTAGAAAGTATAGAAATAAGCAATTAAAAATACATACTTGTGTTCTGGTCTACTCTTCTCTTGTTCTTACCACCATTATTTCCAATCTCTTTTTTATTCAAGTTTCCTCTCTGTTCCCATCTCCTCTATATTGTCGAATTTTTCACTGTCTTCTGCTGTTTCCTTTGTCTCTACTTTTCCAAAACTTGAAATCACTTAGTCTCCATCCATATGGAAACTGGTGGCCCAGGTTTTTGGGGGCAGTCTTAAGTTCAAATACCATATTATTCCTATGAGTACCTTTGCACCTGTCAACCATGGTCACAACTTCTTGTTTGGGACATATTGTCATTGTATCCATCTGAAATGTAAAGTACAGGGGAAGGGGACTGCCAAGTGTCATGAGGAAACTCTTCAGGAATGATGGAAATGTTCTATTACCTGATTGTGTGTGGTGGTGGTTATACAGCTGTATACATCTGTCAGAACTCATCAAATATACCCTTAAAAATGAATGAATTTTATTCCACATCCATTATACTTCCAAAAAAGGTGACTAAAAATATAAAACTAGAAGCAACATGTTGATGACCGTGGCCACCTTCCCACTAAAAGTTGCCAGGTGGAGTGATTGTCCTTTGTGCATTCTCATCCTTTCAGGCTTTTCATCTTTTCTGAGAATTAGTGTGTGCTCTGTGATGTCCTCATTTTTCCCCCACCAGCTCAGAGAGCAGGCCCCAGGATATCTGCATATCCCTGCTTTCAAAAGAAATCAGAGTGTATGCATCAAAGTGGCAAAGGATAAAACAGAAATGCAGTGATTTCTGACCAAGTCCTTGTAAATAATAACATGTCTTTTAACACAAGTGTCAGTGATAAAAATATCCTCAGTAATCTTGATCTGCAGTCAGATGCTCTACCACTGAGCTATACCCCCATCTTGATCTTTTCAATCCAGCTTGACCAGCTGCTGAAGGGTTGTAGCAGCCCACAGACAGATTCTGCGATCTGGAGGTGCTGGGGTCCCCTCTGGAGCCAATCACAGCCCTGGCAGCTCAGGTTATAGAGCTCCTCCTCCCCCCCCCCCCCCCCAGAGGAACCTGGAGAATCTCCTCCCATCGTTAAGGCTGTGTGTACATATAAACCCACTCAGGCAGGGACAAGTGAACCGCACTAAAGGAGGAAAGAAGGAGGGATTACTTAGCACCTTTCCCTTAGTGAACCTCCAGCCACAGTAAAGAATGTCCATCCCTTTTCTTTTCTTTTAAATTTGTTTTTTCCCCAGATTTACTGAGACAGAATTGACATATAACATTGTGGAAATTTAAGGTGTGCAACATAATGATTTGATATACGTATGCGTTGCAAAAGGATTACCACAATGTAGTTACACCCGTCACTTCACATAGTTACCATTTGTGTGTGTGTGTGTGTTGAGAACATTTAAGATCTTTTAGCAACTTTCAAGTACATAAAATACAGTATTGTTAACTGTAGTCACCAATGTATTATATCCCAGGAATTCATTCATTTCAGAGCTGGAAGTTTACCTGAAAGGGTAGGGACCTTTGGCCACCTTCACCTGTTTCCCCCCCACCCTCACCACTGGCAACCACCAATCTATTGTTTCTATGAGTTCAGTTTTTTTTTTTTTGTTTTTAGATTCCACATAAAAGTGAGATTATACAGTGTTTGTCTTTCTCTTTCTGACTTAGTTTACTTAAATAATGACCTCAAGTTTCATCTGTGTTGTAGCAAATGGCAGAATTTCCTTCTTTTCTAAGCCTGAATGATATTCCATTTTGTGTGTGTGTGTGTGTGTCTCTGTGTATCACATTTTCTTTATTCATTCATCCATTGGCAGATACTTAGGTTGTTTCCCCTGTCTGTACCTTTTCTTAAACCCTAACCCTTTTGGTCTCTTCTGTTGGTCTCTTTTTTTCTCCCCCTTTTGAAGTTTGAATTTTTTTCTAACTTTATTGAGGTATAAATGACGAATAAAAATTATGTGTATCTAAGATGTAAAATTTGATGTTGATATATGTATACACTATGAAATAATCACCACAATCAAGCTAATGAACATATCTATCATCTCACTCTGTGTGTGTGTGTGTGTGTGTGTGTGTGTGGCGAGAATACTTAAGATCTACATTCTTAGCAAATTTCAGGTATACAGTACAGTATGATTAATTATACTCATATTGATGTACATTAGATCTCCAGAACTTATTCATCTTGCATAACTGAAATTAAGGGGGAAATGGGGAGATGTTAAAGCTTGAATTTTTGCAGTGCCTTGAAAAAACAAATCCCAGGGCAGGGATTTTAAGTAAGAAGGTCATTGCCTATATCATTTAATCTGATATTTATTTATTCCTAATGAAATATAACTCTGTAACAGGAATGCCAATAACTTTCTAAATACATTGTTTTCTTTTCATTATGAAAGCAAATAAGTCTTCTTGTACAGAATTGGGACATAAAAAGAAGTGTAAAAAAATAATGAAAACCACCTGTATGTCACTATCCAGAGACAATCAATGTCAACATGTTGATATCTTTCCAGGTTCTTTTTCCGTGCACATGTGTAATTTTTTAAAAAATTAGGTAAAATTAATTTTGTATTTTATTTTTTTTCCTTGAGCATTTTCCCATATCATTAAAAAATCTTAAAATATATACTTTTTAATGTCTTTATGTTATTCTACTGTATGAATGTATTATAATTTATTTAACTACCTTTTTATTTTTAGATATTTAAATTGTTTCAAATACATAAATGTAATGAATAGTTTTTGGTGATTTGTCTTCCTTTTATTCATGTAGGTGACTCTTTGGTAGGTATTTATTTTTCTAAAAACTACATTTTAATGTCTACTTGTACAGTATACTTCCAAAAATTATTATAAAATGTCACCTTGATTTCATTTTTGATTTTAGGATAAATATAGTTTGTTTTTTATAACATGGAAATTGAGATTAGTGCAAGGAACAAAAAGAGGTACATGCTGTTAAAGATTATATGATTTAATGTTAGAGCTCCACCTACTGGTAGATTTTAAAATGGCACAGCACAGACCTTGATTAGCTCATTATCTATGAAGTTATTCGAATATTAACTGTTGCTTAAATTCCTTTAGTCTGCAGTAAGGCAATTGATAACAAGAGAAATGTCATAGCTTTAGCTTATCATTGTTAACTGTCTGTATAAATGAAAAATATCAATATTTGCAGTATTTTAACAGGCTAAAAAATGGAACGTTTTTAGATATATAAAATGAATAGCTTAATAGACAAAGAATAAACTGAAAATAATTTGAAAGGTTAGTAAAATACCTATGGTGAATGAAGCCACCAGGCAAAGATAATTTTGTGGGTAAGTTCTAACAAATCATTAAGGAATAGATAATTCTATGCTATTTAAACAGTTTCATAGCATAGAAGATGGAAATTAGCTCGCCGATTAAACTGTAATATTAAACTAAACAAAGGTATACCACAAGAAAGAAAACTCTGGGCCACTTTCATTTAGGAACATAGTCCTAAAATTAAAAAAAATGGACGTATGGAATGTATTGATAGTAGTATTTAAATAATAATAAGTAATTCTATCTGTTATCTAATATTTCACAACATACCACCCCAAAGTTAATTAACAGTCACTAACAAGCTATTAATTCTGTGGATTGGCATTTGTGCCAGGATCAACGAGGCAGTTCTCTTGCTAGCCTGGCTGTGGTCACTCACGTGGCTGCAGGCTTCTGGTGGCTCGCCGGGGCTGGTGGCCCAAGGTGCTCTCCAGCACATGTCTGGCGGTTGGTGCTGGCGGGCTGTTGGCTGGGTCTCTCTCTCCATGCGGTTTCTCATTCTTAAGGGGGCAGCAAGAGGGTGAGAACAGAAACTGCAAAACCTCTGGAGGCCTAGATTTGGAAGTCACACAATGTCCTGCTGCATTTGGTTGGTCAAAGCAAGTCAGAAGGTGGCCTAGTTTCAAGGGGTGGAGAAAGAGACTACCTCTTAATAGGAAGGATGATAGTATTGCCTTGTAAGTGGTGTACATGTGTACATATAGGGATGGGAGGAATGGTTGCAGCTATCTTTGAAAACAACCTACCAAAATCATTAAATGAGTTAACCTTTGTAAAGCGCTGGCACATCATGTTACATAAGTATTTGTCACTGTAGTGATCAATACAGTTAATTCCAGGAATGCAAAGAAAGTTCACCATTACAAGAATCCACTAATTATGATTTTTCTGAAAAAAAATCTACCTCTTAAAAAGGAGCTAATATAGGTAATATAGGTAGGTATCTTCCATTAAGGAATTTCAAAGAGAAAAGAAAATCCACTACTTCCCCAAGTTTTTGAGCTTTGAAAAATTATGGTGACTTTCAATCAAGATGGTGTATTGCATAATCTTCTTTATTCCACAGACATAGGAATAGTTGAAAAAGATACTTTAAAAATTACAAAGTACATATACAGGCTTAAAAACAAGAGGAGGACAAGAGGAGAATGCAATCCAAGCTTTCTCAGGCTAATAGAGCTGAGAACTGGACCTCATTCCCAATTGGAAAACTGGAGCTGAAATCACTATGCCACATTACGTGGGTTGCAGCTAGAAATGGACCCCTGCCTATAGCTCCCATAGGCCAGAGAGGCATCTGAATCAAAAGGGGGAGGATGCCTGTGCTTCTTGTGTGAAAAGCTTTTGAGATTGCTTTGTCCATAAATGGGCAACACCTCCAACCCTTTAACATGGCCTATGCCTGGGCAGCCCAGTGGGCTAGGCTGTGGCAACTCGAAATCCATGAGAAAAATTTGAATGGGATAAAGATTCCCATGCAAGACAAGAACGCAAAGCAAAATTTCAAAGAAATCCGTGGTCGTGAGGTATTACCAATGGCAGTAATTTTTCTTAGGGATAAATTTCCTTCTGATGACATCCTAAAATTATTCATTTACTTATTCAACATATGTTATTGAGCATCTACTATGTACCAAGTACTGTTCTAATGGCTAGGAGTAAACAGTGAACAAAATACACAAAAACCTCTCTCTTCATAGAGTTTAGATTCTAGTGGGAGTGCTATGAGGAAGGAAATAGTTCAGGAGTAATCTGGGTAGAAGGGTAGATACTTATAGATGGACAGACAGATGGCTAGGTCGGAGATTCACGAATTTCTGAACCCCTGAATCCTGTCCTGCTCCAGATGCTTCTCCACTTAAAATCCTAAACACCAATTATTTTTTCTTTCTTGTTCAACTACACCAATAAAATGAAGATGAAATAAAATATAAGGAAGAAAATGTGCTTTGTATTTTGATCTCTGTTAAAAAGAACAAGCTGACAGGACTGAAAGCCAGGAGGTGACCTGGTTTGAGTTATGTAAGGAGAGTAAGAGACCCCTAGGGTGGGCCAGAGAAGGAAAAAAATTAATAACCCTTTAGGCAGTTTAGATAGTGTATAGAATTGGGGGGTTCGTGAGTACAATTTAGTCAGTTTGTAGCAACTGCAAAATTTTCTAGTTTAAAAAATACGGTCTTCATTTTTAAAGGCGACCCAACCTGTGTTCATGAGTTTTCCATTTTGCTCAGACTCAGTCCAGGTGTGCACTGGGCAATCACATTTTCCTTTTCTAATTATATATGAACGTGAAATAGGGTGGACAGATAGTGGATGCAATGGTAGGAAGCTGCTGTGCCCTTTTTCTTTTCCTTTGTTATCTCCTTGCTCTAAAGTTTTTCCATTGGAGGAATTGCAGTTTAATTATCTCCTAACATTATTTTTTGAGGGAAAAAATGTTGAACTTCATTCACTACCATGATGCTTACTACTCTCTCCTGAGTCTCCTGTTATGACTGAATCTTCTTAACGGGCAGCTCTTAATTTTTGCAGGGGAATCAAATACCCCATTTTGACAATTTGATTACGTGTATGAATTCACAAATATACATACATGCATATAAATATACATTTTTATGCATACAATTTTATTGTATGCTGCCTAATGAAATACATCCTTAGGAGCTAAGGGTATGAACCTCTGTCTTAGTTCCTCTTCCTTTGTTCACGTATATTAATGTTGAGGTTCTCAGGGAGAACCCTGTTATTGACTGTCTCTGTTTCCAGTTCCTCTTCCTATGTGCCTCTACTCCTAATGCTTCTAACTCTCTCCTATAATATAGACTTCCAGATTTACATTTCTAGTCCTGACATCGTCTCGGAGCTTTGGAGCCCTCTATCGACTGCCAAACCAGCATTCCCGCCTGGTTGTCCAGTGTGCAGCCTGATGGATACATCCTGTTTCTTGTCAACCTGTTGGCTGGCACCACCATCCCCTCCAGAGTCACCCAAGCTGGAAGCCTGGATATTGTCATTGATTCTTTTCTCTGACCCCCAGTGTCCAACCAGTCGCCAAATAATTTTGATTCTAGCCCCTGAAGATCTCTCCATCCACTCTTTCCTATTCCCTTCTACTGCCATTGCCTTAATTCAGGTCCTCAGCCTCTCTCCTGAATTATTGCATTTAGCCCCTGGTCTGGCCCCGTCTCCAGATCTCCCTCCACACTGTTGCTAGAATTGTCTCTAAAAATGCAAATCCAATCATGTCACTCCCCTGCATAAAATCCTTAGTGGTGTCCCATAACTTCTCTGATGAAGGGAAGTTCTGCATCTTGGTAGTCAAGGCTTTTCGTGCTTAGCTTGTCTTGACCTGTTAAAGCCCACCTTTCATTTCATTTTCTTTCCACCCTTCCCTTTCCTGGGCAGCCTCCCCATCATAGTCTCATCAGTATGTGAGTATCTGTAGACCCCTGAACAGGCTGGGTTTTTTCACACCTTTGGGCTTTTATACATCCTGTTCTCTTTGCCTGGAATCTGAGCCCTGTCCACACTTATCAATTTTGCAACTTCTTTTAGAAGTTTCAGGGCTCAACTCAATCTCCTCTGAAATTCTTTCCCTCTCTCAGGTGGAGTCATATGCCTCTCATCTCTGCTGGCTCCAAGCTTGTACATCATTTTATAATTTTACATGTATTGCGGGGACTTCGGTGGTGGTCCAGTGGTTAAGAATCCGTCTTCCAATGCAGGGTACGTGGGTTTGATCCCTGGTCTGGGAACTAAGATCCCACGTGCCATGGGGCAACTATGCCCGCGTGCTCTAGAGCCCATGTGCCACAACTAGAGAGAAGCCCATGCGCCGCAACGAAAGTTCCCGCGTGCTGCAAGGAAGATCCCTTGTGCCACAACTAAGACCCGACGCAGCCAAATAAATAAATATATATATATATATAAGAAAAATGTACATATCTTGCATTGTAATGGTTTCCTTACTCAATGTCCACCCTATGAAACTGACAGCCTCTTGAGGGCAGAGACTATGTCCACCCAACTTTTCTTCCCTAGGACCAGGCACCATGCAGGAGTTCAGTAAATATGACGTTGAATTGAACAGCTAGCCCTATAAGACAAAAGTTCCATGGGGTGCCCCTTATACAATGTTGAAGTACAGCTCAGTCACTCAGTTAACCCCCATAAGAGCAAAACCAGTTTCTGTGTAGCCCTATCTATCACTGTTGGTACAAGAACAGATAGCAGGATAATAGACTAATTCGTACCCTCCAATCAACCACTCTATGTGTCGCTGACAGGACATCCTGCCCCTTCTTGTTTCATTTTACAGGTGTTATCATAGCTAAATATTATGCAGTTGAGGACAAATCAAATAGCCGGAGAGATAAGGCTTGGTAATTTTACCGAAGGAATTTTTACTTGAATTATGCAAAACTACTGTGAAATGTTAGCAAATAACTGGGCCTTAGGGGTGATAATTACTTTCATTCTACAATTGCAGATGATGTAAAGTAAAAGCAGCAGAAATTGAAGTTTTAGATACTAACATAACATAAATAGGAAGCAGGGCTAGATAAACAAGTTTCTGTCCTCAAAAAGTAACAGTCGGGGATGGTGATACAGTATTTCGGGCTGTGAGCCAATGACTTTTGGCATACCTGCTTGACAAAACTCCCCAGCGGAGCATACCACTGACGTTTATCAACCTTTTAATCTATCCCTGTAATCCCATCTTTGAAGGCTTTTAAAAAACAGTTTATGACCAATTTGATATTAAATGTTATAGTCTCAATTGAATCTAGCCTGTCTCACCACCCAGGCCACTTGTTATGTCTATCTGTGTTAACTTCTGGAAATCTAGGAGTATCCTGTTTTTTTCTTTAATATTTATAGTTACAATATCCTTTTGGATTTAATAATAAGTTTTTCCTCCCATGTCACACTGGTAGTAAATGAAAGCAAAGCTAGGCTGAGTGTGAGTGAAAAGACATCCATGTCTTACAAGGAGTTTCTACCCACACATAAAAGTATTCTATTCAGGGAGACTATGAAGGTGTTGTTGAATTGTTGATATACCGCAAGAATTCTCTCTTTTGGAGTCTGGAAGATTCTATAGTTGTAAGAGGAAAACTGTAGTGAGAATGAAACATCTGTTCTGTCCTGACTTCTCCACTCCTTTCCTATTAACTCCTCTCTCGAAGGTTCTTCTTGTCAATTAGTTACTGAAAGTCTCTGCCTGCAGCCGAAACCCCGAGCACTCTCCCCTGGAGAGTCTCCGTAAAACCAAGAAAAAGGAAATAGAACCAAGAAACAGATGCTTGCATACTGAGGGGACACATCAACTGTATTATGACAGCGATCTCAACTCTTAACTTCCTGTCCCTTAAACAAATCAGTTTTCCCAACCTGTTCATTGACATTTATTTTCTTCTTTGTTTCTTTTCCTTCCCTTCCTTTACATTGTCAGTCAGTTAACTACTGAACTGCCATCATCATTTCTTAGTTAAATACCACCCAGAGAATTTCCTGGTTCATCCTGAGAAAGTTGGTCCTCTGTCCCTTCTCAGGCACAGCTGAATCTTCTCTCTTGTGACAGGCTCCGGCCACAAGTCCCAAGAAAGAATAGTTTGTTCCTGATGACTCACCTTTCCCTCGCATGTGATCTCTGATCTTGTTTCTTCCTTGGGTAATTTTCTGGGTAAGTTTTCTTTAGGACCTACTGATATTCATGGTCATTTTATTACATCTGAGTGATTTTTACTTCTATGTTGGCAATTTTGACTGCTTACCAGACATAGTAAATGAAGTGTTTGGGGGTGCTGAGGGTTTTTACATCACTTTGAATATTTTTGGGCTTTGTTCTGAGATGCAGTTAAATTACTTGGAAACCGTTACATCCTTTAGAACCTGGTCTTTAAGGTTTATTAGGCTAGTCTAGAACAGTCTTTAGTCAAAGGCTAATTGGGCCCCACTACTGAGGTAATACGTGTTGGAGAACTTCACCTGATGCCCGTGTATAGGAGGCCTGTCCACTCTGGCTGGAGGTGGAGGTGGGGAAGGGGAGAGCGCATGATCTATTTCTGGTCCGTGTAAGCTCAGGGAATTATTCTGCCTCGTCCTTTCGAGTGGTTGTTTCCTGGCTTCTGGGAGTTTCTTCCCACACCTAGGCTGATCAATACTCAGCCAAAGCCTCCAGGGGGACCCTCTGCAGATCTCTGCAACCAAGATGGGGAGGGGCCGCCCTAGAATGGGGGAGGGGCCAGCATGGGGAGAAGGGTGCTACTTCTTGGCAAAGGAGATCTTCATGGTGTTGTTCTGGGTGATCTTGAAGACCTGCAGGGTTTTGGGAGGGTGTCAAGAGGTAGCTTTGGTTCCTTAGAGTTGAACAAATGGCACGACGGGCGGTCTTATGAAATCAATGAGGTGAAGACACCCTGATTATTTTTTTCTGAGTCATAGAACTTTTAACCAAAATGAAGCCTGGGTGCACAAGGCCTGGTCCTGAGTCTGTGGGGGCCAGCCTGATGCCAAGGTCCACCAAGATTGGCCTGGAGCCTGGGTCCACAGGGTCAGGGCTGGTGCCTGGGCCCAAGGGAACAGGCCTAGAGCTTGTGTGGAGGGGCAGGCTTGGGTCCTGAGTCCACAAGTGCTGGCCTGGAGCCTGGGGACATGGGGGCTGGCCTGATATTAGGGCATTCCTGGAGTCTGGGTCCATAGGGGATGGCTTAGAGCTGGGGTGGGCTGGTAACCTGGGTCTACAGGGACTGGCCTGGATTCTGGAGCCACTGGGATTCACTGGGGAGGGCCTAGAGCTAGGATCTGCAGCAAAATTGGGTGCTCACTTCACTCTCCTTCCTCTTGCTGGAGAGTGCCTCTTTCTGTGCTGCACTGTGCAGGCTTGGAGGAAAGGTGACACGGGTAATGTGGCACTGCCCTTCCTATCCTCTTCAATGTGTCTTTTCCTATTTCTGTGCTCTATCCAGGTGTGTAGTCTCTCACCTGGATTCCCCACCTCTTGTGAAGGTGTTTTTGAGTACGGGTGGTGGTTTAAATTGATGTTTCTATCAGGGAAAGAGCTCTGATACCTCCTATTCTGCTATCTTGCTGATGTCACTCTGAAGAAGCTTTCTCTTTTCTCTTATGGAAAGTCTTTATCAAGGGTCTGATCAGTGATAAAATACTTTCCAACCCTGAGGGAAGCTGAAATTGGCAAATTTCTACCTCTCTGCCTAAGGACTTGCAAGGAAGAGGAGAAATAAATATTCTTATGAAGCTTTATCTACAATGTAGCTTTTTTCTTACTCAGTTACTCTAAGGTACTCCATAGTAGGGTCTAGAAGCCAGGTTGGCATACAAAGAAAGAGAATATTTCCCATGCGACTTTCTTCTTTAGGAGTTATTTATTTCTCTGGTGGAAGTAGTTGCAGTTCACAATGTCCAATAGCTGAGTGTGAAAGTAATATTTGGTTGAAGCCAAACAGAATGAACTTCTGGGATGCAAAAATAATTCTGAAATTTCTTAATGAATATACTTGCTATTAAAATTTTATTATTAAGAACTTTGGTAGGGCTTCCCTGGTGGCGCAGTGGTTGAGGGTCCGCCTGCCGATGCAGGGGACGCGGGTTCGTGCCCCGGTCCGGGAAGATCCCACATGCCGCGGAGCGGCTGGGCCCGTGAGCCATGGCCGCTGAGCCTGTGCGTCCGGAGCCTGTGCTCCGCAATGGGAGAGGCCACAACAGTGAGAGGCTCGCGTACCACCAAAAAAAAAAAAAAGAAAAGAACTTTGGTAATGAAAATTAAAATCTTTGACATTAACATGCAGGATAGCCATTTATCTGCTGTTAAATTGCTTCTGCAAAAATTGCTTTTTGTAATATGTAAATAGACTGTCATCCAAGTGAGGCTGTTAGAAGAGAAGAAAGAATTTTATAATCCCATTTTTCTGTAGTACTTTCTTTCCTTTCCTTTTTTCTTCATGTTCTTTATAGTCTTTATGATGTCTGGACCAAACATAATTAGTCTGGATGTTGTCATACATGACTGTGCAGTTTTTTCTCCTCATAAAATTTTGAGGTAACAAAGTTGTTCTGCTCCAAGTTTATTTTTACAAGATGTCAGGAATTCTAAAAAGCACTTTTTGTTAAGAGACTCATGAGTTAAGTAACATTTTAAAAAGTATAGATTTAGTATCTTTCTTAAAATGCATGTTTCATGTTATTCATGCTGATATACCAAATGATTAGATTATATCTTATATCTACTATTCAGGCATTCATTATTATTTAAGTTTTATGAATATTTGTTAGCTCAGAAAAGATATCATATTCTTACTAAATTAGTTAATATGCTTTCTTAATATTTACATTAACTATAAATCAATTTCCTTATCAATTTTGATATTTGAATAGTTTTAATGATTTTTATGCATAAGATTAACAGCCTACTCAGTTTTCATTAATTATTGCAGGATTTTATTTTTACAGCAATATACATTTTTGATTCAACTAGGTTGAATTTCAAAATATAAATCATACAAGATATTTTCACTTTGATTTATATCTTAAAAGCTTATCTATACTTGAAAGTAAATATACAGATAATAATGATAAATCAGAATGACATGCCTTGTAGCTATTATTGATGTTGTCATGATGATTAGATATATTTACCTATGTCATCTTGTGATCATTGACCAGGCACAAATTCAGGGATAATTGAAATGATGCTCAAGCGGGCATTTGGCTCTTCAAACCTCCAAAGCCTGCAGCCAGAGCTGAAGCCAACAAGCAGATTTTTGGCTGAATATCAAAGATGATTGGTGCATCTCTACATAGATTGCAGATCATGTATCTGAATCAGGTTGTTCAGCCTGAAATACTCTGATTGCATTTGTTAAGTAAGCCAGAAATAATTTTCACTTCCTTTGGAATAAAGAGCTAGAGCAATCTATTTTCTAAAGGAAACACTAGCAATAGTTTCTGGGTTAGGCAGTGCATGAATTTAAACGCATGGTCAAGTTTAAAGATTAAGTGCTTTTACCTGCTTCCTTTGACAACTAGCATAATTAAATGCAAAGTGATTTTGAAGAACTGGTATTATCCTTTCCATAACATAAAACTTAAAACAGTTTCTAGGGCTTCCCTGGTGGCGCAGTGGTTGAGAGTCCGCCTGCCGATGCAGGTGACATGGGTTCGTGCCCCGGTCCGAGAGGATCCCACATGCCGCGGAGCGGCTGGGCCCGTGGGCCATGGCCGCTGAGCCTGTGCATCCGGAGCCTGTGCTCTGCAACGGGAAAGGCCACAACAGTGAGAGGCCCGTGTACACCCCCCAAAAAAAAAAAAAAGAATTCTTATTTATTTTTATCTATGAATATAGAAACTGGGAAAAAACCTAAATGTCTAACAGTAGGGTATGACAGATATATCCAGCTCTTTACCCAAAGTTATCCTTCTCATTCATAGTGTAGAATTGACTCTGGGTTATTGTTATTCATCCAGGGACTACATTTCCCAGCCTTTCTTGCATCTATATATTTCCACGTGACTGGTTCTTGCCAGTGGAACTGATGTATGTTACTTATGGGCCAAGACTGATGAAGTGCATGTGAATTCTCCACACTCTCTTTTCTCCTTCTGTTGGCTGGATGCAGAGGACTTCAAGGCATCTGATCCAAGAGCCACTTCATAGCTGGTTAGCAACATCTGTATTGATTGAACTGGTAGAAAAAGGTGAACTGGGTGTATCAGATTCTTCTCTTTGGAATCTAAATGAAAAATACAGAAAGAGTCAGTCATCGACACTAGAAGCTGAAATTTCTAGAATGCGGTGATCATTAGTACCTGATAGGTTGGTATCTGAGTCTCTGAGGCTAAGATTGAGGTCCGTCTGAGTTAGCTGTGAAAGATACCAGAGCCAGATGCAGCCTTGGGAAAAGAAAGCTGGCTGAAACTGGAGCTAGGGGTGAGGGTTGTGCTCTAAAAGGACATAGTTCAGGGCCAGAGGGAACAAGGCACCACAATAGAAGGCCATTCAAGATAAGTGGTCACACATAATGGACTTTTTACATAGGGCAGATGCAGACCAATAGCAAAAGGTACTCAGGGAGACAATATAGTGTACAATAAAGAGCATTGGCTTTAGGGTCAAACTGCCTAGCTCTACAATTTACTAGCAATGCAGTCAGTTTCTTAATCTCTTTTTAAGTTTCCTCATCTGAGAAAGCAGAGGTCAGATCGTACAGAGCTCTGTGGACAGGGTCAAGAGTTTGTATTTTCTCTTAGAAGTGATGCAAGACCTTTGGAGGCTTAGATCTTTGGAAGCAATATGACCTGGTTTAGAAAGGTCGCTGGTGCTTTTGTGTAGTGGATGGAGAGTAAGGGGAAGAGTGAAGTCAGGAAGACCACTTACTATGGAAATCCAGATAGCAGAGTGTGATGGCTTGGATTTTCGTGGTGGCAAGGGAGTTGGTGGGATGTGGTTGGATTTGGGCTGTTTTGGGGTTAGAGCTGACAGGGCACGGAGTGCAAGGGAAAAAGAAGAATCAAGGATGCATCCTGGTTTTTGGCCTCATCAACTGGGTGAATTTTGGTACCATTTACTAAAGTGTAAACTCTCCTTATTTTGTACCTCAGGTACCTAGAACATGCCTGAAAAAGATGGTAGCTGCTCAATAAATATTTGCTTAATAAATGAATGGGGAAGGCTTGGTAGCAGCAATATGTATCTAGCTACAGCTTTATCTACATCTATTTCTTTACCTGTATCTGTATTTGCCTCTAGATCTCGGTCTGTGTCTATATTTTGATGTGGGAGAGTCAACTTTTCTGTTTTATCTGTGGTAAGTTTTAGATGCTTATTAGGCATCCAAATGGATATGTTGGGCAGGCAGCTGAATACGTGGGTCTGGAGGTCAGGAGAGAGATCTGGAGAGGGTGATATAAATTTGAGGATCATTAGCATATAAATGATATCTGAATCCATGAAACTAAAGGAGAAATTATATATAGAGAAACAACCTGACAACCAAGCCCTGGGGTCCTCCACCATTTTGGGGTCCAGGAGTCCAGCAAAAGAGAATGAGAGAGAGTGGCCAATTAATGAGAAGAAAAGAAGATCCATGAGGCATCAGAGAAGCCTAGAAAAGGAGTGGTCAATTCTGTAAACTCTTACTGAGAAGTCAGGTCAGTTGAATACTAGGAATTCAACATTGAATTTGACAAGGTGAAATCATCAGGATAGTTGTTAATTGAAGTCATTTCTTTGGGATGATGGAGACAAAAGCCATATTTCCTAGTTGGAGTAGGTTGAGGGAAAAATGGGAGGTTTAGAAGGTGGAGAAGCTTCTCTGAAGAACTTTTGCTTTGAATAGATGCAGGCTGGAGGGGTTGAGATTGTGCCTTAGAGGTGGGGTTGGATTTAGGAGCAGGGTCACTTCTATTCTAACACAGAGGAGAGTCAAACACGTGCAGAAAGACTGGTGATATTGTGAGGATGATTACGAGGTGTGGTTAGCGGTGGGTTGGTGATTTAAAGAAAGATGAGGGTAGATATAAAGATCTTAGAGAGAAGAAGAGTGAATTATTAGGAAAATGCAGTAGAACTTTTGGCAATTTCAAGCCGGTTTGAGATTTGTGGGCAGAAATCTGAAGTGAGTTCATTCAGCATGGTTGTATGAATCTCCAGCAGTATTTGGCTACGCAGATTTAAGCAAATTATAGACCCGCCAAACTGCAACCACTAGTGAGGAGGGAGCTCCCAATACACTGCTAGGCTGGTTATCAGTGTCTTAGGATGTGGCTGGAGTTGTCATGATGTCTGTGATGATGGCTAGGCAGATAGAACCATTGCTAAGTTGGTGACCACTTAGCACAGAGTTCAGCAAACCCCATGATGGGGCAATGATGTCAATGAAGTGGTCTGGGTTAAGGCAATAGGGAGTGGATGTTGTGTTGCAGACTGGAGAGTGCATCATCTCTCTAAGGACCAGCTGCTTCTTAGCTTAGCCCATCATTGCCATATGCGTATGTGAGGCCAGCAGATCAGATCCTGATATTATTCAATTGAAGCTGAAAATATGGATTTTTATTTGAAATGCTCTTACTTTAGAAACCATCTGCATGCCAAGGGAAAAAAACCAGTCAATGGGACATGAGTTTTCAATCTTTGTCATTGCGTAACTTTTAAGTCCTCTGTGGATTAATCATATTCATACATTATATCTTATGAACCTACTATAGAGTGTTTTCATATACGTTGCTCCCTTTAACCCTTAAGAAAAGCTAATTTGGTAACTATTACTATCTTCATTTAAGAAACAAGGGAACCAAGGCTCAGGAACTTGTGCTCTTAGGACTTCATGAGAGCTCCTGTATGTTGAAGTTCTGTCCTTCCTTTCCTTTCTGGCTCTTCATGCATCTTGTGCTTAGCTGAACTAGCAATGCTTCCTTGAACTTGCCAGTGTGTTCTTGCTACACTGCCCATGTGGTTCCCTCTGCTTTGAATCCCTTCCTCTCTACTCAATTTCCCTACTTTATTACTTCTCTACTTTCTACCCATGCTTTAAAGCTAGGCATAAATGTCTCCTCCACATGAATGAATGTTATCCGCTGGCTTTGTGCTTCCTTCTTTGTTAGTAATGTATAGATGGAATTTTTGCTGGGATTTTATTTTATTTTGTTTTTATAAATTTATATTTATTTCATTTATTTATTTTTGGCTGTGTTGGGTCTTCATTGCTGTGTGAGGACTTTCTCTAGTTGTGGCGAGAGGGGGCTACTCTTCGTTGTGGTGCGCCGGCTTCTCATTGCGGTGGCTTCTCGTTGCAGAGCATGGGCTCTAGGCGTGCGGGCTTCAGTAGTTGTGGCACGCGGGCTCAGTAGTTGTGGCACGCGGGTTCTAGAGCTCAGGCTCAGTAGTTGTGGCGTCCGGGCTTAGCTGCTCCGCGGCATGTGGGATCTTCCCGGACCGGGGCTCGAACCCGTGTCCCCTGCATCGGCAGGCCGATTCTTAACCACTGAGGCACCAGGGGAGCTCTGCACGTGTGTGTCTCCCTAGCTAAGCTTTTGAGGTCAGGAAGCAAGTCTTATTTCCCTTTGCAACACCCTATGGCATCCTCATAAGTCTCTACAAAAAATAGATATTCAATAATATTTGTTGAATTAAAATTTCTGCCTATTCTTAATGGCAGAATGAAAGTTATACTTACTGTGTAGCCTATGACGTGAGTAGAGCCATAAGTCATGTTTAATAAGGCCTCTGAATCAGCCTAATAAGGAAGCAGATTTCCGTCTACAGAAAGGGCAAAGGCTTATCCTGTGAGCTAGCGGACAGCTATGTTGGAGGCTCAGAGCCGGTATAAAACAATGACAGATGATGGTTAGACCACATCTCATTCACAATAGCTGGCCAGTGATTACCAGTAACAGATTTTGCTATGGCTTAGTTCCTTTCTTCAAATGTAAATCAAGATTTTCAGAGAGTTTATTAAATAATTTCTTAAAGAGTATGTTATAACGCAGAGGCCTCAGGTGATGGAGCGTTTTATTTAAGTTCTCGAGAAGAAATGCAGTCAGATATTTTCATGCCAACAGTGAATCAGAAAAAAGAAGGCACTGTCTCTCTAACAGTGAGATGAAAGCAAGTTCAGCCTTTTCTTTTTTTTTTTTTTTTTTTTTTTTTTTTTGCGGTACGCGGGCCTCTCTCTATTGTGGCCTCTCCCGTCACGGAGCACAGGCTCCAAACGCGCAGGCTCAGCAGCCACGGCTCACGGGTCCAGCCGCTCCGCGGCATGTGGGATCTTCCCGGACCGGGGCACGAACCCGTGTCCCCTGCATCGGCAGGCAGACTCCCAACCACTGTGCCACCAGGGAAGCCCCAGCCTTTTCTTAATTAATTAATTAATTTTTTATTTTTGTAGTTGATTCTCCTCTAAGTAGACTATCATTTGAAGTATAATAGTAATTTTCTCTCTTTCTTTACAATATTAATTCCTCATATGTTAAATATATGATGGTATTAATTTTGTTCTTATTCCTGACTCTTTAGGAATACCAGTAATATTTCACCAGCTTTTAATATTAGCTGTTTGATTGAAATAGAAGTCTTTATCTGGCTAATGAAGTGGTTTCGTGGTTCAAGTACACTAAGCATTTTATTTAAAGTTGTTGTTGAATTATATTAAACATATTCTGGTCACTAGAGATGATCATGTGGCCTTTTGTTATAATAAATTATATTAATAGATTTCTCAATATTGTATTATTTTCTGCATGAGATGTATCCCATTTCATCCTGGTGGGGTTTTTTCCCCCTCTTTTGGTATAATAATGTTGAATTCAACTCCTTACGTTTTATTTAGGATAATTGCATTTATATTCATGAATAAGATTGTACTATAGTTTTATATTTTTTAATTCTATCTTAAACAGCTTCAAAAAATATTATTCCATGCTCTAGATTGAGAGTGTAGGAGTTGCCTATTCTTTGAAGGTTTAGAGGAACTCACCCGTAGCACTGTTTAGGTCCCAAGAAAGCAGGTTCATCCTTTAACTGGGGCTAAAGTGTGGTGTGGTATTTACTTCTATTAGCTTTGATTGAGAATGAGCACAGAGAATGTTCAGAGTTGCATGTCTTAGTTGTTATTGCTTTCTTCTCATTTTCCAACTGCTTCTATTCATTTCTGTGGGGCTGGAAATTAGATACGTAGGCATGCTAATTTAATGCTTTCTTCCCCCCATTTTTTTTTTTGACGTGTGCAAAGAACTATAGGTGTATTTTGCATAAATGTTGTTAACTTGAACTAGTCAGGAATTAATAAAGAAGGCTGGTAAAAAGGCAGTGTTTCTGTTTGAAACAAATTCATGTTAACTTATGTGCTTCTGATTGTTTAAAAGTCCTTAGTACATGTATCATTAAAATAAAAATTCATGAACCCAACAGAATTTAGACAGATGGATGAATGGAGAGGAGAGATGGTGGGAAAGTTGCAGATATTTGTAGTAATCAACGTAATATCCTGGGTTGAGAGATAATTTCTGAGTGAGCCAATTATTACTGATTAGCTGGTAAAGATTTATCTTTTGAGCCTTAGCTGTCTTCTGTCATTTCTTAGGCTGTGCTCAGTGTCTCAGTGGGAAAAAGAACATTCCTGGCAGAACAAAGTTCTCCCTGACTGTCAGATTAATTGGGGAGTGGGGTGATTCTTGAGAACCAAGAACATTTTTTTGCCGCGATGAAGAGTGGCCCCCGCTTGCCACAACTAGAGAAAGCCCTCGCACAGAAACGAAGACCCAACACAGCCAAAAATAAATAAATAAATTTATTAAAAAAAAAGAACATTTTTTTGGTAGCTTGAAAGCAATTGTCATAAACAGCCAAATGCTAATGAAAATCTAAATTATTGGGTTCTTCCTAAGCCTAGACACAGAGTTAAACTGAAAAGTCGAAGGCAGATGTTAAAGATGAAAACATGATGTTGCCCTTCATAACCTAAATGGGACCCTTTTCTATTTCTGATAAGATTAATTAATTGTCCTTTAATTCCTTTCTTGTGCTGTTTTTGCATCGGAAAATGCACGTTTTGGTGAAATAGCATTGGAAACCTTCTACAAGCAGGGGAAGCAAGATTAAGCATATTAGGTTCCTCTAAAGATGTTGTCTAACACCGGGCTGCTTTATGATCACTGGGCTTTAACCGCTCTTCTGTGCCCTCCTTGCAATGCTGGGGCTCAGTCCCTGCAAACTTCTTCTTTGCCAACTGGATCCGTGTTACACTTTGTCTAAAAGAGACCGGAAGTCGGGACTTGCTTCTTCCTGCTCTTGTCAGTGTCACTGGTTCTTCACAACTGGAGTGACAGTTGATTCTAGTAATAGTGGGTCCTTCAAAAGCAGCCTCCGCGCACACCCCTCAGGGATTCTGGCTCAGCCAGACTGCACCCGGTCCTCAGAGGTCTGGGTGCCAGCTCTGTGGGGTCCGTCCTTCAAGATTCTGGGTTGTAATACTGTGATACTTCCAGACTCCTCCCTTTGTCCCCCTGCCCTAGGGGTGGTCGCCACTCTTTGCTGTTGCATCTCTGTTTTACCTCAGTGTTGTCCCTCTGGCATTTCTAATTCCCCAATGCCTGGTTAACTATTCTTTATGTAAAATTCTCTTCACTAAAGTAGCTAGTCTGTTTGTTTCCTGACTGGACCGTGTCTAATACAAGCATCAACACCAGGCTGGCTTTGTTACTTCTTTTACGCTTTTATTTTATGTGGCTGTTAGCTTCTTCAGTGCTTCTCAACTGGTGGGGGGTGACCACTGTTGGGATGCTAGATTAGCATAACGTTTGCTAATAATTTAAAATAGAATTCACTCCTGACAATACTCCAGAAATTTGTATTTCTGTAAAGTTTTCTATATATGTAAACTTGTATATTGTATATAATAATACAATACCTGTGAACAAAAATCCCTTAGGAATGAGTAGATTTTTGTTTCTTTTCCAGAATAACTCCATGTAATATACAAAAAATCACTTTCTAAAGGGC
Source organism: Monodon monoceros (assembly GCF_005190385.1). Taxonomy (NCBI): domain Eukaryota; kingdom Metazoa; phylum Chordata; class Mammalia; order Artiodactyla; family Monodontidae; genus Monodon; species Monodon monoceros. Next base: position 31,203,204 of record NW_021703771.1, read on the forward strand.
ATGCCCACAGTCCAGGTATTCACGTTTTTCCACAGCCTGAGCCTGTCCTAATGCTCTTGTCCTATCTCCTACCATGTTCCTGGTCCAGCTAAGCAACAGGTATAATTTCTGGAACACATCCTATATACTTGCTTGTGCTGTTTCCTCTGCTTGGGATTCCCTTTTTCCTATTTGTACCTGACATAATGCTACCCATTCTTCTAGGTCCAACTCTAATATCACCTCCTCCTTAAAGCTTTCTGTCACTTCCTCCTCTGTTTGAATTAACACTCTGTTAAATGTGGCGAGTACAGCCTTTGCTGCATTTAACAGTTGTAAAGACTATGTATAGACCTTTTTATCTAAGCTAGGCTTTAAGCTACCGGAGGGCAGAGCCCTACCTTAATCATCGGTATATCCCCAGGTTTTGGCATAGTGCCTGCCCGTATTCATTAGATGTGTGAACACAGTCCTGCCGCTACAGCTTTCTTCCTGCTGATCAATTTTCCTGGAACTCCTCCTGCTTTTAACCACTCTGGGTCTCTAGCCACTCAAAGACCTTCAGGGATCCATTATGATTCTCATTTGTCAGACAGTTTCTCCTTAACTATAGTAATCTTCTTATCTGTGAATACTTCTATTAATTGTTGTCTCTATTATACTTTTAGAATTTCACAAATTGCTACTTTATTATTTTAAATGTTTATTTGGGGTATCGTTGGGGTGGTGAGCAGGGAGGTCACAGTTTGAATTCAAATGGGATTCAGTTGTGTCCATGTAAATCCCATGGAGACTGGGGGGTGGATATGATTATACCAGAGGTCTATTTACATGAGAACTGAAGTTCTTTTGGGTGAGACCTCATCTGAAGAAAAAGGAGATACTGAGCTTGACCCAATAAGAAAGGTTAAGTTGTCAAGGGCTTCAGCTTGATTATAGCTTGGGCGTTATTTCAAACCACTGTGTGGTTCTTTGAGGACTTTATCCCTGGAGGTGTCCATTGGAGCAGTGGAGTCCAACCGGCAACCTCTTAAATAACAAACAGGTACCTTATCCAGGGCTGGGGTCCTGTTTTAACAGGTGGGGAAACTAGTGAAGTTTGAGATGTTACTCTGCATGCTCTTTATATGACCTATAATAGGCTGATAAAGCCTGAGAAAGTCAGGTTGTGTTTTGTCTTTCCACCAACACAATAAATTTCTTCAAAAAAAAAAAAAGGGATCAATATATTCCCTCCTTTCCATCGCACTGATGTGGGTCTGATTCTGGCTTCCACCATTTCTAATCTTGATGACCCCAGTAGCCTCTGTTTCCTGGTCTTCAGTCTTACATTCATTCTCTTCACTGCTGCCAGAGTTCTCTACAAATAAAGAGCAACTACTCCCAAATCAGCAGATGGCATCAGCACCGACCTCTTCTCTCCCCAAATTACCTTTGAAATGACAGAAAGAATATATGACTGAAACAAACCTATCACAGGAATGACCATAGGAAGAGAAGAAATGTCAGAGAAGAAATGTTGAAGAATTTCTAGAACATATAAGGCAACCCATTCAGAACTGAGATACTCATGATACAACACAAGCAAAGGAAGGGACTCCTGGAAAATTGTAACACAGGGGGAATTTTCTAAAAATGATGACTTATCTTTTTTTCTCGGGATAAAAATTAAAAGTCACACTGAATTTGCTTGGTTTAGAATGTGCTGTTTTGAAAAAAATGAGTCAGAGATAATTTTGTGCTCGTTATCATAACCTGATCACATAAAATATTTTGAGCCCTAGTATTATTTAAACTTTGCCTCCCTAAGTAAAATAAAGTGGTTGAGCTAATAATATTAATCAAACTCCTATTTTTCTGAGAGGGTCTTAGAAGTCAATGTACGAATGAAAAGCCAGCTTCCATTATGACATGGGTGGAGCTTAGAGAGTTTGCCCTTCTCTGATGGACTGTGAGGAAGGAGAAGGAACCCTAGAAAAGGACTGAGTGCTCGTGTTGGGGGAGATTGCTGTTGTGGTTCATGCCTTGGGGTTCAACCCAACTCCTCAGCCTTTTACCAGTTGAGAAGAGAGATGTCTGGACTCTGAGGGTGCCCTGCCCTGGGGACCAAAGATTAGAATGGAGGGATAGAGGTGCCATTTTATTTTCAATCCTCCATACTTCATGAAGAGCCCCCTTTAACTTTTTTTTTTTTATGATGAGTAACATTTGAGGACATGTATAAGTGGAAGTATTTAAAATTAAGTAAATCAAGCATAGTACAAACAAAGTAGTCAATATAATTTCAAGATATATAACCTCATCTATTTAGTTTTTTGACTAAGATTTTGACTGTAAATACTGTAAATACTGTAAATACACTATCGCATTGTGCTTTCTTTACCTAACATTTGATCATATACATTTTCCTACATCACAATGTATATGTGTGTAGTTTGGCACACATGGCACACATTCTAACACATGTACACTCAAATACAGGGGAAAAGGAAGCTTCTCAGAAGCTCATGAGAATATCAGTCATTTTATTCTTTTTTTTTGAAAGTCCTGGATTTATTTTATTTTATTTATTTTAATTAATTAATTAATTAATTAATTTTTGGCTGTGTTGGGTCTTCGTTGCTGTGCGTGGGCTTTCTCTAGTTGCGGCGAGTGGGAGCTACTCCTTGTTGTGGTGCGCAGGCTTCTCAAAGTGGTGGCTTCTCTTGTTGCGGAGCACAGGCTCTAAAGTGCAGGCTCAGTAGTTGTGGCACACGGGCTTAGTTGCTCTGTGGCATCTTGCCAGACCAGGGCTCGAACCCGTGTCCGCTGCATTGGCAGGTGGATTCTTAATCACTGTGCCACCAGGGAAGTCCCTATTATTCATACTGTATACTTTTCAGTATTTTCTGCATGTATTTTCCAATCAGGAATCAAACGTTACAAAGTAATTTTTACAATAAAAGAATCGGTTTTCTTCTGAATTTAGGTGATGTTTCTTCTTCTACATTTTTGCATTTACATTTTTTTCTAAAACAACATCATTACTCCTATTATGGAAAAACCTTATTTTTTAGAGAAAAAACTAAAAATATAATTTATTGCGTTAAAAGTTCATTCTCATGAGTATCATTGATTTTTTTCTCACCTTTTAATTGAGGGAACAGGTGACCATTTTTTTTTTTTTTAATTTTTTTATTTTTGTTGTGTTGGGTCTTCGTTTCTGTGCGAGGGCTTTCTCTAGTTGTGGCAAGCGGGGGCCACTCTTCATCGCGGTGCGCGGGCCTCTCACTATCCGGCCTTTTTGCGGAGCACAGGCTCCGGACGCGCAGGCTCAGCGGCCATGGCTCACGGGCCCAGCCGCTCCGCGGCATGTGGGATCCTCCCAGACCAGGGCTCGAACCCGCGTCCCCTGCATCAGCAGGCAGATTCTCAACCACTGCGCCACCAGGGAAGCCCCCTTTTTCTTATACATTACTACACTTCACAAATTTTCTAAAATAGCATAAAGCACTTTCTATGGATAAAAACTTACTTTTTTAAAAAACAACCTTTTCAACTAAAAATAGAACTACCATATGACTCAGCAATCCCACTACTGGGCATATACCCTGAGCAAACCATCATTCAAAAAGAGTCATGTACCACAGTGTTCACTGCAGTACTATTTACAATAGCCAGGACATGGAAGCAACCTAAGTGTCCATCAACAGATGAATGGATAAAGAAGGTGTGGCACATATATACAGTGCAATATTACTCAGCCATAAAAAGAAACGAAATTGAGTTATTTGTAGTGAGGTGGATGGACCTAGAGACTGTCATACAGAGTGCAGTAAGTCAGAAAGAGAAAAACAAATACTGTATGCTAACACATATATATGGAATCTAAAAAAAAAAAAAAGGTTCAGAAGAACTTAGGGGAAGGACAGGAATAAAGACGTAGACACAGAGAATGGACTTGAAGACAGAGGGAAGGGGAAGGGTAAGCTGGGACAAGGTGAGAGAGTGGCATGGACTTATATATACTACCAAGTGTAAAATAGATAGCTAGTGGGAAGCAGCTGCATAGCACAGGGAGATCAGCTTGGTGCTTTGTGACCACCTAGAGGGGTGGGATAGGGAGGGTGGGGGGGAGACGCAAGAGGGAAGAGATATGGGAACATATGTATAACTGATTCACTTTGTTATAAAGCAGAAACTAACACACCATTGTAAAGCAATTATACTCCAATAAAGATGTTAAAAAAAACACAACGTTTTTGGTGTCTCAATTCTTTACTACAGGGTTTTAATTTGGTTACTTTCTATTTTTAGTTTTCATTTTTAAACATCTGGTAATATTTGAAAAAAAAAGTGTTTTTTTACTGTTTGCATATGTTATTTAATAAATAAAAACGTTGCTCTCCATCTGAACCCATACAAGTACGTTGAATGTATTTACTCATACATGGAGGTTTTGTGCCCTTTGCTTTTTTGTTTTTGTTTTTAACCAACTTTTAATTTTAGAACAGTATTAAAGTTAGAGAAAAATTGCAAAGTTAAGTACACAATATTCTTATACAACCCATGCCCCGCTTCCCTTATTAACACTTTGTATTCATATGGTGTGTTTGTCAAAATTAATGAACCAAAATTGATATATTATTATTAACTAAAGTCTATATTTTATTTAGATTTCCTTAGTCTCTACCCACTGTCCTTTTTCTGGTCCAGGATCCCATCCAGGGCACCACATTACATTTAGCTGTCACATCTCCTCAGGCTCCTCTGGACTGTGACAGTGTCTAAGACTTTTCTTGTTTTTGATGGCTTTGACAGTTTTGAGAAGCATTGGTCAGGTATTTTGTAGAATGTCCCTAAGTTGGGATTTGTCTGATTTTTTTTCTTGTCGACTGGGGTTATGTGTTTTGGGAAGAAGGCCATTTTCATCACATTGAATCAAAGCTGTCTATATGACTTATCTGTGTTAATGTTGGCCTTGATCACATGGCTTGCAACAGTGTTCTCCAGGTTTCTCCAGTATTAAACTACATTTTCCTTCCTTTCCATACTACATTCCTTGGAGAGAAGACCCTTTACACAGCCCACACTTAAGGAGTGGGGAATTACGAAGGAATATAGAGCTGATTGAATGTATGACTCAGGAAATCAAGGTGCATGTACATAGGTCAGCAAGTCATTGTGGAAACTCAGTCATTCTGAAGAGGTTGAGACTATGGAATACTTCAATAGCAAAAAACTAAATAACCCAATTAAAAAATGGACAAAATTCTGGAATAGACATTTTTCCAAAGAAGACATACAAACGGCCAACAGGTACATGAAAAAATGCTCAACATCACTAATCATCAGGGAAATGCAAATCAAAACCATAATGAGCTATCACCTCATACCTGTTAGGATGTCTATTATTAAAAAGATAGGAGATAAGTGTTAGGATGTAGAGAAAAGAGAACACTTGTATGCTGTTAGTGGGAATGTAAACTGGTAGAGACACTGTGGGAAACAGTATGGAGGTTCCTCAAGAAATTAAAAATAGAACTACCCTACAATCCAGCAATTCCATCTCTGAGTTTATATCCAAAGGAAATGAAACCATTATCTTGAAGAGTATCTGTACTCTTATGTTCATTGCAGCATTATTCACAATAGCCAAGACATCAAAACAACCTAAAGTATCCATCAATGGATGAATGGGTCAAGAAAAATGTGGAATATATGCAATGGAATATTATTCAGCCTTAAAAAGAAGGAAGTCCAGTCATTTGCAACAACATGGATGAACCTGGAGGGCATTATGCTAAGTGAAATAAACCAGACAGAAAACTGCATAGTATCACTTACACGTGGAATCTAACAAAGTCAAACTCAGAAACAGAGTAGAAAGTGGTTTCCAGAAACTGTAGGGGTGGAGCAAATAGGGAGAGGTTGGTTAAAGGGTGCAAACTGTCAGAAGAGGAATAAGGTCTGAGGATCTAACGTATAACATGCTGACTAGAGCTGAGAACACTGTATTTTATAACTGAAGTTTGCTAAGAGAGTAGAACGTAAATGTTCTCACACACACGAAAAAGGCAAATATGTGAGGTGATGGATGTGTTAATTAACTCGATGGGGGGAATTCTTTGACAATGTATATCAACCATTCACTTTAAATGTCTTATAATATTATTTTTCAATTATATAAATTAAATTAAAATTCAGTTAAATAAAGCTAAAGAACTGAAAACTTAACAATATAAAGGATGGCATATACAAATTGGAAATCATGTTTAATGTTCAAAACTGCAGATAAGTGAACAATAGCTCTGCTGCTGTGTTCTTACGCCCTCAAATTTCATAGAGTTATAGGTAAACATGTCATAGATTAAAATGAAAGAAAACATCTAATAAAGCAACTCCCCAGAAATTAGTGTTTGTCTGACATGTCCTGTGACTGAAGAATCGCAATTTCCTATGTTTCAAATTACAGAAAATTTTAACCTTGCAACACCAAGTTATTAAGTCATTCTTTCCATTTTATACATATCTGAATTAGTTTTCTTGGTCAGAATTTCTGACACACATAATTTATCCTTTGAACTATGTGGAGAGCATTTTTTGTTATAAATAAAAATATTTAAATACAAATATTTAAAAACCACTTAGAAAAAAGATTTATAGAACTAAAATCTTATTTTGGATAGTATATTTCATAAGCTTGTTGTTTAGCAATTATGATATGACCTTTCAATGCACAAAGATAGAAAATACTTGAAAAGAAATGTCGTCTCTGATTGAAGTGAGAACTCAAACTGGTTTGTGGAAAGGACTGTCTTTGTACACTGCATTGCATATATTATAATTCACAAGGTTATATAATATAAAGATCGTATATATATTTTTTACTCCCTGTATTTCCCTTTTGCCTAATCAGGTAGCTAGTAGCATACTCTCAGGGTGGAAAGAAGAAAAGACCCTTATCTGTCTGGCTTGTGCTTCCAAATGCCAAGCCCACTGAGGAGAGAGGAGCCCTTGATGGGAAAGTCATGAGAAAAGGGATAATTCTCAACCTCGGCTGCACCTTACAATCGCCGGGGGAGTTTTAAAATACTCATTCTCCAAGACACACTGTGCACCATTTAGGTCAGTATCTCTGGAGGTGAGAAACAGGAATTATTATTATTCTTTTTACTGTTCTCCAGGTCATTCCGATGTATCGCTAAGATCGATGACTATTGCTTTAAGGGAAATAGGAAGGGAAAAGCATTTTATCTGTCTTAAAAAGGAACTTCCCCAGAGTTGAGGAGAGAGAGGCTTATGCTTCCCAGAGAAGCAGGGAATTTGGCTGTGTTCTTGGCAACACCCCAGAGAAGGATGGCTGTATGCTGCCCCCTCTAGGGAGGTAAGACCAGATGGGCCTTAGGAGGTTTCCACTCTCACAGATGATTCCTGTACCCCATGTTTTGTTTAGAGGGAGCAGAGAAGGACCCAATAAGCCACATTTTAGTAACTTGGCCAAGGAGATGAGCAATGACCAGAGATACACGACCCGCCCCCCCCATGCTTTCTCTTCCTTTGAAATTGCATAAACTCTTGAACATTTATAGGACCCTGAATTTGGGGATTGAGGAACTCCTACTTATTACTGAATTTCCCTACGGCCTGATGAGAGGGAGCCCTAAATCGATGTTAGGTTGAATTTATAGAGAATGAACAGATGTGATGTTTCTTGTAACCCATGCAGGTCTTAATATTCATGGAATGAATGAATGAAAGCACCATTCTCACACACTTGACAATATAAGAGCAATACATCAAATATTGTCTCTAACAAAACTCAACTTAATTTTCCTAACATTCGGTTGTACAAATATAATTCCTGCATGCTTCTGTACAAAATACAATAATGAGCTAATCCCAACAATGATCAGAATTCAGCCTGAGCCTGAAATCAAGACTACAATGATCACAGACCACTGAAACCGGGCCTGGGAGGATTGTTGAATTAGCAGAGGGATCCATCTGTTGATGGTTTATGTACAGGAGAGCTGGGCAGGGGTTCAGGCTGGTTTTCTTTTAGGCAGCACTCCTTAAGCGTGGTTTACAGCTTTCCTCATGCTGTCCTCAGGGAAGATCTTGGATGGCTCCAGTAGTTCACTGGGGAGAGTGGGGATGGTAGGGTGTGGGGCATGTGGTCTGTGAGTTATTAGGTGTAGCACTTCCGTCTTCCTCTGTGAAAAGTTTCCTTTCTCAGACTCTGGGCTCTTACTATCACTGAGTAGTGGCAGGAGCTGAGGATTCCAGCATGAAAAGCCTCTGTTCAGGAGGATCACCAGGAGGAGAATGGGATGCGTCATCTAGCTTTTCAATGTCTGGTGGGAATCTCTTCCTCCGAGCAAGTCTCATTTGCTCAAAGAACAAGTTTGATCTTTCACATATTAATATATATGTTCAATGGTTCTTCACTTTTTCATTCCAGTTTAGGAGACTTTATCACACAAAGATCATTTATGGCATAATTAGCTCATTGTCTACTTTTAAAAAATTTCCCAAACTTGGTTTTCAATTAGGAAGATTGGAACAGTTTGAGATAACTACAGTGACCAGATGGAATTGTTATAAGCAAAAGCAAAACAACAACAACAAATGTGAAAATTTAAAGATTTACTTAGGCTGTGTGGTTTTATTAGAAATTAATATGTTATTTATGTTAGACCTTTCGAATATTGGAAATAGTCTGTGCATCTCTATATCTTCACTTCTGCTCCTCTTGAGCTTTGGGGGAGCCAGGGTTGCAGTTTGGGCTCCATTGATATATGTGGGAAAGGGAAGTGAGACCTAGTCCCATTTGCCCTAGGCTGAAGGCTGGAACAAGTAACCCTGACTCTCCAGGGCCTGGGCAGTGTGATACCAGGATGGGATGGGGTCAGGGAGGGCTACCGTTCAGGTAGTTCTCTGCTTTGTCCTACATTGTACAGCTCATTAGAGGACAGCAGAAAAAAAAATCAAATTTCTCATTATACATGACACTGGTTTCCATTAGCACAGATGTATACAGATTATTAATATTTGAATTGACATTAAAGAGGATAATTAAGATGGTATTTTGTTTAGCTGGAAATCCTGCCACTTCTTAATCTCTTCCACTTCTACCTTTTGGTTAAGACTCAGCAGTATATGAATAAACTGGCTCTCTGGAAAAAATTCCACCACACATTCCCTCCTATGTAGTGTTTGCCAATTTCCATTGTGTAAATACTCCCACCACGGCCAGTGTCAAGCTACCAACCTGGCATCAGTGAACGTGGCGTTGGGAAGAGATACACAAAATTGGCTCCTGGGAAATAATTAAAATGTTCAAGTTTTAATAAAGTCCTAGTAGTTGCTACTATTTCTTGTACTAATTGTCTACCAAATTAAAAAAATAATACTTAGTAATGCTGGTTAAAATTTTTGTTTTTAGGTTTAATATAATAGTCTGTCTTTAAACTTTTTCTTTTTTAAAATAAGCTCTAACTTTTAAAACAGAAAAAAAAAAAAAGCCTCCTGTGAGCAGGAAAGGGCCAGTTTCAGCACACCACTGGACTATCCGATCCAGCCAGCTGCATCCTCTGAGGTTGACTGGGGTAGGATCTGACCAGGGTATCGCGTAGCCTATGGCTGTGATGAAGAGGTCTCATTGACCTCAATTCATGTCCCTGCAGCCACTGTGAGGCAGAGCCCTGAAGGGCAGCTTTGAAAACAGCCTCCACCATAAGCAATTTACATTTGTTTTTGAGAAATCAACTTTTCCTCAGGGCAGCAGACTCTGGGAAGTACATCTGTACGGCAAGTGGTCTTTCTTTTTGCTTCTTTACCACCACTTACTACTTCATTCTGCCTCCTATGATTTTCCGGCTGGCAGTGTACTGGAGGCATACTGGAGTCCATTTACACAGTAGTCTTGACTTCCAGGTGCCACCTGAGAGCTGTGTAATCTTGGGCAATCCACTTAATCTTTCTAAACTCTAGTTTTCGTATCTTTAAAATGGAGATGTGATTTACACTAAAGTGTCGTTGAAAGTATTGATTAGGATAATACACAGGGTGGGCGAGATGGGTGAAGGGGGTCAAAAAGTACACACTTCCAGTTATAAAATAAACAAGTCATGGGGATGTAATGTACAGCACGGTGACTATGACTATAGTTAATAATACTATATTGTGTATTTGAAAGTCACTAAGAGGGTAGATCTAAAAAGTTCTCATCACGGGGAAAAAAAATTCTGTAACATATGGTGACATATTGTGGTGATCATTTTGCAATGTATACAAATATTGAATCATTATGTTGTACACGTGAAACTAATATAATGTTATATGTCTTTATACCTCAATTAAAAAAAAAGGATAACACAAAATACTGAGCATGTAGGAGGGAGTAAATAAATGGTAACTCTTATTCAATATTCCTGATGTGCCCCTGTTTACTTCCGGGCCTGATCATGCTTCTCGTGCTTCCCTTTTCTTGGTGTGTCTCTTGGTTGGCTTCCATTATTTTTGTGTGAGCATCTTTCTCCTGCATTATGGAGCAGATCTTCCTCAAAGAAGACCTTAGAGCATCATTTGCCAAAGTATGTTTCCAGAGCACATTAGTCCTCAGAGCTGCTTTGTGATAAAAGGTCTATGTTTACATGATCTTAATGATTAACAAAGCTGATTATATTCTATTGGTGAAGACTCATAGTACACATTAGCATATTAAATTCTCTGAGCAGTCCTGCAGGAAAAAAAAAAATCCATTGTAGCTTTATTTGATCCAGCATTTCTCAAAATTATTTGACTACACTCCTTTATGTGTGCATGTATGAGGATAAGTAAAATAACTGTTAACATCCTGAGGCACCAGGCTCCGCAGAATGCACTTGGAGCAATGCTCTCTTGGATGATTCAGAGTAGGGTGAATGTCTTCCCCACAGGTAGGGCACACGATGACATGTAAACAGGTCTCTCACTGAGAAAACCTTTGTTCCTCAGAGGGGCTGCAGAAGTGCTAGAAGGATGACTAACATCCTTCTAACTCAGGGAGAAGAATCAATACATTTGGTGGATTTACCTTCACTGGAACAAACTGAAGCATTTTTACTATGTTATCTCATTGAATTATTATATATTAAAATATGTGTGATATCAAGGGAACTTATATTTAATTTGTAGTTATACCATTGGAGTTCCAAACACCATAATCACGAGTTTATTAAGGAATCTAAATGCCATTGAATAATTATCTTCTAAAAGTGAGCTTCCAAAAATATCAGCTGAGACCTATAAATACAAGAAGTCACTTAATACTAATTTCTTAAATTTGTAGGTGACTGCCTCAGTTTCAGTTTTTCTCAGTTGTCAATGAGCTGCCCTTCTAGAATTTTGTTGATGACATATGCAGTCTGATAATTCCTGTCCATGTTCTTTTTCTACTAGGCACAATTGCAGTGCACCGGTGGAGCAGTTTTTATTTCAACAAACCCAAAAGTAATTAAAAATTGGAAAGCTATAAAATTGGAGTTTGAAGAAGTGGGCTATGCTTGGAGTGCTGTTGTTAGGAAGTGAACATCCCATGAAAGGGACAATTAGGAAGGAATTGATTTCGTATTCCTCAAGGTAAGAAAAAAACACATTTTTTTTCCTTATAAAAAGATATTGGATGGTAGCATTTTCATGTGTGAAATTTGAAAATACTTGTTAATAAGCTTTTTGATTTCTGATTCAATAGACTTTGAAAAAAATTAATGTCCACATTTTCCTTCTTGGTTTTGCATTTATTAATGTAAAATAATGTGGTATTTCTTGCTTGGAGGATCCATCAGTGCTATTCAGTGTAAGATCAGAGGTCAAAGTTCAGATGGAAATTGTGCTAAGCAGTTTGGAACAATTTTGAAGAAGTGAATGAGCCTTATTTTCATGTGTAATTAGTAGATTTATTGCAGTCCAGATTCTGATCTAGTTTCAAAAGTAAATAAATTATTCATTAAATGCAAATGGTTGTATTGTGCTACTGTTTTTTTCCCCTACTATGCCATGGTTAGAGAGAGGAAGCATTATTTTTTTTCAGTTACTTAAGAATATTACCAAGATGTCAGCCTCCAAGCGATGCCTGCTGGCGGCATGCTGAGAACTAGCATGGAGCTGTGACAGTCGCCATGGCCAACAATTTAAAACTTGATTGAAAAACTCGTAGGCATGGCTTACCGAGAAGGAGGCCCTTCTGGGAGTAGATGGCAAGGCGGAACGGGGGTTTGGAGCCATGTGAGTTCCGCAGAGTGAAGCAGGTCAAACAAAGGAGGGTTTTATGATTGGAACAAGGAGTCATTAAGATATGATATATGCAGCAAACAAAGGCAGTACAAGGCTGGGTGTCAGGATGTAGGTAGGGAAATTGATCGCATGGCAGGACTTGCAGGGTCTGGGAATCAAGAATCCTACAGTGAGTCTGGATTGTATGGGTCACTGGCCTGTGTGTGGTCACAGCCATCCCGTGCCCTTCCCCAGCTCTGCTCTGTGTCCCAGGGCCCACCCGCTCAGACTTCCTTAATCACTGGCTTCTGGTAAGGCTTGGCCAATGGGAGGAAGTTGAGGGAGGTGGGAGAGAAAAAGCCATTGGTTTTGTCTCCTTTGTAGTTCCAGGCACTGCTGGAGTCCCTCATTGCAGGTCCAGCTCCCACCCCCAGGTCCAGGCTCTGGGGCTCTAGTAACACCTCCTCCCTTTGCTCTCAGTCAGATGGGTGGTAGCAGCTTCTTGTAGTGTTTAATTTCTGGGGTGCCTTATCACCCCATGTTTTAGCACTCCTTACTGCTTATATCTGGCTGGCTTCAATCATTTTTGTTATCTACCTGGACTTCAAAGGCACTTGAGTTTCAGATTCCTGGTCTGAATGCCTATAAATGTTTGCAGGGCTTGTCTATGTTTTACTTATTCTTTTAAATTGAGGTAAAGTTGATGTACAATATTGTATAAGCTACAGGTGTTCAATATAGTGATTCACAATTTTTAAAGGTTATCCTCCAATTATATTTATTATAGAATATTGGCTATATTCTCTGTGTTGTACAATATATCCTTGTAGTTTATTTTATACATAATAGTTTGTATCCCTTAATCCCCTACCCTATATTGTCTTACGCCTGTCTTACCTCCCTCCTTCCCTCTCCTCCTTCCCAAAGTAGAACCACTAGTTTGTTATCTATATCTGTGAGTCTGTTTCTATTTTTGTTACATTCACTAGTTTGTTGTATTTTTTAGAGTCTACGTATAGGTGATATTATACAGTATTTGTCTGACTTATTTCACTTAGCATAATACCCTCCAAGTCTATCCATATTGTTGCAAATGGCAAGATTTTCTTCTTTTTTATGGCTGAGTGGTATTCCATTATATGTATATATACCTCAGCTTCTTTATCCATTCATCTGTTGATGGACATTTAGGTTGCTTCCGTATCTTGGCAATTGTAATTAATGCTGATATGAACATTGGAGTGTATGTATCTTTTCAAATTAGTGTTTTTGTTTCCTTCCGATATATACCCAGGAGTGGAATTGCTGGGTCATATGGTAGTTCTGTGTTTTAATTTTTTGAGGAACCTCCATACTGTTTCCCATAGTGGCTGTACCAATTTACATTCCCACTAACAGTGTACGAGGGTTCCCTTTTCTCTACATCCTTACCAACATTTGTTATTTGTATTCTTTTTGAAGGAAAACACGACAATTCAAAACCTATGGAATACTGCAAAGCAGTTCTAAGAGGGAAGTTTATAGCAATACAAACTTAGCTCAGGAAATAAGAAAAATCTCAAAAAAACAACTTAACCTTATTGTCTTACTTATTTTTAAATATCCTTGCTTAGCAGTGCCTGGCACACACATGAGTTCACAAATGTTTGTTCAAGGAATGAATGGATGAAGCGGGTGTGGGTGGAGGAGCCATAGCAACCTCTGACTGCAGATCAGGCCTTGGGTTTGGGAATAATCAGGTCAGAATGGGGTGTGCAGAGCACTGGGGCTCAATATTCTTTGAAGGCTGCTTGAATTGATGCCGGGATGGGGCAGCTTGGGCATTGCCTGCTCAGAAATTTTGCCGTCTTTTCCTCCAAGGCAACTCAGGGGAATCACTGCAACTTCATGAAACAGTATTACAGGTGACTGGGGTAGAGCCAAGTCGTCACGTGAGTGTAGTGACACAGACTGGCTCCAATCACAGCTCCCGTCAGGGATGCTGCATTAGGTACTTCTCTGAACCTCTGTCTCCTCATCTGTAAAATGTGGATGATTCTGCCCATCTAATAGAGCTATTTTTAAAAAGTATATAAAGTGATTAGAACAGGTTAGATGTTTAATAAGTAGTAGTTATTATTGTTATCCTCTTTCAAAATAAATTGAAGGTGTCAGATCATGAATTAGCGGCCTGTTACAAAGGCAAGTTCTAAGAGAAGGCATCTGTTTCATGGAATAATTTCAGTATTTTTATTTCTAGTGTTACCAGAAAGGACAGTATTATTCTAAAATATTAAAATACATGCATGCACATGAACCTGACTACCTATAAATAGAACTTCATTTGGTTAGAAACATGTTCCAAATTGCCATATAATACATTAATTTTAACAACTAGACACAAGATTATTCAAAAATGCACAATTTTTAAAATCTGACAATCATTTCAAATTTTTTATCTTATTTTTGATATTGTTTATTTCAGTCTTATATTTCTTTTACAGAAACTCAAAGTGGTTTACAAGTTGCATCTTATTTTAGTGAGTCTGATGTACTATCTGTATAATAAGGCCATTTCTGCATTTTTAGCTATGATGGTTTGTTTATATGGTTTGTTTATATGGGTACGTATAAAATGGTTCCTCACAAAAACTTATAGAAGAGATATATATACATATTCTTATCATTTTAAGAATCAGCCCATTTAGCAAAACGTTGCCTTTGTTATAAATCTTTTTATATCTATGCATATATATAAACACACAATTTTTGTGTATATCACAGTGTTTATATATATTTTAAACCATATATATATATATATATATATATATATATATATATATATATATATATATATATATTTAACACAATGGCATGTTTTTTTCTGAATGCCAGGACAGTAGGTTTCTGTTTCTAGGGGAATTGAATAAAGCATTTGGATATGTGAATGGCAGGAAGTCCCTCCTTCCTTTTACCTCTTTTCTATTTCTTCATATCCCCCAAAGGAAGTGATACTCTGACCAGATTTCAGGACTCTGATTGGGCTGCATTTAGTAGGGGAGCCAGGCAAACAGTATTGAAAGTATTGAAAGGGATGCCTCCCTTCTTTTCTTCTTGCCTCCAGGCCTGAGAGGGTACTTAAGATAATCATGGACTCCTTTGGGCCTTATTATTGTGCTTTTTTTCTCTCTCACAAAAGCACTTAGGTGCTTGGGAATTCTCGCTGTTTCAGGCTGTGGTTGGTGAGAATACTGATATTTAATAGCGACAGAGAGGCTCTGCTCTGACTCAATGCCTAGGCTAGGCGCTGCAGTCTAGATTTATCACAGATGCCTGTGCTGGAAGGCCTGTGCCCCCAGCTAACCAGACGGTGGCAAGTGGATTTTCCATGAACCGTGACCTTACGTGGTAGCTCTTCCAGGAACCTGGGGCGAGAAGAGCTGACCAGGCCAAGGCAGGGTTTGGTCCCCACCCTTGATGTGTAATACTGTTGAAGGCTCCTGTGTGCTTTCAGATGAACAAATTAATTTTGCTCATCTGTTAAAATTAAATTCTAAGTGTCAATTTTGGTGAAAAATCTGATTAATTCTTTTTGGCTAGATTATCACTGTAGCTTAAATTAAATATCTCAGATAGATGTTAAGTAGTACTAAGTACTAAATATATATGGACCTAAGTACCAGGGTAGATGTGCTCAGATTTATCCCTTGACATTGGACAATTATTTTTTCAATCTTGATGTTGCACATGTCTGGATTACTGTGCTACAGAGATGAATTGACTTGGTTGCTGTCCATTGTATTGTTTCCTATGATTTTATAACCATAACCACTGAATAAATATTTTAAGAAAGTGAACAATAACTTCTAATTCTGGCAATATAATGAAACAGCTTGAAAAACTCTTCAACTATAAAGTGCTATAAACACTGGATAAAAATATACAAAATGGGGCTTCCCTGGTGGCGCAGTGGTTGAGAGTTTGTCTGCTGATGCAGGGGACACGGGTTCGTGCCCCGGTCTGGGAGGATCCCACATGCTGTGGAGTGGCTGGGCGCATGAGCCATGGCCGCTGAGCCTGCGAGTCCTGGAGCCTGTGCTCCGCGACGGGAGAGGCCGCAGCGGTGAGAGGCCCGCGTATCCGCAAAACCAAAACAAATAAAAAACAAAAAAAAAAAAAAAATATATATATATATATATATACAAAATGTAACTTGAATGCATGTCTGAGACAGCAAAAAATTAAGAGGAATCCTTAATTGAAAGAGTGAAAACTTGAATCCAAAGAAGTAAATGACTGTAGAAGGTGGTGGTCCTGAATGACCAAAGGCTTTGGGTTTAGCCACGATGAGCAGCTGAAAGCCAGAGGTCAACAGGAGCTTGGGTTATGCAGGCCAGATGCCCAGTCCTGCTCTTTGTACTCTTTTCTCTTCCTCGTCTGTCCTTTTCATAGGCAGTGTCATTTTACACTGATTCTAGATTATTAGCCCTCAAGGGATCTTAAAGATTACTTTTCGGTTATGTAGGAGGGGACATTGGGGCTCATAGAGTTTCAATGGCTTCATTGGTGGCAGAACCAGGACAAGAACCAATTTTCTATTTCAGAGTCCATTCTACTCTACTACCTTGTCTCTTTCTATTTTCTTTTTCATTCAAAAATGAAACGTGCATGTGTGCGTATGCATGTGTGTGTGTGTGTGTGTGTGTGTGTGTGTGTACAGAGGAGTCTTTTTGGACAGAAGCTTGAACAGATGATATAGGACACATTTAAAATATTTTGGGCTCAAAGTTGATGTGGTGGGAGAAGCAGGAGGGCCTAAGGCTGCTAAGGTTGTTACTTCTTTCCCCAGTTCTCCCATGTCTATGGAAGATACTCCTTTAACTGGTCTCCAGGAGGTACAGGCTGGAAGAGTTGGCGCTGCTCATTTTGCCAGAATGCTTTGGGCAAATGGAGTCCTGGGCATCTATTTATAGTTTATGAACCACCATGAGATCATAAGGCCCGATACAGAGCTGTGGCTAACTCTTACCAGCACTACCCCTTTGATGGTGGGTCTTGCATTAACTGTGACAAGATCCCTAGTGGTCTACTCTAACTTCAGAGGAGCTGAAGGATTCCCCAGTCACATTCCACTTCTGAAGGGTAAGTGTTTGAATATGGGTCAAGCAGGGCTGAACAGAGACATTTGAGCCTTCTGGTCAGGCTAGTAATTTGATGTCCTTTCATACTGAGATCTAAAAAAGTCATTCAGTGTTTATTAAGTGGGAATAAGAAAAAGCAGATTTTCTATTCAAAAATATTTCGGTAACAGACTCACTTGTTAACTTCCACTGACCAAAGCAGAATCAATATTGTTAAAATATTCACCCATATGTTTAGTCTTTTTCTCTTTCCAATTTAGATGAAATAGGTCACTTGTTCTTGGTAAATAGCAGTATGATATGCAATATTTGTCTTGGGGTTTTTACCGGAATACTGATTTTTAATATATCATGACCCTTTGGGTTTACTGCAAAACCACCCAACAGAAACAGTTTGATTCAGCATGGTCTGCTTTTATTTTTAATTTTAAACATGCATTTAATTGTTTTACCTCATTTTTTGGTGCTGCCTACTTTCTTTGGTAACTAGTGCTTTGCAGAAGAGGAAGAAGAAAATGAGGTAAAGGAAAAAGGGGCTTTAGAACTGTCCAAAAGTGATATTTTGAGGAGTGAAAGGTCTAAGATATGTTCAAGATGCCCACCCTGGTGGGTTCTATCAAGATGGAGCCTGAGGTTTGAGGAGTTTCCAGGAACCAGGGAGAATCTATAAGGCAAGAAAGAAAGAATACCCTGATAGATTACATATTTCTTCTAGACACAAACTTCTTCCTAATAGTAAACTTTAATAGAAATGGATCCTTTTATAGGGACAGTGAAGTTAATATTTTTGAAATACAGTGGACAACATAAAGCTTTTTATAATGGTATATAGAAAATTTAGAAACTTCTTTCACGTGGCCATTTCTTATATTAGACAAAAACTGAGAGCATAACATTAAAATGTAATTTGTGAAGATGTTTCTTACAGGGTTCAATCCTAGAGACTACCATGTGTAGAGCTTAATAGTAATCTACCTGGTATGAAGATAGTGCTAGAGAAATGGATGGATAGTTCTTTGTATTCTTTTCCTTCTGTGTTGCTGGCTTTGAAGAGGACCTGGTACTAAACAATAAAGGTTCGTCTTTCTCAGGTGTTATTGGAGCACTGGTGTTCTGAGGTGCCTACTGAAAAAGACCCATATATTTTGTAGACCAAACAATCAGATAGAGAGAGCGTATTTCACTGAGAAATCTTCATTCTTACCAGATGAATCCATCTCTGCAAAAAAGGGTCTACAGGACTGGTTGGTGAACATGATTAACTTCCTTATCAAGAAATAGCTTTGAATCTATTTGGAGGAACACTTGATTTGTCCCAGAATATGCCAACGATTATAGCCTACCTTATTTTTGGCTGTAAAGCTATAGGATGTTAAAAATCTAGAAAATATTCTTGTAGTACATTCAATTAATCTTGCACTTACCACACTGCCAAACTTAGACATGACATATAAATATTTATGAGGTTACTAACATGGAATCTGGGATAATCTGGGTAAGGACAGGGCATACTGTCATCTGAAATTCATCTACAGTCTCATAGTATTAAGAGTGACAGGCATATCTTAAATATTAAGAGAATAAATTGTCAATACCTTCAAAGTTCATACACCTACATTTTATACCAATAATTAACATACCTCTCCCTTACCTCCTCCTTGGAAGTAAACTATGTACAAATTAGCAATAAATGGTTAATATGTAAGTTACACATTTGCCTTATGTTTTCATTAAGCAGGTTCACAACAGATGTCTATCAGGCAACATCTTTTTTTTTTTTTTTAACCTTTGATCATTGACTTTATTTGTAGAGTTTTTTGTATACACAAAAATTTTAATTTTCATATATTCAAATATGCCTTCACATTCTTACATAGCTTTGGGGTTTGCAGTTTTAATTAAAAAGGCGTTCCTAACTCCTATATTGTACATGTAGTTTTTTAGATTTGTCTCCATTTAACTCATTAATTTTTAAAATTTTCTAGATTAAAAAAATGTTTAACATCTTTATTGGAATATAATTGCTTTACAATGGTGTGTTAGTTTCTGCTGTATAACAAAGTGAATCAGCTATACATATACATATATCCCCATTTCTCCTCCCTCTTTCGTCTCCCTCCCACCCTCCCTATCCCACCCCTCTAGGTGGACACAAAGCACTGAGCTGATCTCCCTGTGCTATGTGGGTTCTTCCCACTAGCTATCTAATTTACATTTGGTAGTGTATATATGTCCATGCCACTCTCTCACTTCGTCCCAGCTTACTCTTCCTGTTCCCTGGTCCTCAAGTCCATTCTCTACATCTGCATCTTTATTCCTGTCCTGCCCCTAGGTTCTTCAGAACCATTTTGTTTTTAGATTCCATATATATGTGTTAGCATACGGTATTTGTTTTTCTCTTCCTGACTTACTTCACTCTGTATGACAGTCTCTAGGTCCATCCACCTCACTGCAAATAACTCAATTTCGTTTCTTTTTGTGGCTGAGTAATATTCCATTGTATATATGTGCCACATCTTCTTTATCCATTCATCTGTCGATGGACACTTAGGTTGCTTCCATGTCCTGGCTATTGTAAATAGTGCTGCAATGAACATTGTGGTTCATGACTCTTTTTGAATTATGGTTTTCTCAGAGTATATGCCCAGTAGTGGGATTGCTAGGGCATATGGTAGTTCTATTTTTAGTTTTTTAAGGAACCTCCATACTGTTCTCCATAGTGGCTGTATCAATTTATATTCCCACCAACAGTGCCAGAGGGTTCCCTTTTCTCCACACCTTCTCCAGCATTTATTGTTTGTAGATTTTTTCATGATGGCCATTCTGACCGGTGTGAGGTGATATCTCACTGTAGTTTTGATTTGCATTTCTCTAATGATTAGTGATGTTGAGCATCCTTTCATGTGTTTGTTGGCAATCTGTATATCTTCTTTGGAGAAATGTCTGTTTAGGTCTTCTGCCCTTTTTTGTATTGGGTTGTTTGTGTTTTTAATATTGAGCTGCATGATCTGCTTGTATATTTTGAAGATTAATCCTTTGTCAGTTGCTTCGTTTGCAAATATTTTCTCCCATTCCGAGGGTTGTCTTTTGGTCTTGTTTATAGTTTCCTTTGCTGTGCAAAAGCTTTTAAGTTTCATTAGGTCCCATTTGTTTATTTTTGTTTTTATTTCCATTTCTCTAGGAGAAAAGGATCTTGCTGTGATTTATGTCATAGAGTGTTCTGCCTATGTTTTCCTCTAAGAGTTTTATAGTGTCTGGCCTTACATTTAAGTCTTTAATCCATTTTGAGTTTATTTTTGTGTATGGTGTTAGGAAGTGTTCTAATTTCATTCTTTTACATGTAACTGTCTAGTTTTCCCAGCACCACTTATTGAAGAGGCTGTCTTTTCTCTGTTGTATATTCTTGCCTCCTTTATCAAAGATAAGGTGACCTGGGCTTCCCTGGTGGTGCAGTGGTTGGGAGTCCGCCTGCCGATGCGGGAGGCGCAGGTTCGTGCCCCGGTCTGGGAGAATCCCACGTGCCGCGGAGCGGCTGGGCCTGTGAGCCATGGCCGCTGAGCCTGCGCGTCCGGAAGCCTGTGCTCTGCAACGGAAGAGGCTGCGGCAGTGAGAGGCCTGTGTACTGCAAAAAATAAATAAATAAATAAAACTAAATTAAAAAAAAAAGATAAGGTGACCATATGTGCGTGGGTTTATCTCTGTGCTTTCTATCCTGTTCCTTTGATCTATATTTCTGTTTTTGTGCCAGTACCATACTGTCTTGATTACTGTCCTTTGTAGTATAGTCTGAAGTCAGGGAGCCTGGTTCCTCCAGCTCTGTTTTTCTTTCTCAAGATTTCTTTGGCTATTTGGGGTCTTTTGTGTTTCCCTACAAATTGTGAACTTTTTTGTTCTAGTTCTGTGAAAAATGCCATTGGTCGCTTGATAAGGATTGCATTGAATCTGTGGATTGCTTTGGGTAGTATAGTCATTTTCACAATGTTGATTCTTCCAATCCAAGAACATGGTATATCTCTCCATCTGTTTGTATCATTTTAATTTCTTTCATCAGTGTCTTATAGTTTTCTGCATACAGGTCTTTTGTCTCCTTAGGTAGGTTTATTCCTAGATATTTTATTCTTTTTGTTTCAGTGGTAAATGAGAGTCTTTCCTTAATTTCTCTCTCAGATTTTTCATCATTATTGTATAGGAACGCCAGAGATTTCTGTGCATTAATTTTGTATCCTGCTACTTTACCAAATTCATTGATTAGCTCTAGTAGTTTTCTGGTAGCATCTTTAGGATTCTCTATGCATAGTATCATGTCATCTGCAAACAGTGATGGTTTTACTTCTTCTTTTCCAATTTGGATTCCTTTTATTTCTTTTTCTTCTCTGATTGCTGTGGCTCAAACTTCTAAAACTATGTTGAATAAGAGTGGTGAGAGTGGACAACCTTGTCTTCTTCCTGATCTTAGTGGAAATGGTTTCAGTTTTTCACCATTGAGAAGGATGTTGGCTGTGGGTTTGTCATATATGGCCTTTATTATGTTGAGGAAAGTTCCCTCTATGCCTACTTTCTGCAGGGTTTTTATCATAAATAGATGTTGAATTTTGTTGAAAGCTTTTTCTGCATCTATTGAGATGATCATATGGTTTTTATTCTTCAATTTTTTAATATGGTGTATCATGTTGGTTGAGTTTGCATATATTGAAGAATCCTTGCATTCCTGGGATAAACCCCACTTGATCATGGTGTATGATCCTTTTAATGTGCTGTTGGATTCTGTTTGCTAGTATTTTGTTGAGGATTTTTGCATCTATGTTCATCAGTGATATTGGTATCAGGCAGCATCTTGAATTAAAGTATTTTCTTAAACTAACAAATAACTGTAAATAATTTGAAGTACAAAATTAGTGATTTAAAAATATACAATTCAAAAAAATATACAATTCAGAGTTTTTACTTTTTCATGTATTTTTTAAATTAAAAATTTTCCTACCAGTACTTTAGTTCCATCCTAGAAAATTTATTGTCTAAATTCTTAGAATAGCCTCCCAACTAATCTCTCTGACTTCACTGCCCATCCCAATATAATCCATTGCAGTATTACTACTCATAGAGTATGACTCTCAGAATTTTTCTTGAAAAATAATTGAATTACCAAAAAACTATACATATTTAAAATTTGATGAGTTTTGACATATGTGTACATCAGTGAAACCATCACTACAATCACATAATCAACATATCATCACCTCTAAAGATTCCTATGCCCTTTGTGATCCCTCCTTCCTGATTTTCCCAATCCTCACACCCCTGACATTTTCCCCCACCTCCCAGGAAACCACTGATTTGCTGTCTTATGTCACTATAGATTGGATTGCATTTTCTAGATTTTATAAAAATGGAATCATACAATATGTACTTTTTTTGGTCTGGATTCTTTCACTCAGCATAATTATTTTGAGATTCATTCATGTTGTTGCTTGTATCAATAGATCATTCCTTTTTATGGCTGAACAGTTTTCCATTGTATAGATGTACCACCATTTGTCTATCCAGTTACCCGTTGCTAATCATTTGGGTTGTTTCTAATTTTTGACTATCACAAGTAAAGCTGCTGTCAACATTTGTGTACAGTCTTTGATGGACATATGCTCCCATTCTTTCCTCTATTTTATTTTGTTCTCAATCTACTTCTAAACAAAAAGGGATACATTTATAAGAATCACTTTTGCTAGTAATTTACCCTGTTGGAATTAGCTAATTGATGGAAATGGACTGTTAAATTGGCACTGAGTAGACTTACAGGGATAAAAAGACTAAGCGCCCAAGCTCTATCTGTCAATCGCATGAAATCTGTGAATGCAGCTCCTGACAGAGAAAATTCATTTTCTACTCTCTTGCACAGAATCCACCTACATTTTTCTTCTTTATGAATCTTTTACATAATTAGTAACCAAATTACCTCTCATCAGGAAAATCTTTTACATGCAGAGTTATTTTTTTTTAATTTAAAGAAACATGTTGTTTGGGTTTTTATATACCATAATCCCTCTAGCCAAATGTTTGAATGTTATTTTTACATATTTGTGAATCTGGGTTTTTTTTTTTTCATAGCAAAGACCTAAAGAATTTCTAACACTGATTTTACTAGTGCATATTTAATAAATGTCTTCAGTCGCTTAAGTAATGTTAAATCTCAGCCTTTGTTTATATTTCATGAGGGAATGATGCTTTGGTGTGTTTTGCCTACTTAATGAATAATGGCTGAGATAGTTAAGCACATGCCTTTTAGCGAAAAGGAATTGCATTTGGGGATTTTAAGATAGTGTTTGATTTTAAGTGATGTGTAATTAAATTAATAATTAAAAAGTCCACAAAATTTACCTATGAAATGAATTTATTTTTAAGTTACATTTGTACTTCTGTAAAATCTGAGTTGCCAAGAAGAAAAGATCAAGCCAACTGGCAAAGTATTCTATTTCAGTATATTTAAAAATGAAGTATTTTTAATATTTACAAATATAAGTGAAAGTAGAAAGGAGATAAACATGGATTCAGACTATAGATCTATCTTATTCTTCAGTCCTCAGCTTAACTATTTCCTCCTGAGGCTTTGCCTGAGTTTCTTTTTATTTTTTTATATAATTTTAAAGGTTACTTTCCATTTACAGTTATTACAAAATATTGGCTGTATTCTCCGTTTTGTACAATACATCCTTGAGCCTATCTTACATGCAATAGTTTGTACCTCCCACTTCCCCACCCCATATTACCCCTACACACCCTCTCCAGTGGTAACCACTAGTTTGCTTTTTATATCTGTGTCTGCTTCATTTTTGTTATATTCACTAGTTTGTTGTATTTTTTAGATTCCACATATAAGTGATATTATACAGTATTTGTCTTTCTCTGTCTGACTTATTTCACTTAGCATAATGCCTTCCAAGTCCATCCGTGTTGCTGCAAATGGCAAAATCTCCTTCTGTTTTATGGCTGAGTAATATTCCATTGTAAATATATACCACATCTTTTTTATCCATTCATCTGTTGATGGACACTTAGGTTGCTTCAATATCTTGGTAACTGTACTTAATGCTGCTATGAACATTGAGGTACATGTATCTTTTCGAATTAGTGTTTTTGTTTTTTTCGGATATATGCCCAGGAGTGGAATTGCTGGGTTATATGGTAGTAGGTCCCTTCCTTTATTCTGTACCACAACTCTCTATTCACAGCATTTTTTTCAATTTGCAATTATGTATATTTTTAGTTTGTTGCTTGTTTATGAGATAAAATATCACTGTTGGGTTTTGGAGGTAAAATGGGCAAAGATTTGTCATTGAATCTAAATTATATTGGGTACCAAATGTGGGTGGGGTCAAATGGGCATTTACATCAGAAAGAGTATTTGGGATCAAAGAGGTACAGAGACCAGAGCTCTTGGCACAGCTGAGGCACTTGGCATCATAGATGCTGCTGATGTGTAGATTATTGGGAAGAGAGATTGTACAAGTAATGTATAAGCCTTTTCTTTTTTTCTCTTTTTTAGAAGGCCTTTGGGATTTGGGAATGGAATAAATTTTGATACTCAATTTTATTTTCTCCTTTATCCTTTTTTCTCAGTTAGGATGGAAAAATCAGTCCTTTAAAGTATAAAACAGCTAGATCCCTTGTGTATGAGCAAGCACTGCTATGTGAAATAGTTCACATTTAGGCACAGGCAGAGGTGGGCATAGTGAGGCCTGGGTAGCTGCACTAGACTACTTTCCCAAATTGCTCTTCTTTATCTTAGTTTAACAAATTCCAGGCCAAAGAGGGACTTGGGTTCTGATCTGTCCAAAGACTTCTGGAGTTGTCCTGCCCTCCAGTCCCATCTGTTCTCATATTGACTCTGAACTGTGGGTTGTGGATTTCAGGAACTCAGACTGTGGATTTAATCATTGAGGTATGGTAGAATCTTATTAATAAAGAGATAAAGAGGAAAGGGGATTATGTAGCAAAAATGTTGTATTCTTGGGTCCATGATAGACAAAAGTCTTAAAGAATTTTACAAACCCGAGGATTAAGAGAAAATTTAAAAGGCCTGTTTATGAAACATTGTCTACAGGAGTCAGGTTTATGCAGAGACAGTGAGAATAATGACACACGTATCAAGAAACAACAGCTTTAGGTTTTGCTTCAAGAAAAAGTGGAAGATGACAGAGAAGATGCATTGATCAAGACACAATGAAAAGATACACACTCTCATGAAAAGGACTGTGATTTTAGAGTCCAGGGTAGTTGCAAATGAAAGGGAAAAGAAAATGTATGCATACCAAAATGTTCAGAAAGCTAGAACTAGGAAAGATTTTAGAGGATGACCTAGGGGGACTTCTCCCCCCCCACCAACCCTTTTCCCCCACCCCTCCTGCACAGAGGGAGCCCGGAACACAGGAAACTATTGAAGAATGCTCTTGAAATCTTCAGACAGGGAGTCAATAATAAAAAAATTGGGGAGCCTACCTTTAGTGACTGGGACAGCCGCTAGAGGTTATATAAGTTTTGGAGAATTTGATATTGGAAGGCTGGGAAAGTCAGCGGAGAATACGTCAGTCATTAACAAGGGAGTTCTAAGGTGTTGTGGTTAGTACATGTGGGGAAGCAGATTTGGTTCTTGCCATGAGGGAGCATGTTTAGGAAATTTATGGTGATAGGACTCTTAAAAGAGATGATGAGATGTATTAAATGGGAGTCAGACAGCATTTCAGTACAATGAGTTCAGGCATGGATTAGGGAGGGGACTGATGGATGGTGTACTTGTATGTGAGAATTACCCTTTCCAGGGAAGGGAAGGTGGACAGGATTTGTTTTGGTAAATGTGGAAGTCATTCATCTCATCTCACTTTCTATAAGAAATGGAAAAATGTGGAATCTGGAGATAGATGTTAGGAAAACAACCATTTCTGGGTCAGAAAGCAAAGGTCCCAGGGAAGGAAGGAAAAAAGGCATTCTGAACCAACCAACAATAATAGAGCTACGTAAACCAAGAAAAATATGCCAGTAGCTAATTTTAAGATTCAGCTAGGTGTGTCCGGAAGAACTCTGAGAACAGCAGAGGAAAAAGGGACACTGGAGGGAAAATGTGGCCAAAGGCATTTAAAGTGTAGCCACTGGAAGAGTGACGTATTCTGGGCTCTGAATATTCAAAAATGGTAGGAAGGCCTGGATTTACTGGGCCCTAGAAACCCAAGCTAGGGGAAATAATAGACGCGTTGTTCGTCAGAAATATGTTGTTTTGTGTGGTTGCCATAACATTACCACACACTGGGGGGCTTAACAAACCAGAAATTTATTCTCACAGTGCTGGAGGCCAGAACTTAGCTTAATTACATCTGAAGAGACCCTGTTTTTTCAAATAAGGTAACATTCACAGGTTCCAGGGATTAGGAAGTGGACAGGCCTTTTGGGGGTGGGCCACCATTTAACCTACTACAGACCTGGGGAGGACTTGTGCTTCTAGAGTCTACGTGGTAGGCTGGTTCTTGTTGTTATTGCTTTCTCTAGCGTGGTAAGCACATCTGATCAGGGTTGGCTTTCTTGTGATAAGTTCAGCTATCCTCCACTGTCTTTGTTTCTTTTCTTTATTCCTGACTCTTCATGGAGGTGATAGATTAGGTCAGCTTTTGTACTGTCAAACTGGCCATCTTAAAATTAGAGGGAGGGAGGGAGCCTCTACAGGATACAATTTTACATGGGTCTTTGGCATGTCTGTATGTCTTGCAAGAAGAGGCACTGATTATTTTTAAGGATATTTGTATAGTGAAAAGCCTTAGAAGATAAAGATAGTGCCTTCCTCTGGAGCAAAGGGAAACTTTTTTTTTCTTCCCTAGTACAGTAAAGGTAGTCTCCTTTTTGGGCAAAGTTCAGGCAGGTTTACTTGGCAGCCCTTATTAAAGATTGGGATCCCCTAAGCTTGAGTTTCCTCAGCTGTGATGCAACCTACTGTGTGAGCAGCATCTTTCTGGACTGCCTTGTGATGTCCCAAGGGACCTGGGGATAAGAGTAACGCACGTGACCATGAAGCCCAGGCTGTTTGCTATGCAGTGAAGTAACACATCTTTTGTCTCTAACATAAGAATCTTGCACGTTCTGCCAGCATCCATGACACTGTAGCAGGCTAACTTATTAGCTTGCAAGTTGGGTAAAATTCCAGAGCTTTCACCATTCTTGACAGCATCCTTGAGGCCTCCTGGCTTCAGCTGAATTCACTCACTTGACTTGGATAGGTACTGAATGCGTTTCCAACTATTGAAATAGTCAAATTCTGGTTCCCTTTTGGCTATCGTTCCTACTTGTGTGCTTTACCTATAGAACTCCAGGGGAGGAAGGGGTTAGTGGTAGGGTTTTGGGTGACATCTGCTGTTGCAGTGTAATTGGAGCTGGGAGAGTGGGCAAAAGATTAATTGTAGCAAGTTTAAGGCTGAACAGGGAGTTTATGCAACATAAATAAAAGTGTGATTATGTGAAGACATATGTACGAGTGAGTTTATTACAGTTTATATTAGTGGAAATCTGGAAGCAATCTGAATGCCCATCAAGAGGGTTGAATAAAATATAGTATATCCATGCTATGGAATATTATGCAGCTATTAAAAAGAAAGGAGTAAATCTGTATATTTGGTCTCAGAAGATAACCTCAGCACTTTATTAAATAAAAAAAGGAAAGTTGTAGTAAAATAAGCATAGTCTTTTCCTTTAAAAAAAACCTCTATATATTTGTATAAACAAAATAAAGACTTTGGGAAGATACATACTAAATTGTCATAGTTAGCACTTATTGCTTTTATAATCACACTACTCGGTAAAAGTGTAAGAAAAAAGTGCTAATAGTATTAAAGTGAGTGGAGGCTGTTACTAAGAGAGGGAAGGAAAGAAACAGGGTGTATATAGAGTTCAGGGAAGTTGGTAATTTTATATTTTTAAAGATGGGAGAGAGAAGGAATTTATGGGGAAGTAGGCACTAGACCAGGAAATCCATTCTTCCATCTGTCCTCTCATTGTCCTTTCACCCATCTTTCATCCTTCCATCCCCCTTTGCATTCACCCTTTCTCCCTTCTTCCCGTGACATTTAAGGAGGACAAAAACAGTGCAGGTGATACAGTGATGAAGACACTAAGTCTCTGTTCTTGTGCAGCTCCATTCTAGTGGGGGAGACAAAATATACAAGTTGCCAAGTGAACGATATAATTGTAGGTAGTAACAAGGGTTGTGAAGAGACAATAAAGCAGACTGAGAGTCAGTTTATTTTAGGGAGGGCAGGGTGGGGTATCTTAGATAGGATGGTTGAGAAAGGCATTCCTTAGGAGCTGACATTTGAGCAAAGGCCTGAATGATGTGATATGCAAAATCTGATGGAAGAGGTTCCAGGCAGGGGGTCAAGCAAGTATAGAGATCCTGACTTGAGAATAAGCTTGTCACAAAATGATGTCAGCAGAGAGAGTTGCAGAGGTGGGCAGGAGCCGCTCCTGGGGTAGGCGATCTAGGTTGTCTTATGGAGATGTTCTCCTTGGGTTGGAGTTAGGCAAGGAGGGAAAACTGTGCTTTTTAATAGGGTGTAGTCAACATTGCTGACTCATTCCATAGGAATCTTTTGTTAACTGGTGACAAAGTTCTGGAAATGGGTTGAAAGTCCATCC
The DNA here is from genome assembly GCF_005190385.1 of Monodon monoceros. Taxonomy (NCBI): domain Eukaryota; kingdom Metazoa; phylum Chordata; class Mammalia; order Artiodactyla; family Monodontidae; genus Monodon; species Monodon monoceros. Next base: position 31,232,204 of record NW_021703771.1, read on the forward strand.
TGTTTCCACAGCACATTTTCTCTCTGTGTTCAAAGTAAATGCTCTGTCTTGGCAGCCATTTTTTCTTTTGCTCCATGGCTGTTGAAAGCAAACTGTATAAATAATATTGTGTCAATTTTATTTTGGTCATCTCATCAGGATTGTCTTTTTTTTCCCAGAAAAATTGATATGAAAAGCATGTATTATAATTTAAATGCAAATATCTCCTTGGGTTCTCATACATTTTCCAAAGTTTGCAAGTGGAAATCGCTTCCCAAACAAAGCCAAGAGTGTATTTAGCAATAATGTGCACATGTGGAGTTCATACAACTGTATCAGCATCATTGCTTTGAGCTTCATTAAAAATGGATTAACCTTTCAGGGTATTTGAGATTAGTTTCTACCGAAGGTCTGCATAGTTCATGATGTTATGCACTCACCTCTGAAAAATCTGATTTTCTTTTTTATTGGCACTTAAAAAAATTGTAATTTCCGAGTGGTCATCATGAGAACAGTGTCTTATAATAAGTAGGGTTTCCACAATGCTCTGTTGTAAACAAGGGGGACCTGGTTGGAAGGACACATAGTTTGTCCAGTACCAAGAATGATACACAGCAAGGGTGTGGGTTGACATGAGAACTTTTACATTCAAATATTGAGACCCCAAAAGTATCGATTAACTCAGGGATGGCTGTGGGAATGTTATAGACCCTCCAAATGCCTGACTGTTGGGAGTTTTTCTTTTGGCTGCGGTCTGGTTTATAGGTTACTTTTAAGAGTATTTACTGTTATCTATAGTTTCTCAAGCGTTATTATTTCAAACATTCTTGTAACAAAATGGCTGAGTTATGATGAGAAGTCACTTTAACATGAGCTCTGGTTTTTATGCAGTATCTTTCTAGGTAGGCAATCCCAAGTGCCTTCTCAATATAATGCCATTTGGACGTACAGCATTCCAGATGATACCACTGGAGATAACATTCACAATTATCCTGCTTTTTGAGCAAGACCCATACTAGGCAAAAATACTTATGAGTTTTCTTTTCTTTCTTCCTCATATGCAATCATACTCTTTTGTGCTACTACCCAACACCACATGCTTTGTATCTCCTGGTGGGAAGAGCTAAATTCCATTTGAAGAGAACCTGCAAAGCTTCACATTGTTGTACAAAAGCCTCAGCTGCATGGTAGCCTCTAAATAGGGTCTCTATGACATCTGGGGGTGCTCTTAACCAGGCATGAGGTTTACTAGAGCGACACAGAAGTTTCACAGTCTGTAGAGAACCCAGCCAAGAAGCTACCCTTTCCTTCCCAAACCCAGGATTTTATGGAACTTCCACTGAAACACAAAGAGACCAGGGACCTCCCAAAATAGGCACACTGAGTCCAGCACAGCACACCCAGAGGCTGCATCATGGAGTACCAGAAGGTGAGCAGACATTCTGTAGATCCCTGCAATAGAAAATAAGGAACTACCAGAACCACACTGAACTTAGAATATGAAATTTGAACAAACTCAGGTGGAAATTCATATTTTTATACATGAATCTTACATGAGATGAGAATCCTTATACAAATTCTCATTCATAATAACTGCTAAAATACCCATATATAAGGAAGTGCTCAGTGCATTGCAAACCAGAGTAGACTGTGGACCACCTTCAAACACAGAAACAGATAAGTGGAAAATGAGAATTCAAACGGCAAAGGAAGTGAAAATCTGGACAAGACCAGAGCAGAAACATTTTCCTCAGTTGTCTGGCTAAGAGTTTTACAAATCCTTGTTTTATGGTTTATTGTATGTATGATTGTGCTAAAGTTAACTTTTACTGTATTGAATTCTTCCATAGTATTTTTTCATATATTTTTAGAGATTCTGTTGTCTTTACAAAGTGTCAAGTTAAAGCACCATTTTAAAATTTGTTAAAGAATCTGAATTAGGTGGATTTTCAGGTCCAGGAAATCAGAGTGGGTCTACCTCTCTGGGTTAATTAGTTGAAAACAAATCCTCTGAAATTAATTTGTCAATAATTAGTTTATCCAAAGACATTTCACCAAATGATTAATTGGCAGGGAAAGAATGTCAAAGATTGTATAAAAGATAGGATGGTTTTATTTCAATTCATTTTTAATCCAATCCACTGTCTTTAACATGTCTCTTAATTCACAGATTTATCAACTGCTTTAATCAAATGAATGTCTTGCATATGTTTGAGCATTGTGAGAGTATTCACTGTCTGAATTGTCAGTCATACATCTATCTGCTGTTCCATGGGTCCTAGCTTGGGTGACCAGTGGAGGTGCCATAAACTGGAACAGAGAAGCTGAGTAGAGGTTGGTTGGGGAGATTAAGGAGTTTAGTTCGTGGTGTAATGAATTTGGGTTTGGACAGAATGAAGTTTGTTTTATGCTATTACGGTGTAGGACTTTTAAACTTGATTTTGTGCTAAGGAAACACAAAGATGTAAGTTTCAAGATATTTTGTAATTTAATGCCTTCTTGTATAGAGGGCAAAGAAATTCCATTTTCCTCTTTTTGAAACTCTTGGAGTTTATTATCATTTTTATTTTTACTTTCTTTTTTCTCATTGAAGAGCTATAAATCTTAATAAAAAGTAAACCCAAATGTATATGTCATTGCATTGTTATCTATCAAATTTTGCCTGAAATGTTGGAGTGTGTATTCTCTTTTCTCCTGGGACTCAAGTGAAAGTGCTTAGTAAAATGTAAGGTACTATACAAATGTGATCTGTAATTACCTTAAATGTTATCCAGATTTTATAGTTACCAGTCAATCAGGTAATAACAAGCATTTACTAAATTCTCTCAAAGTGGAAAACATTATATTAGGTAGTTGGGGGTTCTGAGGAACAGACAGAGCACAAGACCTCAAAGAGCATTTAGAAGTGAGAGGCAGAATAAACAAACTTGTAACCAAATAGATTATTCTGTGTCTAGTGAGACCTGAGTTATGGTCACCAGGTAAGTGATTTACATGGAACTCAGTAGAGTTCTGGGAGCACTTCCTCTCCTTTTAACATTCAGAATGAAATGTTCAGCTGCAAAACAACAGCTGGAAGTCGACTGTACTTGGATACCTGTGGGATGGTGTGGCTGGATTGGAATGAAAATTCTGCTAGACCCCAAGGATGACGATGGTAACCCCCCCTTAAGTATCTGACTGAAGTTGCAGTATAGACATTGATCTTTCTTTTCTTTCTTTTTGCGGTATGCGGGCCTCTCACCGCTGTGGCCTCTCCCGTTGCGGAGCACAGGCTCCGGACGCGCAGGCCCAGCGGCCATGGCCCACGGGCCCAGCCGCTCCGCGGCATGTGGGATCCTCCCGGACCGGGGCACGAACCCGCGTCCCCTGCATCGGCAGGCGGACTCTCAACCACTGCGCCACCAGGGAAGCCCTAGACATTGACCTTTAAATCTCATTTGCAGACAAATTTTGCTAAGTGCCACCAGATACCCGTGTTAGAATGATTAAACATCTGTTGATAAAAATAAAGACACTGAAGATCAAATTATATCATTGGTATCTGTCTAGTTGATTAATGCAAAGCCTCTAGAATGAGATGACAATATAACAGAGGCCACCATGCCCTTATGTAGAGTCACGTGCTCTGCAGATCGCTCAGAATGACTTCTGGTGGACCTCAGGCAAATGTTTTCCAGTAAAAGCTTTTTATTTATTTGAGTTGAGCATCTACTATGTGCCAGGCACTATGCTAGGTAGTGGGGCTCTGAAGATGAATATGCTGAACTCCTGCTTTTGGGAGGTCACAGTCATGGGGGAGCAGCCACTGATAAAAATAAGTACCAGAGACAGTGAACAGTGCTGTCACAGGGACATGGACACTGTGGAACCACGGCGACTGGAAAGACTGCCTGGGACAGGCAGGAAGTCCATGAGGAAATGATTTCTCATGATTTACTTGAGTGTATTTTCCTGTGTTGCCACATTTGGGTTGTTTCTGGGGGTCTCATATAATAAAGAAATATTTTAACATATTCATGCATAAGCCTCTTAAAAATGTACTTTGGATTATTTCTTTAGAAAGTATCCCCAGAAGTAAAATTACCAGACTAAAAGGTAATGAAAAAATCAAGTTTCTTGATACACATTTTCAAATTACTTTAAAAAAGGGTTCTATCAATTATCACTCCCATGCAAGTATGTAGGGGAATACACCTTTTAATGAATTCTTACCCACATTGAGTAGTATAAATTTTAAGCTTTGCCAGTTTAATAGGTGAAATTTTCAGTTTAATGTTGCTTTTAAAGTGTTTCTTTAAAGCTTGGGTGCAGGAGTATTTTAAATATCTTTATTAAATAACTTTCATGTCAAAACTCACCAATTTTAAATGTACAGTTTGACAAATTTTGGAAAATATATACAGTCATATAACTAGTACAACACAGACTTAGAACATTTCTGTTACCCTCAAAAAGATTCTTTGCATCCTTCAGAAGGTCTGTTCCCTACTCCTGGTCCCAGGAAACCACTGGTCCCTTTTCGTCACTGTAATTTTGCCATTTCTAACATTTCATATAAATGAGATCATATTGTATGTAACCTCATGTGCCTGTTTCTTTCACTTAGCATAATGTTTTTCAGCCAAAATAGTTTTATTGTGCACTTCTTTAATTATTTTTGGAGTTGAATTCTTCTTCATGTATGTTTAAATCAGTTGTTTGGAGGAGATAATATTTTGAACTATAATATTAAAGAATGACCAAGAATTTCTTAACTGAAAACTGGGGGAGAGAATTCAAGGTGGTGGAAACTATATTATACAAAAGGAAACTTGGTAAAAGGCTTGATATAACCAGGGAATGGTAAGGAGTTCAGTGTCCAGGAGTTTAGAGGGTGCTTGTCGGGAGATTTGGAAGAGGCAGCTACACTGGATGGGAATGGATTGTAAAGGGCCTTAAGATGATGCTGGTTTTCTTTCTTTTCTTCTGGTTTTCTTCCCCTGTAGGCACTGAGGTTTCACAAAACACCTAAGGAGGGCACTGACATTTCCCCTTGGTTTGAGCGAGACCATTCTAGTAACAACGGAGGTAGAAATGGATATGGAGAAACATGAGTCATACAGAACAAATTGGAGACTGTGTAAAAGAGGCTTTATTTGAGGACCATTTAGAAAATCGAATCAGTACAATTTGGAAGTCAAATGAATATATCAGGAGAAGGGGATAAATTAAGAATGATACTGGTTTATCTAGCTTGGTAGACTGGTTACATAGTTAATTTATTAGTTGTGATAAATAATATTGGATGCAAACCCCATATAGGAAAAATGATAACTAGTTCCATGTATGCGTTGAGTCTGTAGTCTGCAGTAGTTGCCAGTTTGAATTTTGAGTTGAAAGCTAGAGCTACAACTGTGGGCCGGAGATGTAAATTTGAGCCATTGGTAAATAGGTAGCAGGGAAATATGTAAAATTATGCAATCTGAATAAAGTGAAAATAGAGGACAACAGGCTAGAATCTTGGGGCAACTCCATCACTGAAGAGCCTTACTGATTTAGTGTAAGCTGTTTACTTGTGGGAAGATCCTGATTTTATGTTCCAGGGCAGCCTCCCTACATGACCCAAGGGTAAATCTGGAACAACCTAAGCTTATCTGGGTAGTCCCATTCCCCTTACCAGTGACTGCTTTAGGGTAGAGCCAAGGAGACATGAAGAGTAATTGGATGGAAGATTCTGGGAAAGATTTCCTCATTCTTATAAAGGAACATAAGGAAAGGATAGATCTTTGCTAGATTTTGCTCTTTGTGGATATAATGATTACAACTGTAGCAGCCACCTTGTGTTCATGAGGGGAGATAGCAGAGGCACAGCTGACATCAAAGGATGCAGAACAGAAAGATGAAAAGACTTGGGTGCTTTATGGCATCCCTTGCATCAGCCAGTTGTGGAGCTTTCCAACTTCAGGACTTGTCAAGTGGGATAGTTGGTTTTCATATTCATGGAAGCCAGTTGAGTTGGAATTTCTGTTAGGTGAAGTTGAAAATATTTGAAAGGATACATTATTCTAGGTAATTTCATATTTATTATGTTTGTAAAAATTTATACCACTGATGCACAGTGCTCAGAATATACATAAACATCTTACAAGTAAGATAATACTGGGAAACATCAGGACTGGGGGTAAATCAAGGCATACTACTTGACATCTTTACTTCTCTAAAATTGCATATATAAAGTTATTTTTAATTGCATTTTAATTTTAAATTAGTAACATCTACATGTATGAAAATAATTGAAGTTCTTAAAAAGAGGTAATTTCTGTGGATACATTTTCATCATGAAGGAAGAGGAATGAACCCATTCACTGATGTGTCATTATACTTCTTGCTTTGTTTCTCTGATGAGTTACTCTCAAGAATTGCCCGGGGGTGGTGTGGGTATCATTGCTTGAGTTAAAAGTACCACACTATAGGCTTCATTCTGGTATGTAGAATCCGAGTTTCCTGGATGAATACATATTATCAGTCTTGTTGTAGAAGACTCTAGAATGCATATCCAGGACCTTCTTGAAGAAGTTTCCAAGCTGATATGAAGTAAAAAAATGGGTGGAGTGAAGAAGATCCTATCAACAGCAGCTGCGACCTAATATTAAGTCTCTGAAACAATACCTGTACATCCTTGTTGAACAGGCTAAAGGGGGTTCACTTGATAATCTTTTAAATATGGCTGCAGCAAAAACTGTAAGCACAAATTTCTGGAGGTATGAGCATCACTCAATTACATCTATGCTAATGTACTTTTTACTAGAGAATTTTCTACTTTGTAGAAATCAAATCAGAGAGATATTAGTACATCAAAGCAGCTCACCACTCCAGATGGTCGACAAAGTCTGAATGCAGTGCTTTTCACCCTGTAGTGCCATTTTCTGAAACTATCCCTAACTTAACAGCTGTATGTGATCAAAGCAACAGAAGGGAATACTTGATATATTTATAAACAGAAAGAAAATATTTCTGAATGCCCAGGGGCACAAATGAGCATCAGAAAACTAGTGTAATGTCAGATACCGGGACAAAAGCCAACACCAGGCATTCTATTTGTCATTCTCACTCTTATAGACACAGTATATTTTGTAACTGCACCGTAATTTTTAATCAATGACAGGCTCCAAAGGTAGTGGGCTCACTTAGATTACAGCAGAGGTGAGATGCTGATTTTGGTTGTGATGCACTCTCTGGACCGATTTTACTGGTCACAGTATAATCACTCAGAGGCCACCATGTCCACATTCCCTCTCATTTCCCTCTGTGGTGTTCAGACCAATTAAGCCATTAGTTGTCAAATAAAGGGTTCTGAAGAAAGTCCTTTTTACAAATGAGTTTTCTCAGATTTCTGTGCAGAAGTAGCCAGGGAAATTCTGTCCAAATGCAGAAAAGAATTTCAGTGTATCAAAAATGCTAAAGATTATTTGCTCAGACTTGAATTGATTTCTTGGGCAGGTCAAAAGAAATACTTCTAGGAGGAAACTAGGACATGAAGAGGGGTAAATCAGGTCCAGAGAAAGGTGGCAAAGTGAGGGTAGTTGTGGGAAGGGCATGGAGAGGAAACAGCAGGAACCCTGGACCAGCTGTGAAAATCTGAGCATCATCGTTCTAGTCCCTGACTCCCTTTCTCTGTCTTTCCAACTCATTCCCTCTAGAAATTGGACTCTGAGGATTAAAAAATATATATATAACAGCTCCTCCAATCCGTTGATCCTGTGGGGGTGCTGGTAGATGTTTAACAACTGGCTCTCCAATAAAAGTGCCTAGATTCGTAGCGTTTGCCAATTTCTGTCATGTAAATACTTCCTCCATGGCTAGTTTCAACTACCAACCTGAAGTCACTGAAGGCAGGGTTGGGAAGAGGTGTGGCTCTCTTGAGCTGATGTGAGCCAGTTCTGGTACATTACTCAAGGACACTATTACCTTTTCAGTGTCTGTCACCTCCTGGCCCCCTTGACCTTGCTGCCTCCCTTACCTGGGTTAAACTTGGAGACCATCAATGTAATCATTCCTTTGCATGCTTCCACTTCCATAGCACTTTGCATATTCCCCTTTATTGAACTCAGATCATTGTGTTTTAGTTGTTTATGTGTCTATTTTCTCATTAGACAATACATTTTGAAGAATGTATCTCTTAATCTTCAAGGTCTCATTGCTATTACCACATTGCTGAGCATATAATGATGGCTGAATATATTTTTATTGAATAAATAAGTGACTGAATTAGAAAGGTAGCTTAGGAAGAAAATGCAATGCTCAAAAACTGGAAAATAGAGAGTAAAATACAAATATATTTAAATTAGGAGAACGAGAGAATATGTATATGGGCGAGGGGAGGATGGGAAGAGAGAGTGCCCAACTGGACACGGGATGGAAGGATGCCCACAAAACTAGATGAAAATATGTTGGTAAGGACTTGTAGGAGCACGGAGAATCTGAAAGAAAGGGAAGGAGTATTCACACTGTTTGAGGTAGAAAATAAAATGTCAAATATTTTCTCCAATTCTGAGAGTTGTCTTTTTGTCTTATTTATGGTTTCCTTTGCTGTGCAAAAGCTTTTAAGTTTAATTAGGTCCCATTTGTTTATTTTTGTTTTTATTTTCATTATTCTAGGAGGTGGGTCAAAAAAGATCTTGCTGTGGTTTATGTCAGAGTGTTTGTCAAAGGATTAATCTCCAAACTATGCAAACAGCTCATGGAGCTCAATATCAGAAAAACAAACAACACAATTAAAAAATGGGTGGAAGACCTAAATAGACATTTCACTAAAGAAGACATACAGATGGCCAAGAGGCACATGAAAAGATGCTCAACATCACTAATCATTAGAGAAATGCAAATCAAAACTACAATGAAGTATCACCTCACACCAGTCAGAATGGCCATCATCAAAAATTCTACAAACAATAAATGCTGGACAGGGTGTGGAGAAAAGGGAACCCTCTTGCACTGTTGGTGGGAATGTAAATTGATACAGCCACTATGGAGAACAGTATAGAAGTTCCTTACAAAACTAAAAATAGAACTACCATATGACCCAGCAATCCCACTACTGGGCACATACCCTGAGAAAACCATAATTCCAAAGGGCACATGTACCCCAATGTTCATTGCAGCATTATTTATGACAGCCAGGACATGGAAACAACCTAAATATCCAATGATAGATGAATGGGTAAAGAAGATGTGGCATATATATACAATGGAATATTACTCAGCCATAAAAAGGAACGAAATTGGGTCATTTGTACAGATGTGGATGGACCTAGAGTCTGTCATACAGAGTGAAGTAAGCCAGAAAGAGAAAAACAAATATCGTATATTAATGCATATATGTGAAATCTAGAAAAATGGTACAGATGAACCTATTTGTAGGGCAAGAATAGAGACATAGATGTAGAGAATGGACATGTGGACACAGTGGGGGAAGGGGAGCATGGGATGAATTGGGAGATTAGGTTTGACATAAATACACTACCATGTGTAAAGAAGATAGCTAGCGGGAACCTGCTGTACAGCACCGGGAGCTCAGCTCGGTGCTCTGTGATGACCTAGAGGGGTGAGATGGGGGGTGGGAGGGAGGTCCAAGAGAGGGGATGTAGGTATACATATAGCTGATTCACTTTATTGTACAGCAGAAACTAACACACCATTGTAAAGCAATTTTACTCCAATAAAAAAAATATATAATGTCAAAATGATTATAAAAATATGAGAGTGAAACTTTCAATTTTTAATTTGCCCTCATATTACCTCTTGGTAATTTAACATTTTAAAAGTACTTTGTTGACAGTATCATCGTGATAATTAAGTTTGCAGATGATCTGAAGAGAGAATGGATGGTATACTGCAGCATAGAATTCAATATGTGTTTCCACATTTTTGAAGAGTGGGCTGATCCAAAAAACAAGAAATTAAAAAAAAAATTGAAGTATAGTTGATTTACAATATTGTGTTAGTTTCAGGTGTGTAGCGTAGTGATTCTTTTCTTTTTTTGCAGATTGTATTCCATTATAAGTTATTATAAGATATCAAGTATAATCCTCCATGCTCTACAGTATATTCTTGTTATTTATCTATTTTATGTATAGTAGTGTATATCTGTTAATCCCATATTCTTAATTAGTCCCTCCCCACCCTTCCTCTCCCCTTTGGTAACCATAAGTTTGTTTTCTATGACTGTGAGTCTGTTTCTATTTTGTATATGGATTCACTTGAATTATTTTTTAGATTTCACATATAAGTGATATCATATAGTATTTGTCTTTGACTTATTTCACTAAGCATTATATTCTCTAGATCCATCCATGTTGTTGCAGATAGCAGTATTTCATTATTTTTTATGGCTGAGTAATATTCCATTTTATGGCTGAGTAATATTCATATGTATATACATTTACATTATATAGATATATGTGTATACACATATGTATACACATTTATCTATATAATATATATTCATATATATACATGAATCACACATCTTCTTAAGCCAATTATCTGTTGATGGGCACTTGGGTTGCTTTCATAGCTTGGCTATTGTAAATAATGCTGCTATGAACATTGGGGTGCATATATCCTTTTGAATTAGAGTTTTCATTTTTTCCAGTTACATACCCAGGAGTGGATGCAAATTTCAAAATTTGATAGCTATGGGCGATTGTTTGCTATCATCATTCACATTGCTCTGGAGGTTATAACAAATATAATAAGACTTAAAAAACTGAAAAAATTTCAGTCACCTATTGTTACATAACCAGCAACAACCTAATTTAGTGTCTTAAAACGACAATTCATTCCTTCTCAGTTGTGTCGATTGGATGGGTAATTCTTTTTATTGGTCTTGGGGAGAAAATGTGATTGCAGGGAGGTGGCTCTATATCAGAAGTTATAGGTAGGACAGGGCAGGATGTCTCGGTGCTTGTAGGATCCTTCTTCACTGGGAGACAGCATCCACTTCCCTGTACTTGGGAAGAGCCACAGGCTGCCTGACAGATGAAATACTTTGTATAGTTTTTTTGAGCCTTACTAACACGTTCTTTTCCCATGAACTACCATTCCAGGATGTGCAACACAAAATTCATCACTGATGCAGTCTGTGGCCCAAGTTATGATCCCAATGAGACTGGAGATAAAAACCTGAAGAAGCGGCTGGTAGTGTTTCACTTTACAAAATGCAAACTGAGCATAATCAGAATGATTTGACAGGTTCTGACTTGTTACAGGCTCAACAGGGGAATGCTGCAACCATCAGCAAAGATTCATCTCCCCTTCCTCCCAGAATTAGCAGCTATTGGTCATCATGTCTTGGTCGGGTCCCGTGACAGTAAAAGTTTTAGCATTTTTCTCCAGATGGCTTCTGTAAGTTTGGGTGGAAGAAACCTACCTCTTTAAATTCTGCTCAAAGTGAGAAATTCAGCCAAGAAAGAAGTCAGGGCAACAGTGAAGGAGTGCCCAAACTTTCTCTGTGCTATTTTAAATCCTGTGGTCCTTCAGTTTCAACCTGGACATCAGCTATCCTCCGTTAACTCTTTAACTTACTTACTCAACATTTATTTATCAGTTGTCTACTTGGTGCCAGGTGACGGTGTTATGTACAGGGGATGTGATGTCAGCGAAACCAACTTTAATCCCTGGAACTTACAGTTTAGTGTAGGAGACAGATAATTAACCACTCAAATTTTACTCAAGTAAAGTTGTGAAGAGGACGTCAAGGAAGTCTTCTTTAAGGAAGCAACTTTCTGTTGTACTTTCAAGGAAGCTTAAGGGTTAACTAGGCAAAGAGAAGAGCTAAAAGGGTTTCTAGTCTCTGTGCAAAGTTTCTGTCGTTGGAGGATGGCAATACCATTGTGGGACCCATTCATGGAAGAATCGGAGAAATGAAGGCAGGGTGACCTTGGTATGGACTGAAGCTGGAGAGGCACTGGGGCCTGAGTATGTGCGGCCTTACAGGTTAGGTTAAACAATCTTGTCTGTTTTAAACGTTATTTTTCAGAGTAAGGAGTTTGTGACCTAGTTGCATTTCTGTTATCCCATGGGAAAGGGCTGTTTCCCTCCCTCTGTTGGAGGGAGAAATTTACCCCTCTAGCCCCCTTGAGTTCTTATGGCCAGACTAGTAATGAAATTGACACAAGACAGATTAACAGGAGAAAAAGAAACAAATTGTAATTTGTAGGCACGAGGTCCCATAGAAATAGTACCTAAGGAGTGGCCAAAGCAGGCAGCTTTTATATTTTGTTTAGATAGAAAACCAATAAATCTGTGAGGAATTGCCGGGACAAAGAAACATAGGCTTTTGGTGCTCAATTAGTGAAGAATCTAAACAGAGTTTGGGCTTGGGGCAATCAATTAAAGATGTAAGAGGTTTGTTTATACAGGCTTCTCAGCCCCTAATTCCCTGTCTCCAGGTGATAAGGGTGTGCTACTTCCAGAGGCCGGGAGGGCACCTTCCGCATGGGATATTGATTTCCCTTTTTCAGGGAGACAGAGAGGAGGCTCAGAGTGTCCCTCTTGCATTGGCCGTTTCTTAAGTAACTTTAAATCAAAATTATCATTTTGCCATTGAGTCATATTTTGGGTGGCCTGCCATGAGTCCCAACACCTCCCTTCCTCCCTTCCTCCCTCCCTCCCTCCATCCTTCCTTCCTTCTGGTGGCAAACTTTCTCTTTTTCCTTTAGATGCATATGAACTCATGGACTTTAAATATAGTTAGATTGAATCCTTGTGATTCTGATTTGACCAAACCAATGGTACAAATTGCTTTTAGACTATCAGGGAAATCTGATTGTGGACGGGGCATTAGATAATAACAATGAATTATTAATAATTTTATTAGCTGTGATCATGATACTGTGTTTATAAAAAAAATCTAACATTTTAAAAGAGATTCATCCTGAAATTTGAAGGCATATGTAAGACTTGGGATTTACCTTAATTACTTCAGTAAAGAAAAAAGGGGAGATAGAGAAGCGAGTATGGCAAAATTTTGACAATTTTTAAATATGGGAGAAAAGGAAATGGGGTTTTATTGTGCCATTCTCTTTTGTGTATACTTGGACATTTTCATAATACGATTTTTAAAGTTTAGATTAAAAAAGAAATCAGCTCAATTCATGTTATTAATAAGGAAAAATCACCATGATCTATTAAAGGGGAAAGAGAAAGCACTGTAAATTTAAAAAGAGGAATAAATGTGGAACTAGGTTTTTCTGTGTGTGTTTGGCAGCAACCAGCAAGAAATAAGCTGCTTAATTAAAGCATATCCTTTTCTGAGTCGTGGCAGGTGCCTTGAAGTTCAGGCACCCAGCAGATGGCGCTCTGAGCCCATTTTACGTGAGGAAGGAATGTTTCCGAGGCTGCCCGCTCCTCAAGTGTTGACGCAAATCCTGAGCACCCTACGATGTCACAGTTAACACTTCATATTTTCATAATTGACATCTGCCTTTAGAAATGACCCGACTGTCTTTTGGATTTGGAGTTTATTTTCTTCGGTCGTGGCTCAGGTTTTGGTATGTAATTCTGTAACAGGCTTCACTGGAACTTGGGCATGAGTGTGTTACAGTGGGAAAAACTCTGGCCTGAGAGTGGTGAGCTGTGTCCTTGGGAGAATTTTGTCAGTTGTTTCTGCTCTTAGAGCCTCGATTTCTTGCCTTTAGACTAAGGTTGTTGGACCAGATGATCATTACGATTCATTCCTTTGCTCACGTCCTATGATTCTGCTTCCAATTTTCAGCCTTCTCTGGGGAGGTGACGTAAAAGGCACCAGAGAAGTGTCCTTAATAAAGCAAGTCAGAGAGAGGATCGCAAACCAGATGATTTGATAACAGAGAGAGGGAACAATTAGGTGAGAGGAATGGGAAGGAACAATGAAAGGCAGAAGTGGTGCAACCCCGGGGATTAGTCTTGAACTTTAAGCAAATGAGGAGCTAGCTGTGGCTTCATTCAGTGGGCGGCAGAGGAGAGATTCAAGGCCGTTTCTGTCTCTAAGGCCCAGGGCCTTTCCCCACAGCACAAAGGCCCTCCCCAGCCCCTCCCCCTTGCCACCTTCAGGGAATGCAGGTTTTGTAAAGTGAACTGAGGCGGGAACAGCAGGGCAACACAGCTATTGCTTCTGGCTGCCGACAGCTCTACTCGCATCTGGAGCCCCCTGGAGTCCAGTTTTAACTGTCTCCTCTGGTTCTGTCTTCTATCCACCCCTCATCCAGCGTCTATTCCCGTCATTCTCAGAATAGCTCAGATTTAATTCTCAGCTCCTTATGTTGAATTTTTCTCCTCCCTTTTGGCTTACTCTTTCTTCTTCTCTCCTTTGTACCGTTGTTGAGATGGAATGCCAAAACGGATTAAACTAGTGTGTACCAGTTAAGGGATGGGAGGTTTAGAACGAAGTGAAGGGATTCTTGTGGGGTGACAGTAGAGTGTCATCTTGACTGTCCCCATATATGGTGATAGCTGGTGTCTAGGAGCATGCTAGGAGGCATCTCAAAAAGTTGGAAAACTTGTTTATTGGAATTTGGAAAAATGTTTCACTGATCAAATTAGATCCTGCTTTCTCAACTTTTGTAATGTTTATAGTTTAAAGAAAAAACCCTTGGTAATTATTTTAAAAATATTGTTTATTATTTTTTCACGTTTATGTCTCGTGCCATCAGCTATTCAGTGTGCACCTCAGGGATGGAAATTCCATCTTGTTTATTTATTGCCTCATTTAGCACAGTCATTGCACACGGGAGTGCTTTTACTTTTTAAAGACATGCATACTTGGATGTACTCCACTCTAACTTTATTTTAGCCTGCTTTTCCGCCTGTGTCACTTTAAATTCCTGGTTACTCTAGGACTGATCTCAGTTTGATGATCCATGTCCTTGACTCTTTTTCTTCCCAATTTTCACTGTTTGCTTTTTAACTATTTTGCAGCTTTCCCCAGTTTTCTTCACATGATGAAGTTGGAAATAAACGGAGGTGAAACCTATTCATTTCTGTTTTGCTACTTGTAACTGGTAGAGCTTGTAGGGTTGAAGTAGAGGTTGGAGAAAGAGCTGGCAGCTGGTGAAAATGAAGTTTCTGAATAATTTGGGGTTTGTTACTCATGTTTTTTTCGTGTTGACTGAAGAGGAATGGATAAAGAAGATGTGGTACATATATACAATGGAATATTACTCAGCCATAAAAAGGAATGAAATTGGGTCATTTGTAGAGACGTGGCTGGACCTAGAGAGTGTCATACAGAGTGAAGTAAGTCAGAAAGAGAAAAGCAAATATCGTACAATAACGCACATATGTGGAATCTAGAAAAATGGTATAGATGATCTTATTTGCAAAGCAGAAATAGAGACACAGACGTACAGGACAAACATATGGATACCAAGGGGGAAAGGGCTGGGGTGGGAGGAATTGGGAGACTGGGATTGACACTTATACATTACTGATACTATGTATAAAATAGACAACTGATGGGAACATACTGTATAGCACGGGGAACTCTACCTAATGCACTGTGGTGACCTAAATGGGAGGCAAGTCCGAAAGGGAGGGGATATCTGTACACGTATGGCTGATTCATTTGGTTGTGCAGTGGAGGCTAACACAACATTGTAAAGCAACCATACTCCAATAAAAATTAATTTAAAAAAATTAAAAATAGGTTATGATTTATGATTCTATTATTTCTCATTATACACCAGGGCATATCTAACTCTAAATGCAAAACAAAAAGTGTCATGCTTTCATTGTCATTCTTCATTGAAAGGAGAGGCCACTCTCGGAGCCATATCCTGGATGGAGAATTTGCCTCATGGAGCGCCCAGCATCTTAGTGGGTGTCCAGGGTGATGTGTCCTGTTCAGGATGGGTCAGAAGGCTGTGCAGAAAAGGAGGCAGTTGCCTAGGAGAAGTCTGTGTGGTATTAGATTAGGTTTTCTGTTTTGAACCTGCACAGCAAGTTATCTTGAAAAATCTCCCACTAAGTAGCAGTCAGAGAGCGGCAAAGGCAACCTCATAGTTTTTATGGGTTTTACTGCTGGTGAAGTTGTAGACCTTGACCATTTCTAGCTAGAATGCCAGACCCAGAATTTTAGGACAATTACTTTTTGCCCTGTTTTCTCTTCTACTCAACAAATATTTGCATAACTATGAAACCCAAGAATCAGCCCCTTCTCGCACTTTGGGAAAATGATGTCTCATGCCCATTCCTGGGTCAGTTCTTTAAATCTGAAAGTATCACTTACTGAGGGCTGTGTCTGGAGTTGAGTTCACTAGTGGGTTTGAAGTCACAGAGGGCAGTTGTATCAAAGAACAGTGTCAGAGCATACGGCCACAAAGGAGTTAATTTTGAAATTGAATGCTAAATATACTGTCCTCTGCTCACTCCTTTTCCCTTGGTACCCTTTCTCCATTGACCCCTTACCTGCCGCCATTACTGTTCTTCCCCCATCTCTCTGCTCTTTGGAAGCCCTGCTTCCATTTCTGGGTGGTGACCGGGAACTTCAAAATGCTTTTCATTATGCAGAGCAATTTCATTCTCTTTGTTTCCAAATTTCCAGAAGCTCATCTTTTTGGAGGCAAATGGTGCAGTGAAGTGCTTTGTTAAGTAAAACACCATCTCCCCCAGAGGAAAATATGAGGGGATAGAAGTAGCTGCAGTTAATTGAGCACATGTGTGTGTGTGTGTGTGTGTGTGTGTGTGTGTGTGTGTGTCCACTCGGCTACACTTACTATGTATTAAGCCCCATGATGGATATTTTAGAATATCATTTTCTAAACTTTTTGGAAAGGTTTATGTAAACTACAGTAAGGAACATATTTTACTTCACAATCTATGAAATATATATATTTATATTTACATATTTATAAATATATATACATATGAGTATATGTGTACAAATATTTAATATACATACACAAATACACATATTACATATATTTTACACAAACAATGCCTTTATTGGAAGGGCTATGTTCTAATATTTCATATACTATCTTCTATTTTCTTCATTTAAAAAAATGCAAGTCTTGACCCTCTGACTTGATTTCATGACCCCCAGTGAGTCATTATCTGAAATTTGAACAACACGGCTTTGAGATATTCTAAGATCTGTAAAACTGGGACCTCTGTTCTCAAGCATCCCCGTAATAGCTGCATTATACTTTGCCAACTTCCATGCTTTAATTTGGCATGAATAAAATTCCATATCTTGCATTTAGAAACTCATCCTAGAAAGCTGGCACAGCCCTCAACTTGTGTGTTCTACCTGTACTGTCCTCATAAATAACCTAAATCAGCATTTGAAAACTTCAGTGAGAGCTCTTATTCTGGAATTTCTCAGAATAGTGTTTAAAAAATGTTTTAGTATAACATGGTGGAAAATTTGGAAAGTAGAGGCCATAGAAACATAGTCTGTACTTTGTTAACATCTTGTGGCATTTCACTGCAGCCTTTCTTGCTATGCATATCCAAACTAACTTTTTATTGTAGGCCCTTTTTTAAAAAAACTGGAAAACCTGTTATTTTTCCTCAAATCTCAAGTAAGAATAAGAACCCACACATAGCACACAGGGACTCCATGTATGCAGAGGGGCTTGCTGGCACGGGCACTCACACACACACACACACTCATAGAATGGAGGAGAAAAAAATTTCACTGCTTGACTTTAATATCAAATCTCACTTTTCTCACATTTCGTACGTTTTCACGCCTAGTGTCTGGCTGATCTATTTTCTAGGCACCTATCAGCAGAAGAAAAAATGTGAAAGTGATATAGCTGCACTGTAATGTGTGAGAAAGCTCTCAGCACAGATTTGAATGTATTTGGGAGGGGTGAGAGTGTCTTAGATTGTCAGAAAATTAAGAGATGTGTTTTAAATAATGACTTTCACATACAAGCTTCTGAGAGTCTCTCCCAAAACTATTACAATCGCTCAGCTGTAAAGTGGGGGGAAAATATTAATGTTATAACTGACGATAGTATAAGTCAGAATTAGGTGAGATTTCTAGAGTCTATCTAAAAATTGAGGCGAGTTGGATTTGCTCTGGGATTATGTAATGTTACAGTCACGCATCTAGCGTTCTTTATCTAAGGAATAGAACCACTTACTAATGACCTACAGCCCTGTTTTATAGAATGTTTTCCACCTTCACTTACACTTAGTTGATATATATGTTCTTTGTAATTTGAGGCATTTGTCTCCTCGATCTTTTATACGAGATAAGGGAGAGGGGTTTTATTTCTGGGGAGTGACGCTCACTGCTTGGAGGTCTTAAGACACATACCTATGTGATGAGATTGAAGATTGTAATCACAAGCTGATATAAAAGGGATAACATTGTTGCAAGTGTAAAATGATGAAATTTCTTACTTAAAATATCTTCTTCTTGTTCTCTTCCATTTTTAATCTAAGCCATGAAGCTTACCCTTCTGTGGTAGGAGAGGATAGTATAATACACAAGAAAGTAAGATCTTGGTTGAATGAGAGAGATATTGAGAAAGAGGGGGGCTGGGGAAAGAGGGGGGAGGGAGGGAAGGAGGAAGGGGAGGAGAGGGAGAGCGGGGAGAAGAATTATTTAATCTTCTTTATTTTGGTCTCCCTCTTTAACATATCAAGAACCAAGCTTGAGGGACCTGAAAGTAGAGATTTAGAACAGTTCTGTAGGGGTAAACAGGAGGAGAAAGTGGGAAAGGCCAACCCTCCTGGACCCAGGAATAGTGAGAAACAGAAAGAAGACAAGAGAAGGAAGACGGCTCTCTGCCCCAGGCTTTCAGCCAGAGCACAGATGATGTTTTTCAAAATTTGAGGAAATACCAAAGTTAGGGATAATATGCTCACCTTCTCGTTTGGGACCCCACGAAGAGTGCCGCCTACCGATGTGTGGCAGCCCGATAGGACAGTGTGGCCAGACAGCAAGTCTGTTTTGACTTTTGAGTCTCCCTCAATCCCCGTGTGGCATAGACGTCGAGTGGAGAATCAGAATGCCTGCCTTAGACAACCCTACGCCTATTCAGGGCCATGGTGACCTCACAGTAGAAGCTGAGGGTGGAGTACCCAAGCCTGGGGGACCACACAGAGGATGCACCAGAGACTTCGAATGGGGCATAGCCATTGAAAGCCAAGAGAAAGGAAGCTGAGAGTTTAAAAATGTAGTGGGTTAATAGAAAATTTGAGACACAGTACGGTCAGCAGATCAGGAGACCATAGCCACTGAAAAACTAATTTGTTGCGCATGGTTCCTGAGAGGAAGGGGCATGCCATGGCGGGGGCAGCCACATGGGGAAGCAACGAGGCTGGTCAGGAGGTGGGCCGGGGGTAGCGTGGTGAAGGCGGGGTGGTAGAGAGGCGAAGGGAGGGGGAGGGGAGTGGAGAGGAACTATGGGCAAGAGTCTTTTTTTTTTTGGTTTCTGTGGGAAGGAACAGGTGAGACAGGGTAAACAAGCCTAGGATTGGCTAGTTTGAATAATTTCAGCAGTTCTGCATCATAGGGGGATATCTCTAGTTGTGTGATACCTGGCCCTGGGGTGATTAGGGCAGGTATACAGTGGGCCTGGAGTGTGAGAGCCTAATTGAGGAACCTAATAAAGGTTGCAGGTGTGGACTCCAGGTTGGCTTGTTTGTATTTGAAAAGCCTCCACTCTACAACCCCAAAAGGAGGACTCCCCCCTCCCTAGGAGGGGACTAGTGACAAGGGAGACTCAAGCCTATTATTGTGTTGTGTAGAACAAGGTGTTTCAGCATATACATATAGGGCAGATGTTGAAGCATCAAGTTTGCAGAGGCTAGAAAGGTGGTTAACACACGGAGTCAGCAGTAATCTTCTAGCAGGCCCTGGCTAAGTCAAGGAAGAAAGTCCACAAATCTACCGCTGCAGATGTCAGCATGGAGATCAGCAGAATGCCCACAGGTAGACCAGGTCAACTACATCCGTTACGTGTGCCAGACCAGCCATTCCACGGTGGGACGTGCAAGCGCTTGGAGGTCACCATGAGGAAGTGATGGTCCCTTCACTCTGCCTGCATGAGGTCATTCATTCACCCACTCATTCAACGTCTACTGTGAACCCAGAGGTCAACTTGGACAGCAGAGTGGTGTGTGTACATAAGAGAGAAGGCAGGATTAAGATACACTGAATGTTTTACCCAAAAGATGATACCTAATAAAGGATTGCTTCGTTTATTAGATTGGATGATATATTAAATGAGGTTAGACCATTCCGCACATGGAGGGATAGTACATGGAGGCTTGTCGGGGGGCGACCATTTCAATTAGAAAACAACATGCTCTGTGTTTTTGCCAGATAGAGAGGTGGTCATGAGTGAATCTGCAGTCCCATTACAATGACTGCATCTCTTTCTCCCAACCACTTGGAATACGAAAGTGGTTTGGGAATTGTGTTGGTAGAGAGTTGAACAAGAGGAAACTGAAAGGCAGAACTAGAAAAAGAAGTCTTTCCTCTTTCCTAAACTCATAAAGGATCATTTTAGACTTAGGCAGACGATGTTCATCCCTAGCTCCCACTGTGCTGTGGGGCTCGTGGTACGAGCTAAATCTCTTAAGGTTCTGTGAGCTTGACCAATACTTGGCCTTCGTTTTTCAAGTAACTACAGGACCCCCAAGGCCCTAAACACTGAAAAGAGACTCGGGACACTCGTTACATTATTAACTAAACAGCAGCCTCAGTTCAGTCTTCCCAAGTTATTAGCCACTTTATTATTTAGGTTGTCAAAAGTCGAACCAGTTTCGCACAGTCAGATATTGAAATTAAAACACTTCGCCTCCTTTCTTAATTACCTTCAGTGAATATTGAGTGCCTTTAATGGGCTAGGCGTCGTGTTAGATACTGAAGATGCAAAGGTAAAGAAGACATGGACCTGCCCTCGAGGAGTTTATAGTATAATGAAGAATATAGAAAAGACAATTATCAAAATGGTGACAGAGGTAACTACTCAGTTTTACGGGTGCATTTTTGGAAACTTGGGAATGACTTTCTGGAGGAGAGGCTAATTTAATCTGAGTCATAAAGGGCTAGTAGGACTTAGCTAGGTAAAGAGTGAAAAGAAAAATGTGGAAAGACCTAAGGAGAAAGCATTTAGTTCATCTGGACTGGTGAAAGGAGTACTTCTAAAACTTGTACCATGACACTGGCACTAGTAAGCCGGCTTCCATAGGCTGTAGTGTTGCCAAAGATATCCCCCAAATCTTGTGTGTGACTCACTCAAGCATCTGTAATTTGGGGACAAATGGACCTAGGCTGATACTTTAGCCCTGAGACATTAAAGAATTTATTCAATATCTCTGAGCCTCTGTTTCTTCAACTGTAAAATGAGGATAATAACTTCTTTGAAGAATTATTATGAAGATTAATTGAGGTAAGTATGTGCGTATCATGCATATTTCCCTTTTTTCTTTACTTCAAACAATTGATGGAGTTTCTCAGCATTTATGACATTTTTCCTAATTAAGAGACATTGCTAGGTCTTATCCCACTTTTAAAGCTTAGAGCAATTAATGGGAAGGGCTTTTTTTTTTTTTTTTCCTCTATGATTGCTAAAGTAAACTTTAAGAGTAGGGACCAAGGGAATGATAAACTTCCTTCACAAATGATTCTTATCTAAGGCAAGAATGTGTTACCTCAGAGGGTTAAGTCATCAAAGGAGAGAAGAGCTACTCTGGAAAAAGATCAGAAATGACATAATGAGCAGAACTCGTATTTGACACATTCTTGGCATTTCATGACCAAGGAAGACAGTGACAATTAATTATGACACTCTCTCCAAGCTGACATGAGGCTTCAGAGTCCTTCTTAACACTGTGTTCTTCAGGGAGAAGCTAAAGAAGGAAAGACTTCCTTGGGGAAAGAAAGATTTCCACCCAGATGTGTCTTCTTGAGAGGGTCCCTTCCCCCTCACAGAGTTGGAGTTAGCTTCCAAGCAGCACCAGCCAAGGGGCCTTCTTCTGGGTTGGGTTGCTGTGTTGTAGCCTTGATCAGATCAATGGTTGGAGCAGCTTAAGAAGGGCTTGTATTATGTCATGGGAATTTTTTGTCATAGTTGTTGTTTTTGACTTTTATATACCAAAGCCTATTTTTTCCGCTGCCTACTAAATCAAAACCTGACTTACAGATAAAGGCTTGAACAAATGTAAGAAAATTATAAAGAGTTACAAGGTTGGTCTCACGTTTCAAATCATAATTTGCTAGAAGAAAATTTCCTAAGGCAAGATTCCTTTTTTCTTTCCTATGGATCTATTCATTAAGGTAACAATCTTATAATTGCCTTTTTTATTCTTCCATGAGTGATTAGAACAGATGGCAAAGTTGTCATAGCCTGACACCAATTTATAACCTGTAGTTTCAAATGGATGTGAGTCAAAATAATTCAATGATGATTCCTCTACTATTCCTCGCAGGGCAACTACCAAGAAATTTTATAAAATCAGAAAGTGATAGAACCTCTTGCTAGTTATTTAGAGTCTTCATTTTTTTGTCTTTGAGGTTACCCGAAGGAAGCTTGTAGTTATCATTCCCAAGTTTATACATTGAGAAGTGTTCCCACGAACAAAATCAGGAACTTGGGCTACTCAGAGGAAGTGCTGATCTTTTTTCCTATTTTTTGTGGAATTCATCGTAATTTAATATTTTTATATAACAAGTGTAACATTCCTATATTATGATATTCTAATGATATGCAGGGTACATTACCGTGCTCTCAGTGTCATCGTTTGCCTGATCCCCCATTTGCCAGGTCTGGGAAGTGGCAGGATGCTTTGTAACAGGTGCCCAGTACAGCACACGTGCTTTGCACAATGAATAATTCAGCCCTGATAACATATCTGTTTAGTGTCACAATCAAACTAGGCAACTTGCCACATAAAAGATAGTATCCAGCCTAATAATTCGGATTAAATAAGATGTGTAATTTGCCTGGCAAATCTGAAAAGGTTTTATTTTTGAGAAATGCTGGAACACGTACAAAATCAACCTGATTATTACATTTTTCAGACATACCAGTTGCAAAGATGTTGATGTCCAATGGAGGAATATATCTGTGTGTGTATAGTTAGGACTCATACCACCTATTGCACATTAATTATATTTTAATTAGGTTTATAACTTTGTGTCAGAGTAGAAATATTGATATTATTTGATTTTGCTGATTTTTTTCTGAAAATTATCCTCCCTGTTGTTATACTACATTTTTTGTTTTTTTTGGTCCATAATTGTGGGAATATTAGCATAGGTTGATTTCTTTCATTCCCTCCCTCCCTCCTTCCTTCCCTCCTTCCTCCATTCCTTCCTTCCTCCCTCCCTTCCTTCCTTCCTTCCTTCCTTCTTCCCTCCCTCCCTCCCCCTTCCTCCTTTTTCTCTCTCCCTCTCTCCCTCTTGCTCTCTCTTTTCCTTTCTACCAACAGAGACTTATTTAGCTTACTGTTTCTCTCGGTGGGGCTATAAAGATGAATAGGTTGACATGGATACAGACTGCTATAATGTAAGCCATAAAGTGAGGACTGCTTTGAAAGGGTTAATGTAATGTGCTTCTGTGATTCTCAGTGTGGCAGGGTTGTTTCAAAATAAGCTCCAAGCCAATGTTATTTAGATTATTGTCCTAGTGCCAGATTTCGTGCCCTGGGAGTTAGATGACACTCTCTCCAACTTAATCATGTTCCAGAAGCAAGGCTGATGAGCTGGTGGCTTGGGTCCCAGTGTGTGCAGAGCAGCTCTGGGTGGCTGTCCTCCCACAGAGGGGACAGCGGGCTGCTGGTGGTGAGAGCGGGCAGCTTGGGAAACTCAGCGACAACCATAATGCTATGAAGCAGGTCACGCACTAAAGGGGGCAGGATGCCAGACATCGCTTAATCTCTCAGACTCCGATTTTCTTCATCTCTCAGCAAGATATTCTTTTCTTTCATATCATTTATCACTATACAGTTAACTGTGTGATATTTAATAGTGTTGGTCTCTTTCACTAAGCCATAGGCTCCACGTATGTAGGGGTTGTGTGTGTTTTTGTTCATCTTGTGTATCCCAGTCCCTAGCACAGAGTTTTACATACAGTAGGCAGTCAATAAATATTTACTGAGAGCACAAATAAATGAATAATGGAAAATTATTCACCTGAAAGTGTTTTTATGAGGATTAACAAGTAATAACTATTGATATTTTTGAATGCATGCATGCATAATATAAGATGCCTAGATGCTCCCTGGCTTGGAGTGGGTACTTAATAAGTGGTAAGAATTTCAGGTTAACTCATGCATGAATTGTTTAAGGGTAAATAAATAAAGACTTTAAAAACTTTTCATTACTTTTTGTCTGATGTCAGTCAGTGACATATCCATATCATATCATAGAAACCAAAATTTTCACATGTGTTATCATTAGGTCAGTATTTATTTTGAGAAACCAGGGAGAGTTTTTAGGAGTATTTGGTCTTTGGCAGGTGTAGAAATTTTCTGGATTAGAAATAGAAATCCTTCTTTTATGAAGACATAGATTGACATCAAATATTCCGTTAATGAATCATTTTACATTTCTAGTTGAACAGCTTGCAGCAGCGAAAGCCCAGATTCCTGCTGTATGGCTTAGCAAACAACTGGAAAATATATGTTTAATGCAGCTTTGGAGCATCAACTTCTATTTACCAAATCCCATGCACTTAGACTGAAAAATCAATTCATAGACAGAACCGTCACATAGAACATTGAAGCATTCTCTCACTGGCCTAGCAATCTTTTGGTAATGATGATTGCACAGAAGATTCCACAGAGGGCTGTCAGCTGACGTCTTTCAGCTGTCAGGACTCTCAGCAGCTGGGGAATAAGCCCTTCCATCCAACAGCAGAGTCTGGGTCACTATTGGAGGGTAGGACGGCAAGATGAAGGGTTGTTGACTGGTGTGCCTGGTGGGTGGGTGGTGACTGGTGGCTGATGATCGGTGAGGGTGCACTCAGCCACTAAGTCTTTGCTTGGTGCCACCTAAGAGAAACTAGAGTAGGTATGACTTGGAAAGACATAGATCCATGCACCCAGGCTCAAAGGAGCCATGTTTATCTTCACTCTCCTTCTTATGACTGTTATTATCATGTCTTTTTCAATGACTGGGCCAGGATGGGTACTGGCCTGAGTCCACACACCACTTGACCTGTCCTTTACTCTTTAATCCTCTCTCACAGTTGGTTTCCTTTGCGGTGGCTTTTTTTCCCCCTCTTAAGTACAAAGGATTCCCATGCAGTATTTTCTCTGATACTCCTTTTCTGTGCTCTCCCTTTCTGGGTGAAAGTATTATTTATTCAGGGACTCCTGATTCTGTCCGAGTCCCAAGAGAAAACCAAAGGCATACTCAAATTAGGATAATTCTAGCAGAGTTTACTAGAACTCATTATATACGGGTGAGGGGAGTCTAGGGGAACCTCAAGGGATGGTACAGGAATATGGAGCTAGCATATGTGTAGCTGTAACCCCTTAACCCTGAAGGGAGAGGGGTGGGAGAGGTTGTTGGAACTCAGAAAGAAAGAGGGGAGGAGTGAAGACCTTCTGTGAGGGGCATGACATGGCCGGCCTGAGATAACCTCACAGAGAGGGAACCTTGGGAATAAACACCCTGACCTCACTCTCCCTCTTTTCAATCTCCTGCTGACAGAGCCCAAGGGGAAGCTAGAGGGTACCACGGCCCATGTTCATCTGCACAGGTTGGGATCCTGGAGCAAGTCGCAGGGTGGAAAAGGGTGGGGACTGGATCTGTAGGAGCAAACAAGGTATCTGGCAAAACTTCCATGTCGATAGTTCTAATCTCAGCCTCTTTCCTGAGCTTGCAATCCAGGACACCCAAAATACCCTCCTCCTGAAACTAACCCTATTCACAATCTTCTTGTTTCTGTTAATGGCGTCTTAATTGCCACAGTTCCTTAGGTTCATAACAGCAAGTCTTCTTTGAGGTCAACTCACCCCCTTCACTAAATGGTGAGTGTGAGGGCACAAGCTGTGCTTTTCCTGCCTTCGTGTCTTCCATTGCGTTAAGCAATGTTTGAAAATAGTATCTAAGGTATATCTGTTGAATTTTCCTGACTCAGTGACTTGGGCTTTATTGCTAAGTAGAATAACTATAACCCTGGAGGTTTTTGGTTTTCTCTTGATTATTGTAAGATTGCAAAACTGGCAGTTGCAACAAAAGGTGGCAGTCCAGAACACAGTGTTAGGGAGAGCACAGAGAACTGCCGCTGCATCAGGGTGGAAGCAGAGAGGAGGGTTAGCAGGCAGAGGTGCTCGCAGAGTGGTTGGAGAATGAAGGCTTCCCCTGGCCGGTGACACAGGAGGGAGACTATTTGCTATTTTTAAATGATAATTTGTGCTTTTACCTTAGCTTTAGTTAATATTTTAAGTACCTTTAAAGCCAGAGGGATCTCACATTGGTTGCCCCAGAGCAGTTTTGAGATAATTAGCTGCCTACATTTCTTGTGTCTTCTCTCTCCCTTCCCCCACGTCCACATTCCCTCAAAACCTTCACATTGCGCAGCCCCAGCTGGACGCTCCCTAGGGTCAGTATGCTGTGCCATAAACTGCTTTCTCCACTGCTACAGAAGCTGAGATTCAGTGACCAATTCCAATGCAGGCTTGCCCTGGCAGGGGGCACACAGGTGGGAAAGTAATTTAATAACGTCTATTGGTTGTTTTTTTTTTACAGTGGTGCAGTACCTACCTCTTTAAGGCTTTAGTCACCAGTAACACCTCAGTGTGAAATTACTCTCCCACAGAAAAGTTGAGCAGATAGTACAGAGAGTTCGCATATATCCCTCCTTCCCGCCCAGAGTTTCCCTATTAACATCTTGCATTAGTGTGATACACTTGCCACAATTAATGAACCAACATTAATACATCACTACAATAGAGATACATTGAGCCAGTATTGATATAGTGTTACATTATGTTGATACACTGTATACAATATTATACACTGTTACATTACAATATAGACACGTTGTGCAAGTATCCATACATTGAACATAATTGATATAGCGATATACTGTCCACATTTAATCAGATTTCATTAGTTTTTACCTAATGTCCTTTTTCCTGTTCCAGGGTCTCATCTAGGATCCTGGACCCAGGACCACATTTCATATACTTGTTAAGTCCCCCTGAGCTTCTCTTGGTTGTGATAATTTCTCACATTTTTCTTGTTTTTGATGACCTTGCCAATGTTGAGGAGTACTGGTCAATATATGTTGTAGGATGCCTCTCTATTGGAATCTGATATTTTTCTTGTGATTAAACTGGAGTTATGAGTTTTGCGGAGGAAGTTCACAGAGGTAAAGTGCCCCTTTCATCACCTTATATCAAGGATACATGCTATCAATGTGATTTATAACTGTTGGTGTTGACCTTGATCACCTAGTTTATCAGGTGAGTCCCTTTTCCCCCCTTTTCTTCACTGTATTCTTTTTTTTTTTTACCGTTTTCTTTTTGAAATTAAAAAATTTTTTATTTTATATCGGAGAATAGTTGAATAACAGTGTTATATTAGTTTCAGGTGTAAAGCAAAGTGATTCAGTTATCCATGTACATATATCTATTCTTTTTGAAATTCTTTTCCCATTACAGAATATTGAGCAAAATTTATATACATGCTGATAGTAAAATAACTTCTTTATAAATTTTTTGAGAGTAAAACTCTAGATAAAATGAAAGATGACATTTAAAAACTTCATTTTATTGGTGGTTTTTCTTTGTCACTGTCCTCAGTATAGGCCTAATCTGCTTGCGGGGTAGCTCAGCACTGGGCCTACTTTAATGGCCTCTGAGGAGGAATGGGTATCATTTAACTACTATATTTGCGTTCTTAGAGGGTTGAGACTGTGTCTTATTCATTTTTGAGTGCCTCACAATGCCTATTAACAATATTTATTGACTGAATGTATATATGCAACACCATTGATTCTAATAATTTGCTTCTGAGTTTAAAAGTAAAACTCTCCATCTTTCAAAACTTAAAAAAAAGGGCCTCCCAGAGAATGTTTTTGAATCAGTCACTCTTTTATTGTTTTGCAGTGCTAATATCCAGGGAACGAGGCCATGGTCTTAATGATACAACTGTGATTCATCCTTCACCACAGATTAATTTCTTTTAGGAGATGATAGTTGGGTGTTTGTTGTCAGGGAGAGTGGAGTAATTGGGAGGTCAGAGGAGAATATATTCATTGAGATAAATAAACTTCAAGTTGTACAGGCTCTTAAAACGTGCTTTCTGAAAAAGACCATGCTGGCATTTCTCCTCTATTTGTTTTCAGCTTCTATATTCTAATTTACTGAAAATGTTGCTAGCCAAAACCTGGTCCTACCCACTGGAAAAACATTGCCTTTATAATGAAAAACAATTTTTTGCCAACTGTGCCTTTTAGATTTTATGCATGCTGTTTATCTTGATGCCCAGCATTAAAATTGGCTTTTAACTTTTATTTGAATTTGTACTCTTGTACATATACCATTTTCCTTTTTTATAAAAATCACAATTTTGTTTTCTGAGAAAGCCACTAGTGGACAAGAAATTGCTTCGTAAGTATTTTGATATGAATCTAGGTTTTGTAAATAACTTGTCTGAGTAAAAATGTACATTACTAGTCAGGCTTCCTCCTATGTTTATTTTATTTTATTTATTTATTTTAATACTTTTTTGGCCACACCGCATGGAATATGGGATCTTAGTTCCCTGACCAGGGATTGAACCCACACCCCTTGCATTGGAAGCACGGAGTTTTAACAACTGGACCACCAGGGAAGTCCCTCTCCTATGTTTATGTTTTTATTTTTTTGGTGGTACGCGGGCCTCTCACTGTTGTGGCCTCTCTCGTTGTGGAGCACAGGCTCCGGACGTGCAGGCTCAGTGGCCATGGCTCACAGGCCCAGCTGCTCCGCGGCATGTGGGATCCTCCCGGACCGGGACACGAAGCCGCGTCCCCTGCATCAGCAGGCAGACTCTCAACCACTGCGCCACCAGGGAAGCCTTCTCCTATGTTTAAATAATCGTTTGTATCCTGTATTATCTGTGTGCCTACAGCCTAATGTTGAGCAGTGGTTCACTAAAAAAAAAAAAAGACTATAACAAAGTTTTCATTGACTCTCAGTAAAATTTAGCAACTATAGAAAATATTGAATTTTTTTCCCATAAGGCTAAATTTAGTCAGTGTAAAGAAGTATCCATTATTCTGTGATTTTGATTAAATGTCCTTTGTTTCACAAAATATAGTGATAGGAGAATGGCAGCTATTTTAAAAATATGTTCTTATTTAGCAAAACAAAAAGTTGGAAACCCTACAGAAGATTCTTTTCTGTTTGTGTTCTAGGCCATGAGAACCCATGGAAATTACTATAATAAGAGTGGCAGAGACTATTCCTGATCCTAAAATTAGCAGTTGCAAAATAAAAACTGATGATTCTCTGAAAGAGATGTTTGACCAACCGTATTAGTCTTGGGCAAGCTGAAATAGCTGGTGGCCGCTCCATTCCTCCTGTATGCTGGAAATCCTCCCCAAAGACTGAGGATTAAACCCTCGTGGACATAAGCCCTGGCCCCGGCTGATGGGAAGCCCAGTCCCAGCTGGGAGCATGCTCAGGATTCACTGATGCTGAGGAAGCAGAAAAGTGGACCATATGTGCAACACAGGATCCTCTACTGGGGAAAGATGAGAACTTCCTTGAAGATGAAAGCAAGTTAGTTATTGGCGGTCAAGTGATGTTGGAAAAGACAAGCCACAACTTTGTGAGCTGCGTCTTCTTTCACTCTGGCCCAGGACCTGGGCTGGATGAATTCCCTACATGTGACACTTCTGGCAGCCCACCGGCCTCAACAGTAAACAGAGTAGTGGCAGGCCATGACCGGCATTATCCACGGAGGGCAATCTCCTGCATCCAATTCATTTTTTGCTGCAGTTTAAGTCCTCCTGGGAGCTGATGGGTGATCGGTGAGTAGAAGTGTAGAAACATTTCTTGTAGAAACAAGAAATTGTTCAAACTTTTAATGTTTGATTTCTGATAAGGACTTTGTTAGCAATGTTCCCCTATTAATTTTCTTGCTCTGTCTCGATTTGTGGCCAACTCCTCGCACAAAGCCGGCTCCCACAGAGGGGACAGGCTTCTTTCCAGCACACAGCAATACCGCCAGTCTCAGGAGGCATTCACACAAACACACCGTCCCATAATGACAATGTAGTGAGGAGGGGTCGGAGGGCAGTTCAGCCCCCTGTGAAAAAGCCTAGCAGTTCATGCCTGGTTGGTGCTATGCTGAGGTGGGGATGGCAGGGGACACAAAGGACGTTTAGTGCTTCTTGTGGTTCCTCCATTCTCTTCTCAGATGTTCCCTCTGTGGACCTACTGATGAAGTATCAGCTGTTCCAGTGGCCTGTGGTTGTCTTTTTTTTTTTTTTTTTTTTGCAGTATGCGGGCCTCTCACTGTTGTGGCCTCTCCCGTTGGGGAGCACAGGCTCTGGACGCGCAGGCCCAGCGGCCATGGCTCACGGGCCCAGCCGCTCCGCGGCATGTGGGATCTTCCCGGACCGGGGCACGAACCCGTGTCCCCTGCATCGGCAGGTGGAC